>NC_143558.1:42650000-43000000 GCF_054136105.1 Typopeltis vanoorti | reverse complement strand
TACTTGAGTATTACTAGTCAAATATCATCTACTCAAGCTGCCTTTCAACATTTCAGACTTCTGATATCTTTTCTACTTCAAGTATGGATATGTATTCCTGATTGCATGCCTGGTCACTGTTGTGTTTTTCATCACTATGCTGTCATCACTGCTAGTTTCATTTAGCAATACTTCAAGGATATCTTTTTCTCCAGTTTTCATATCACCTTTATCATCTCTAATTCCCTTTTCAGCACTCTTTCCTCCATTTCTGAGCTTCTTCAACAACCTCCAGAATATCTTGCTACCTCCTTGATATTTATTTTCTATGTTCTTACTGAAGTCTTCCCATGACTTTTGTTTAGCTAGTTTTACACACCGTTTTGTTTTCTTCCATTTGTCTCTGTATTCTCTAAGAGCACAAGCTGACTTATTCGCCAGGAACTTTTGATATGCTTTCTTCTTTTCCTTCACTGCCTCTTTAACTTCCTGTGTCCAGCATGGAGTTTTTATTTCTCTATCCTTGCATGCAACCTTACCACATGCCTCTCTCATTGATTTAATCAATGTTTCCTTCAGAGCTTGCCACTGAATCTCCAAGGTTTTGTTCCAGTTCTCAAACTCTTTCATTTTTTCATTTTGTGTATTTTAGTCTACAGTTCACGTCTGAGAGCTGTTCAACTTTTATTCGCTTTAAAACTTTCTTACATGTTCTTCTTTTCAATATGAAATTTAATTTTATCCTACTCAAGACTAAATGGTGATCACTTCCAATTTCGAATCCTCTGTACACTCTGGTGTCCTGCACCAGAGAGAAAATATCACTATCAACAATAACATAGTCAATGAGACTTTTCTTATTCCTTGTGTCTTCTTTCCATGTGAATTTGTGCACATTTTTATGTGCACAAAATTCACATAAATTAAGCAAGGTTAGTAATAACCAGTCCATGTCCTGAGCAGAAATCCAACAAGTGTTTGCCATTATTATTAGCTTTGATCTTTTCTCCAAATTTTCCCAAAATATTTTTGTATGTCTGCCCATCATTTCCTACTCTGCTATTTAGATCCCCAACAAGGACTAACTTTTCATTTTACATTGTGTCAGTTGCTTTCTCTAAAGCTTCAAAAAATTCCTCCACTTCTACCTTAGCAGAACCTTCTGTGGCACCATAGGCACAAATAAGTGTCTAGTTCCCCATTCTGATATTTGCCTACATCACTCTATTTGAAATTGCCTGCCATTCAAGAAGATTAGCCTTATATTTAGTGTTGAATACTATGGCTACTCCTTCTTTTCCTTGATTGTCATTGCCTGAATATAACATTTTGTATTTATTGCTCAGAAAGATCTCACCAGTTATTGCCTTTTTTGTTTCAGTCACCCCTATTATATCGATTTGGTACCTATCCAATTCCTCAGCTAGCTCCATTTCTTTGCCATTCAGACTTCTTATGTCGATAGTACCGATCTTGAACTCTGGTGTTACACCCTGATAACCAAGAATGTAAAAATTTCAGTTATCATGGTGTAACAAGAAAATAAAAATATAAAGTCCTATGTAAGTTGCTAATACAAAATATTTAAAGACTGAAAATATGCTTGCATCCAAGTAAATTAATTATAGCAGAAATTGTTTATTTAACTAAATAATAAAGAAGGGAATCTTATTACAAAAAAAAAAGGATATGGAAAAAAATAGGTTAAGTAAGACACAGAAGATTGATGATAAGAATTTGTATGCGAGAGGCTAATTTAACACTTGAAAAAGGGAGATTAAAATATTCAAGTAAATTCTAAAAAGGGGATTAATTTAGTATAGATTAATATACACTAAATATATATTAATATATTTATATTAATATATAAAGTATAGAGTATACTTTATATATTAATATAAAGTATATAAAGTATAGAGGCTAGCTTAAAACAAATGACGATCACTCAAGGTCAATTCTCGAAGTGAGACGTCGTCACGTGAGAATTGCATGCAAAGGAAAAACGCGACTTTAATTGGTGAGTAGGATCGACTCCAGTAGGGGGGGGAAAGAAATTGAAGGAGGTGCCGATAGGGGCCATAGAGATAAAAGGGTTAGGAACCCCCCCCCACGTTTTTTTTTTTTTTCCTCATGAAATTTTTCTTCATGAAATTTTCGTACATATAACACGTGGTTTTTTGAGTGACGGCATAGGAGTTATCTCCGTCCAACACATCAAGGAACACCATATAATTACAAGAAGGAAGAAATTTTCTATTTATTTCATCATCCAGTACTCGAAAAAAAAAAAAGGGAAAGAAAATCCATATAGAAGTCCATGCCCATGCCCATGTGATGAGTTATATAGTGATAATATAGAAGATCCTATGTGTGTCCTTAATTCAAGCACGAAAGGTATAGGTCGTGAAAACCAGGGTTCGTCATATAGAAAGGTACTGTAAAATCTTGTATCAATTGAAATCGCATATAGTTGCAATCATTGTTAATTACTGGACAGTTGAAGATAAACTAGGACTTTAGTACAAGTCAGAGTAGAATGAGAGTAATCTAGTTTGTATTATTTGATAAGCATTCATGTGCTAGAGATTTATGTATGCGCATGGTATTTCATATGAAAGTGTCTTAAAGGTCAAATGTATGTATGGGCATAGCGAAAGGATAGTTTAACCTATATTGATTTGTTTTGTAAGTTAGATAAGGTAAACTGAATATAAATATAAATGTCCATGGTATTATAGCAATATAGAGCATTCTGACTAGTATAAGGTTAGGTAAAGTGTAAATTTGTTCCAGGATTATATGTATATATATTTATATGTATACAATCTGTTATGATGGCATGATTGCAAATTCCCATATAGGATTTTGCCCTAGTACTTGTATTTTTGTAATAAGATTACAAAATTACTTGTGTAATTTTGTAATCATATTCTTAGTATTGAATTGTGTTTTTATAGAATGGAAATTGAATTGTACCATGTCTAAGATTTTAAATAAACTTTTGTTCATTGATAATACAGTTGTCTGAAATTGCTGCCTAATGCACCACTTGAAAAAAAATGTACGAACCTAATCACGCGTGAAATTAATGTGGTAAGTTACGAGATAAAGGGTCACGACTGCCAAATAGTTTCACACTCAGATATATTTTTGTAATTGCTCCTTGTTTTCAAATTATATATCTTAAACTAAATGTCCTGAAAGTGCAGTATAATATAAATATTAGGGACACTAAGGGGAGAAAATGCTTAAATATTTGAATTTTGTAATATCTCGTACATGGTTAAAATTTGAATAAAGATAAGCAGAGATTCACTTGAAAGGATAAAAGAAAGTTTAATAATCGTAGGTAGGTACACAACACTGGTGATATTGAGTCGGGGTATGTTTTAGAAGCCAGTAACTGACTTTTTGTTGTTTGCCCTGGTTCCCTGGCGAAAACAACAGGGGCCTTGTTTAACATGTTAACTGCTGCAATGCTATTCCCCCCCCCCATCTTCACAGGCCAGTGGGAATAATAATAACAAGTTAACTTGTGAAACAGATATATATCACATGGCTCTAGCAGAAAGTGTATGTGTGAGGCACACGGCAGTCAAAGTATTAACACCAGGCAATGCCCCCAGCTGGCATGAAATTCTGTCATGTTGTACCATCATTTAATATTTTGGTTTAAGCCAATAAGAATATAATTTGGTCAGATAAATCCCAAATTGCCAGCCCATCCTCGTTCATTCAGTATCCAGGCAGATACCTAACAGTATTCTCCACTAGAAGGTGAGGATTGGGCATTAGGTCAGAAGCCCTGGTTGGTTCTCTGCATTCCTTTATATGGAGGTCTCCTCTCAGTTATAGAGCTTTAATCCTTAAGTACCTCCTCAAGAGTTAATAGTGAATTAGAATTTTGAATAGAATAAAGAAGGAAAGTTTTCATTCCAGCATGAATTATTTCAGTGATTTGTTCAAGCATCTGGTTCATGAGAGTGAAATAGTGTTCAGATCATGGAAAGAGTAAAAATCATGTAAGGTTATCTCACTTAACACCACTGCACCAGCAAAGGAAATGAGAACAAGAGAAGGGCATTTTTCATAAAAGAGAAAATTTGGACAAGGTTATGATTTTTAATTACCAAAGGAAGTGAGCCTTCACTTGGTTATAGTGTAAATTAAAGATGCCAAGAAATTATATTCTCGTTTATTCTTTTATCCAAGTGTAAGCAAACAACAAGTTTGAGCAAGAAGTATCTTTACAACTTCACATCAACTGTCTTAGTATCCCACAATGCAAAGTACCCCCACCCAACTTTTAGACATGTATAATGCTAGGCGCATTATAGGAAGGGCCACAACCCAGACTGATTTCGACTTTTATTGAGACCTCATCAGTGGGGTCCAGACCCAAAAGCAATACCAAGGTTGAAGTAATGCAGAAGTCACATATTCCCATATACAAGTAGATAAAAGGTGTATCATATTATTATTAAAATACTCTGGATCAGAGATAGCTGCTGAAAGTTTTTTCACTTGGCCCTCAATTGTATATTAACACTTAGTAGAGGGAACAGATATTATGTTCATTCATCATACAGCTAATTATGTGTTCAGTAAATATCAATTAATTATATATTCATATTTACAATTAAATGTAGTATTATTAAAAATTGCAATTTTCATGATGAAAAAAAAATACTATAAATAATACTACCACAAGTGTTAAATTTCATTGTGCATTTCATGTTATAATGCATTTAAATATTTCTGGCATGTATCAGAAAATAAGGCACATCAGATTATGAAATAAAGTATTGTACTTAAATACTTTCCTTTCTAAATAAAAGGAAATAATATTATTACAATATTTAAAAAAAAAAAAAAAATGCCAAATACATACTGCCACCATGTGGAACTGTCAGCAATCAACACTGAAAATACTGAATGCTAGCAATATGCAATTATTACATATTAGAAAAACTGATTATCAAATATTTTTATAAATCCTCTTTAATAAATAGATAAATAAATTAAATTTGTTAATTTAATAGTTTTCAAAGAGCATAACTGAGTTGCCTTCATTGATAAAAAACCAAGCTATATTCAGAACCCATTTACCACAATTCTATGAAATATCTTTTCCCCATGAATTTATTCCCCAAAAGCTTTTATTAGATTCTTTTAGTGCATTTCAAACAGTCAGTAAATGCCTACACACAGTAGCAGCATTATTCTTTATGTAAATCCTAGCTATAAAAGGCTGGAAATCTGCAGTGTATTAATATTGCAAGTAGACTAATAATTAGATAATCTAGAAATCTGTTCAATAAATTAAAGATAAGATGTTTTTCAAGCCACTTCAGGCATGTAGTAAGTGGTAGTCTTATACCAGGAATTATCCTGAAACATTTACTAACATCCATGCTTACAGTGGGATTTAAACATAGTCTGTTAGTCGAAGAGCAGAGATCCTATTCACTTGACAAGGTTTATCCAAGAGGATGATATGCAAGAGTGTTAAGAATATTTTTCATGACGGGGTGGAGGGGGATATACAGTTGCTTGAATAGGCAAATTGTGGAGAGAAGAGAATGAATGTCAGTTTAACGCCATAACATATAAGATGTTGCATTTAGTTTCAAGATTGCAAATCATGTTTCATATTGGTGGAACTGTATATTCAAAAACATATTTATCTGAGTTCAACATGAAGTATTTGCCAAGACTACAATACTTCAGCTCTTCAAAAAGAACATTAACAGGTTAATTTTCTCTTGGTCCCTGGCCATGCATGACTGATATGACATAGGGTTTGCAGCCTCTCATGTCCAGGAATAATATAAAATTCGGAGTTCAAATTTGGACATATATTGCAAAAGTGATAGGGATAAAGATAGCACAAAAAAAATTATAGCAATAAGCACATTTTAAACTTATTCTAATTATGATATTATTAAGATGGAGACTGATGAGTAAGATAAGAAAGTTATTGCTCTGTAGAAGGTCTCAATCCAGCTGCATCTGGAGTGTGTGGATGTGGTCAACTAGATTCTAGGACAATGCAGAAATGGAAGAGGAGGGTAACTAAGATTATATCAGGAGTTGGTCAAAATTATATCTAAACCAACTAAGGCCAAGGCCAATATATTATGTCTATTATCATGCTCTCTGGTCAATTTGTGTGTTTTTTGAATTTAAAACAAAGTTTTCCAGAAGGGAAAAAACCCTGTTAACTCATCATGAAACAGACTCGCTCATCTTTAGATGAAAAGTCTTTTTATACAGTTTGTCTCATATGGTAATATTATAACTATAGAATGCAGACTATGAGGATTGATTAAGGGATTGTGGATTAGTAAATAGGGGGAGAAAAAAATGAAACAATCTTGTAGGATAGATACAGGGAAGATTATTCAATGCAAGGCTTGAAGGAAATGAATGAGAGGCCATTCCTGAAAGTTGAGTGGGAGTGTAATAATCAAGGGAGAGCAAATATTTCACATGGCAAGTGCTAAGAGAATACAGTATGTGTCCAGAGGGAGTGATGGGTGTACTGAGTGTGAATGAGTAAATTAAAGAAGTAGAGAATGAAGCTATTCTCTCTCTCTCTCTCTCTCTCTCTCTCTCACACACACACACACACACACACACACACACAAAGGGTGATCAAAATGCTGCAATATTCCATGCAATTGGTGTTTACAACCAGGGGGTTGTAAACACCAAATGCATGGAATTTGCATACCACAAAACTCGGTAGGTGTGATAAGGTTTAAAAACATGGACACAATTTTTTTCCCTTCATTCTGATTGTTAATATCATCCACAGTGATGGCACTAACCTTTCCCCAGTGTGTTTTACTCATGAAGCTGTACTACCTAAACAATTCCAATACTGTTATACTGCACTCCATAATTTTGCTACCTGAACAAATGTTGACAAGGTCCACTATCTCCATGTACTCTGCGACAAATGATTACTCTTTTTGAAGAAACTAGATCATTGGGAGTTAGACCAGCAGAGGTTACAAACCAATCAGTTCACAACAAGTGAATGAAGTTGCTACTGACACTGTGGAGTAGGCCATGAATAACAGCATTGGTTCTTGCAGTGCATATGCAGGTACAAGATACTTGGATGTGCCTTACACAACTGTCTGGAAAATTGTGGAAGATTCTGTATTTCTACCCATTCGAAATAACCCTGACACAGTAGCTGTGTCTGCAGGACTTCGAAAGTCAACTGTCATTTGCTTTACCATTCACTGCTCAAGTGGAGTTGGATGCTGCATGGCTATGGATGATTTTGTGGGTAAGATGATGATCACTTTCACCTGAACAGAGCTGTGTTCAGGTGAAACCCACAGTTGCCAGGCTATGGGCTATGCAAAACCTACACACAATCCAACAAATTCCTTTGCATTCACCCATAGTTAGTGCCTGGTGCAGGTTTAGAGCTTTGTTTATTACTGGATCATTCTTATTTGAGGACATTCACCAGTCAGGTCTTGTGACCTGCTCAGTTACTGCCAAGAGATATCATGATATGATAAACAATTTTGTTGTCCCACAGCTACAGCAGCACCTGTGCATGGATTGAGTCACTTTCATCCAGGATGGGGCCCTCCACACATCAGCTGATCCATACAGGAGGTTCTTTGAGAACATTTCACAGAAGCCAGGGTGATCAGCCATGCATTTCCCATTGCATGGCTGCCTCGTTCACTTGAACTGACCCCATGCGACTTCTGGCTGTGGGGATTTCTGAAAGACAAGTTTTATAAGCATCATCCAGATAACTTGCTAACACTCAAAGACAGCATAACACAGCAAATGTGTAACATCAGTCCTAAAGAAGAGCAGAACATTGAACAGTAGAGCACATGAATGCATGATGGAAGTGAATAAAAATGTGTTATTTATGGTTATGTTGATTTTCTCCTTCTTACACATACAAAAAATTATGTAAATTACATACAGGGTGTTCGGGATAAATTTGACATATTTATAATTAATTATATTTTTCCGTAAGTTACATGTATTAACACACACTTCTCTTCATTTAAAAGTTTGGACCCTTCTTCATTCATATACAAGATGTCAGAAAGGATGGATAGCTGGAACCCACCTGAATCATGGAAGAGAATAACTTGCATCATGATGATTCGTGCCCGCCATCAAAATAAGGATATTACGACTGCTGCCCAATGCTCCCTGAATACAGTAAAAACAATCAGGCATGAACTAGAGACTTGCAATGGTGACTACGAGGATGTAGCAAGAAGAAAGATCCCTAGCAGACGATCTGATTGCGTTCGTACAGCAGAATTCCTCGCAAATCTGCAGGAACAGGTGTTGAAGAACCCTGGCATTGGAATTCGGGCTTTGTTCGTGGAGTTGCTAACTGTAGTCAAGCCCTGGATAACAAGGGTAGCCAATGGTAGGCCGTATGTATGGCAGCAGGATTCGGCCCCTTGCCACACCTCTGGGAAAAGTCAAAAATGGTTGTCTGAAAATTTCTACGACTTCACCAGTCCAAATGTTTGGCCTCCAAACTCCCCAGACCTTAACCCCATGGATTATTTTGTATGGGGCGCAGTTGAAAAAGACACCAATCGCACTTCCAGTAATACAAAAGCCCAGTTAATGGATAAAATTAAAACAGTTTTTGCGGCCCTTCCCAGGGAGACTGTAGCATCAGCTTGTTCGAGGTTCCGAAGCAGAATTGAAGCTGTGATCGATGCTAATGGTGGTTATTTTGAGTAAATCTTGTTGATAGTATTGTAATTAACTCTGCCTGTAATGTTTTTTGTCAATTCATTAAATTTAATAGATACAAAGAAGATTTTCTTTTTCCTTACGAAACTGTCAAATTTATCCCGAACACCCTGTATATTGCTTCTGCATGATGCACAATGTATTCATGCCATGTTTAGAAGCTTTGCATCACTGAGTAGTGCTCCACGAAGTCTTAAACAGGGATACTTTAATTTTGATCATCCTTATATCTGACCCAGACATGAAAGGTCACAAGCCCTATAACACATCAGTGTTGTGTGTGTGAGTTCTCTGTGGACCTGCTACAGAAAGTTCTAGAACATCATAGTGGATATAATTAATAACAGGATATCTCATATACATCAGTGATTTATTAATTTTCTAAATGATTACCATTACCTTGTGTTCCAATACAAAAGATATCTCCTTGGTGAACATACCTACAAAATATTTAAAATTTAATTAGATAACAGTAGCATCTAACAAACTAGCTATAAAATAACAAAATACACATTACCATTTTATTTTTATACTATTTTCCTTTCCGAATAAAAATATGAAGTTTCACTTTTTACGAAATTTTCAGCTATTTATACACAAGCAAAAATGTGAAAAACATCTCCAGTTAACCTGTTAATATGAATAGGCATGTATCATTTTTTTTTAAAATTAATTTACTGATATTTTCTTACTACTGCATTTTATATTTTACATAGCTGTAAATAAATACAGGTATCTATAGACCAGCAAAAGATGCATTCCCAAGAGTGATTAATTAATTTCTTTCTCCTAATAAAAATTATTTCAGAAACAAATTGCTTATCTGAACATTTGTCGAAATTCACTTTTCTATACAAAATTATCTTATTCTAATTATTCTAGATATGTTATGAAAAAAAAAAGGCAGATGCATTTTATAACAGAAATATTTTTAATTAAAAAAATTGGTATAACAAAAATAAAAGAGAAAAAAATCTGTTTGGCTAAGTTTCCCAGAAAAATTTGTTAATTTTGAATCCAGCTGATGCCTCTTGTCTTTTGTTTACAGAAATTATCTAAGGAAAGCTAATTTACCCTCACTTTCTCTTTTTCAAACTCCTTAAAACAAAACATTTGATCTGCAACTCTCTTGCTAGCTGGAATTTTTTTTTATATCAAATTTAGCATATGACCTGTACTTAGTAGTGAAAACATTCTTTGGCCCAGAAGACCTGGGTTCACTTCTCATCACAGTAGAAAATGAGAGTAATATTTATAAAAACTTCAACTAAAAGCATGTTAGATGGTCTCAATACAGATGGTGGCAGCAACAGAGTCTTTCCTCTAGGAACCTTAGGTTTTTGTCTCACACATAAGATATAAACAAGGCTGTTCAACCTATGGCATTTATTATAGGTTGAGCAGCCTACAGTAAATAAGGTGTTCAACTTTGTTTCTTTCTCTCTTCCTTCCTTCCTTTTCTTCCAAATCTTTCAGATCCTTTGCAAGAAACATCAGCAATTCTGAGTCCAGAGTTGTGCTGTAAATGTGTGCTCCATAGTCATTAGTTTAAGTGCTGATGCTAAGTTTAATGAATGGTGTTGAAATTTCTCTAAAAATCTGCACAAGATTTTTTTTTTCTTTTTGTATAGAAATCCTACCCATGACAGGTAAACTTGTAGTATATTATTATCATAAGTAGGGTAACAGTTAGATGAACTACAAATCCTGCTCTACAGAACAAACATGGAACTTTTTTGAGTCATTTCAGATTTCTAAAAAACAATGGTAGTCTCACACCAGATAATGAAAATTGTCTACCATCCAAAGACATTCACAAACATCCATGCCTGAATCCAGAGCCTAATTGGAGAGTGGAAGTGAACATGTTAATCATTAATAATTATCATTAAGAGTAATGGATCTTAATTAATCTTCTTTACATAGTCAATTTCAATGAGCTCTTGGGAAAACACTATTACAACGAATTTCTGTGAGTGAACAGATTGTCCGCATCACTCAGTTTGTTAAGTAATGCAAAAGAGAAAACCTAGTTTCTTGGATTCTAAAGATAATATACACCAAGAAAGACTGGGGCCTAGAGTTATCTTAAGAAGACAAATCTGACACTAGCACTGTAGTTAAGAAAGTTATCTCTGCTGAAGAATGGTTTGGCAATCGATATCTTCTATATTACTGAAGGATATTCAAGAAGTTCAATTTATTTGCATTATACAAATTAATAGAATGTCTAGAATTCCCTGATTTGTGTAGTACAAATGTCAAATATAAAAATAGATTTGGTTTCAACCAAAGAAGGTTACTGATATACAGAAGGCAAAAAAAATAACAAAATAAGAATAAATCAATGAAGGAGCAGTGAGTTGTGGTAATTCCAGTATCAGTAGCAAACTCTGAGGATAATGAACTATCCACTATCACATGTAATGAGCAAATAGAAAACTAGTTGCAAAAGGTAATTTGCAAGTTTACTTAAGAGGCTTTTGTTCCAAACCTGATGAAATAGCTTAGAGATGACAAAGTAACCATTTGTTCTTCTCCAAACTTTTTCATGGTATTTGTCCAAAGGAAGATGATATTAAGCAAGATTTCCTGTGGACTGAAAACATTTCACACTGGAAATCATTTATTAGAAATTAGATCTCTAAGTTGCACAGAAGTTGAATGGATTTCTCTGTTACTTTAGAAAGGAAGATTTAATTAATTAATTTCATGGTAAAGATTTGTTATCTTCTGAGGAGTAGGATGAATATAGACTAATTTGTAGTAAGCTTCAGACTAATCAGAAGATTCTGAATTCTTTCTGTTAAAAAATCAAAGAATGCATTAAATGTTGTATGTTTGAAAATGCAGGAGAATGTTCACCACAATTATGCCAAGGTATGACAATGAGTTGGGACAGAGAGCAAGAATCATGAATGATATGCTAGCAGAGCTGTGTGAGGAGAAGGGAGTAGTATGCAGATGTACGGCATGTGTCTGAGAGAAGAATGGAATTATACAGGCATGATGGGTTGAATTTGAATGACTTTGGAGTGAGTGCACTAGAGAAACTGCTGCTAGATGGCAGTGCGTCATGCAAGCAAGAGATCGGAGGTAAGAGATGAAGTGAAAGACCAGGAGAGTGATATTGAAGAGACAGAAGTGCTTGGCAGCAGAAACAGTAGTAGTGCGACATATGAAGAGAGAATGGGAATGCAAGAGGAAAGGGAAAAGAGGGGGGAGCCCAGGTGGACATGGCATAGGGAGAGTGGATGTTGAAAGCAGCAGTAAATGTGTGCATGGAGATAACTAGCATAGAGATGGAGTATATTGCGATGTGGGTGGAAAAGTTGAGACAGTGGGTATATGTGGTAAGCGGTGATACAGGTGATTGGGCAAGGGCAGGTGTTGTGGGGAAACCACAACCAACAAGTGGCTTGGATAGGACTGGTTATAGACATAAAAATTAACTGCTGTGTTTGGTTACAAATGCCAGAAGCATCAAAAATAAGGGAGATGTAATGGTTTTACTGATTGAGTTTATTTGCTCCAAAATCATTGGAATAAGCAAATCATGGTTGATGAAGATGATATCCTAACAGGGAATAAAAATGGAAGAGGGGGGGGGGGGGTTCAGCTGGTGATAGCAGAGGAATTAAGTCCACATAAGGTAGACATGAAAGAGGAAAATAGTGACAATGGTTAAGAGGGAGTGCAGTATAAAGTGGAGATTGAGCATATTTAGTTGGATGTTGCTATAGGCCAGGGAATGAGGAGAGTAGTGATGAAGAAATATATAAACAACTTGGATCAGTGAACGAAGGAAGCATAATTATGGGCAATTTTAATTATGGTGGTATAGACTGGAATGAAGAGATAGCATATGGGAATAAGGAAAATTAATTTCTCAAGTTCTTGAGAGATAACTATCTCAGGCAGCATGTAAAGGAGGGTACGTGAGGATCGAGAGTTTTAGATCTGATCATTTCATCAGAGGATGTAATTGTGAGTGGGGTTTCACACTTTCCTCTGGTTGGCAAGAATGATCACCTGAGTTGTGGCTAGCCATATACAGACTTCTGTGAGAAAAGGATATATGTGGAATTACAAGGCTGAAGATTATGACAAGCTTAGGAGACAGCTTGGAGCTATAGCATGGAATGAGAAGTTGAGCAGTAAAGAAATAAATGCTGCTTGAGAAAACTGTTATGCTGTTATGTATTTCACAAAGAAATACATAACAGCATCAATGTGTGAATGTATTCTGAAGGCCAAAAAGCTGAATAAGGTAGGTGTAAAATTGATGAATGAAGGGCTTAAGCATGAAATCTGGAAGAAGAAAAAGGTACTTTGGAATCAGTACAAGATGAATAATGGTAATAATCAGTTACATGAACAGTATAAAGAACAAGCCAGGAGAGTGACTCAGTCAGTAAGGAAAACAAAGGTGCAGTATGAGCAGAAATTGGAAAATCAGGCAAAGAAAAATCCTAGAGAGTTTTTTTTAGATACGTGCCAAGCAAATAAGACATTGTTGAGGTATTCAGTGATCAATTTAATAAGGGTGTTTCATCCTGATCAAGATGGAATCATGAGGAACTTAAGTGTAGAGGACATAGCAGAGGATGGTTTAATTGCGAGTGAGCAGGAGGTATTTGAGGAAATAAATAACCTTGATGTCAATAAGGTTATAGGATTTTTGATAGATTAATAAGGTTATAGGATTTGATGACATATCACCACACATCTTAAGGGAATTGGCAATAGCACTGGCAGTAACTGAGTGGTGTCTTACAATAGCACAGGTTCCAAGGGAGTAGAAAGAAGGTAAAATTGTTCCACTGCAAAATGGTGATGATAACGCTGTGGCTACAAATTATAGGCCAATCTGTATATTTCGAGTTTTGCGGTGAAGATACTGGAGAGAGAGAGAGAGATTAGTGAGAAGTAGGATACAGAATTGGGTTGAAAACAGCAGCATTTTTTGTGGTTATCAGCATGGGTTTGTTAAGGGAAGATCATATTTTTATTAACTTACTTATGTAGTATAATAAGGTGATGAATATCTTGGACAGGGGAAATAAATATAAGAGTATGGTCTAAAAAGTTCTCGGCCTCAACACTATAGGCAAGATTTTTTTTTCTAAAGTTGGTACATCTGTCATAAGCACATCCATGTGAAATTGAAGTCACCGTATCAAGCTGTATTTGTTTTATACAGCTGTCTGAAGCAAAAGTGTTGTCTGTATCCCTTGAAATGGGTAAAATTGAGTATCGTGCAGTTATAAAATTCTTCGTAAAAGGTTTAACACCAAAAGAAATTCATTCGAAGTTCATAAAAGTTTATGAGTACTCTTCTCCTTCATTTTCAACAATTAAGAAATGGGCTGCCGAGTATAAACATGGCCGTATCAGCCTTGCACAGACGATCCATGTGAAGGAGTCCAAAAAGTGTAACAACACCAGAAATCATTGATCGAGTGTATGATATGTATTGGATGACTGGACAGGAGAATCAAAGTGCGTGAAATTGCTGAGACTATAGGCATTTCAAAAGAACATGTAGGATATATTTTGCATGAAGAATTGAAATGAAAAGCAAATGAAAAAGCTTTGTGCAAGATGGGTGCTGTAGTTGCTCACAGCAGATCAAAAACGTACCTGCATGAAAATCTCTGAACAGTGCTTGAAGCATTTTAACAAGAATCAAACTGATTTTGTGCATTGATTTATTACTATGGATGAGACTTGGATTCACCATTACACACCAGAATTAAAACAGTGGACAGAAGCCGGTTTCAGCATCAAAAAAGACAAAGTCGGTTCCATCAGCAGGAAAGGTCATGGCATCTGTGTTTTTGGATGCTAAAGGCAATTTGTTTATTAATTATCTTGAAAAGGATAAAACAATAACTGGGGAATGTTATTCCAATCTTTTAACCAGACTAGATGAAAAAATTCATGGCAATGAGAAAATTAAGGGATCTGCACTATGAATTGTTGGAATATCCACCCTATTCCCCAGATTTGGCTCCCTCTGACTTCTATCTCTTCCCAAAACTAAAACTCTTCTTCGCTGTTCAGTGTGTTTCTTCAAATCAAGAGGTGATTGCAGCTGTAGAGGAGTATTTTGCAGATCTTGCTGAGAACCACTACAGGGACAGGATAATGGTGCCGGAGCATTGTTGGAATAAATGTATTAGTCTTACGGGAGATTATGTTGAAAAATAAAAATAAATTTGAAATTATAAATTCGTTTTTTCATTGTTCAGCTGAGAACTTTTGAGACCACCCTCGTACAATGGTGTACTTGGATTTTGCAAAAGCTTTTGATAGGCTCCTACATGACAAACTAATAAATAAATTGAAACAGACGGGATTGGATAACAGACTTCTGAGCTGGATTAATACTGCCTGTCAGATAGGCATCAGAAAGTTGTATATGAGGGTGTGGTATCCCACACGAGGAAGGTCACTAGTGGTATACCATATTGTTCAGTTTTGGGACCATTGTTGTTCAACTTGTATATTAATGATATTGGGATGGGTTTAACTAGTGAGTTGCATTTGCATCTGCAGCTGTTTGCAGATGATGCAAAATTGGGAAGAACAATGCAGAGTGAAGCAGATGTTATGGCCTTGCAGGAAAACTTAAATAGATTTCATGAATGGGAAGGTAAGTGGAACTATCAGCTCAATGTTGCAAAGTGCAAGATTTTGAAATTTGTTAAACAAGAATGGATGCAGAGTATATTTGGTGGGGAAACTTGACCAGAGATAGAGAAGATGAGAGATCTGAGAGTTGTGGTAGAGGACAAAGACCTGAAATTCAGGGGCTACATTGCACAAGTTGTGAAGACGTCACATCGGATAATGGCAATGATGGGGAGTACCCTGACATGCAAAAATAAAGAGGTTATGATGCGACTGTATAAGGCCTTGATCAAACCTCATATGGATTATTGTGCACAGATTTGGTCACTGGGTTTTCAAGGTGATGGGGATATGTTAGAAAGGATCCAGAGAATTCACAAAGGTGGTCAGTGGTCTTTGGAATGTGGTACAAGGACAGATTGAGAGAATGTAAATTGCAAAGCCTCATGAGTAGGAAGGAGTGGATATGATTGAGACATATAAGCTATTCAGGGGTTATTATCAGGTTGACATGGAAGAGATTTTTCATAGAATGGGAGACATGGAATAGAACAAGGTCACTGTTGGAAACTGCATAAAGAAGGTGCGAGAAGAGGAGTGAGGAGAAGGTTCTTTGCATGGGAGTGGAATTCATTGCCTAAGCATGCTGTGAATGTAGACACATTGAATCAGTGTAAAGTACAGTTGGATGAGCATTCTGTGCAATAGTGTGTATCTCCCACAATGAGTCTCTGACTCCATGGAGATCAGATATTGATGATGATGATAATTTTCAAGCCTGCCAAAAAAGCACTAGTGGAATAGGAGTGTAGTAACTTCAAACTAATCAGAAGATTCTGAATTCTGTAGATAGTTTTTGGTACTGAGACCACATAGCAATATGTAATGAGTATATTAAAAATAAACAATTAAAAAACCTGACAAGTTTTGTGCGTCGTAAGACTTACATCATTAGGGGTAATGGTACATACAAGTTTTACACAACAAAAGCTTATTGACAATTAATTATACATATTAGATGTTTTTTATAACTTCACAACTGTTAAATAAATTGATAAACCAGAATACAAATGAATACAAGGTCAGGAGAAATCCACATGTCTGAACATGTAAAAGACATTGAAAAAAGAAGGCAGCACAAATCAGGTTTAGCATTCCACACAGCCCCTACTGACCACCAAGCACTTTGGCAAAACAGACAAAAATGCCATATATTTATAATAACTGTTTCACAAGAAAATTTAAAGTCACACAAATGCTTAGGATCCCTACACAGTGCAATAAAAATGAAGGCTTGATTTTACATCAAGTGTGTCTGCCTTCATCAAAAATTTCACTGCCACGGACCTAGGATATAGTATGCGTGAACCACAGAACATGACAACAACTAACAATGTTCCAACATGCATACAGTAACGAATATATCATTTGTATTCTGGTTTATCAATTGATTTAATAGTTGTGAAGTTATAAAAACATCTAATGTGTAATTAATTGTCAATAAGCTTTTGTTGCATAAAACTTTTATGTACCATTACTCCTGATGATATAAGTTTTACAAAGCTCAAAACTTGTTGGGTTTTTTAATTGTTTATTTTTAATAAACCCTTTATATTACTATGTGGCCTCAGTACCAAAAACTACCTACAGAACTGCTTAGTCACAGAAACTTATGTTTAGATTCTGAATTCTTTCTGATAAAAAATCAAAGAATGTATTAAATGTTGTATGGTTGAAAATGCACAATTATCATGAGGCTAAAAGTAGTTATATGAGGAATACATCAATGGGGAAGAATTCACCATTAAGATGCAGTGTGAATTGGCTAGCAGACAGATGATGCATCATTTAGAGGAAAACTAAAATACCAGGAGACCGGATTTTTCTGTGAGTAAAGATGCAACAGACCTATTAAAGTGAAAAACAAGATGGAACAGAATCAGAGGGTAAAAAAATTATGACTGCCTTGGCAAGGATCCAGAAATCATAACTTGCATTTAGATATGATTAAAGTTTCCTTTCTGCTTTTTGGAACTCACAAAATCAGTTTCTGATGAGCTAATGATTTGGTTGCAACTGAACATTCATTTTACTACCTTTGATTGTAAAATGAAGGCTCGGCATAAATCCCAAAGTGGTACAGATGCTTATAAGTCTTTAGGTGGTAGATGATCAGCTGACACGATACAATGCTAGGTTATATATTAGATCTAAAGCAGATGAAAAACCATGACTGGTTTGCAGAGAGGATTTCTAGTAGTACATCTAATCTTTTACCTAACAACACAATCAATGGACTACATCAAGGGGCAGCACTCAGTCAATCATAATAGTACTATTAGTCAATTAATCTTAAAATATTAATCTAGTTTCTTTCGCGAATGTAAACAAACCCGCACTTTGCCCCATTATTAAAGCAGCTCTTCCCGTTATTTGGAAGTCAAATTTAAGTGCCTGGGTCACACCTGCCATGTTTGAAGATTGGATCCCGACTGTTTAATTCTTGCTGTGGAACGTTATTGTTGGTAAAAGAAAATTCCCTTTAAAATTCTACTTGTGCTATACAATGCTCCTGGACATCCAACATCTTTAGATGACCTTCACCCTAATGTAAAGGTGATCTTTTTACCACCCAACACTATATCGTTACTACAGCCGATGGACCAGGGAGTCATTTCTGCATTTAAGGCTTATTACTTACGGCATACAGTGTCCTGCAAGCAGTCAGGGCTACGGAAGATGATGTGATGATCTTGAGAGAGTTCTGAAAGAATTATAACATCCATGATGCCATCAAAAACACTGCTGATTCTTGGAAGGAAGTGAAGCAATCAACAATTAAAGGGGTGTGGAACAAACTGTGCCCTCAATTCTATGATGATTTTCGTGGCTTCACAGAAGACATCGCCGAAGCAAGAATAGCTGTGGTGGATAGTGGCAATGCACTGCAATTGGACATCAATGAAAATGATGTCATTGACTTACTAGAATCCCATTCACAAGAATTAACCAATGAAGACCTTATGGAGATAGAGAAGCAGCTGATAGAAACACAAGAACACGAAGAAGCAGAAGATCCAGGGCCAAGAAAGTTCACCACACAAGAACTAACTGAAGCTTTTTGTCTCATTTAAGCAGGATTTGCTAAGCTTGAGGAGCAAGATCCTAACATTCAGAGGTTTTACAAAGGTTTACCGTGCAGTTAGTGAGAAAATCAGCTGCTACAAGGCCATTTATGATGGAAAAAAAAGAAAAGGGCTGTACAAACAATCCTGGAAAACTTTTTCAAGAAACCGAGCTTTCAGTGGTAAACTCCCCTCCTCCAGAAACAGAATCAAATCCTGATTCTCCAACACCAGGTCGACCCTCTCTAGCATCATCTCCATCATCATCTTCCGATTAATGTTAGCCTACCTTCTTGCCTCAGAAATGCCCCTTCCAGTAAGCAAGGCATTCATGCAACCTTTAATATTCTTTTTTGAAATTTCTCCTATCTAAACATTTTGTATGAGTTTGTTTTTATGTTTTGTTTTGTTTTAAAGTAAAAGAAAGCACAATAGGTTCTGTATTATTATTATTACAGTACAGGAGTATTGTTATTATTACAGTATTACACTGCATTATTGTCACATATGAGCCATTATAGTATTGTTATTATTATTATTGCATATGTGCTGTTCATCAGAGATCCGAGTTACATACAAATCCGACTTAAAGATGTTCTCAGGAACGTATCTTGTTCGTAATGTCGGGACACTGTCTATATAATTTTTCTTTATATATGAATCATATTCCTGAAAGGTTGTAAACCTATCAGACTACTATGAGTGCTGATTGTATCAGTACTCTGAGCTGGCTAAAAGTTACATAACCTGGAATCCATGCTCTACAAACCAAACACAAAGGTTTTTTTTTTTTTTGAAGTGGCTTTAACACGTTCATTGCCAAGCTGAAAATTGGAATTTCGTGTGGTGGCCAAATTTTTTTACTTGATAGTGGCGTCCACGTGATAACGCGTGATCGGCCAGCCGACAAGAGCTCGCATCACGTGATATCGCGTGATTGGCAATGAACGTGTTAAGTCTCCAAAAGCTTGGTGATTATAAAATGTATGTAAAGAAATTCACAAACACCTAAGCCCACTATGGTATTTGAATCCATGAGCGTTTGGCTGAGTAGACAGTACCTTTGTTCTCCAACCAACTGCTTATGGATTCAAATACAATAGTGGGCATGGGTGTTTGTGAATTTCTTTACGTATAGTGTAGTGTATGGTAAGAAATGAGTGGTCACTGGTATGCTATGATATTGATTGAGTGGATGTGATTCCATAATTAATAGTAGTAATGTTATTAATCAGAAAACTGTTTATTGTATATTGCTTACATTTTAAATACCTTTTATTTTCTCTCTGAGAGATAGTTAATGCTAATAGTAGCAAGTATTTTGATGTTGGCAATACTTCTGCATAGGGATTTTTTTCAGTTTCAGAGAGGTTTTAATTATCATGAGATGTTTTTTATTGAACTCTTCCAGATATTTCTCCAGCATACATAATGTTATTTTGTAATGTAGGTAATTCCTTTCTTTTGTTTTGCACCATTTATTTGGTATCCTTCTATTACGTGTAATTATTCTTTTCTTTCCCCATCCCCTAACTTCCTTTTCATGTTAGCTGCAGTGACCTGTCATGTTCTCCAACCAATTGCTCATGGATTCACTGCCCTTCAGCAGATAATCCTATCTGCATTGTCTCTTATGGCTGTAAATTATGTTTGCCATTGGGAAGATGTGATTAAGGTGTCTAAAAAAGATGGATGGTATTATATAGTGAACTGAATTATAGTGTTCTGCCTGTTCAGGGGGAAAGAATCTAATATGTCTGAGTCATATGTTCAAATGGAGGACACATTATGTATCCTGGTGAGATAGAAGGTTGGAGAACAACAGTATCAAGAGCATGTTTTTCAAAATGTTCCACACAGAAACTGGCTAAGAAAGGCATCTGAAAAACTGAAGACATCAGTGATGTAAAAAAGATGAAAACATTTTAAAGTAAAGTTAAGGTGTCAGAAAAGAAGATATTGGTGAATACAGATGGATGTCAAAACTAACCGTGATATTAATACTGCTTAAAACTTAATTTTGAGATTTGAAGTTGATGGAATTTTTTTATATAGGATAAGGTATGGTCAATTAGGAATTTAGCTAACTGTTTGGTTAATTTAAAGGAGGGCATCAACTACAAGAGGATAGATAGAGTTATTGGGTTGATGAATTTTGGGTGAATGACGTTTTCCTTCTTGGAATTATTGAAGTCATAATTTAAAGGTTTGTAAGCAGTGTGGCCTCTAAGCAACATATTCATTTTAAGACCGTATTCACTGGCACCAAGGATGACAGTGACATTGCCATTATCAATGTTAGTAATTATTATATTTTGGTCTCTGTGTAATTTATAGAGCATATACGGCTGGTTGGAGGGATTTCTTTTAGGTGGCGAAGCTTGCATAAGGATTTTAGCCATGCAAAGCCTGATGTTGTTGGTAGTGCGTGAAGGCAGGTGTATGTATGTATGAAACCCTCTCACACATTCTATATGCAGTGAGGTCTAACATTGGTCACTACTAAGAATATGGATAGCTGTTATAGTTTATAATGCTATAGTTTACATTTGTCTTTATTGCATTTATTTTTATGTATGTTCCCAGTTTCAGTAGCAAAAATTAGGAGGTTTCATTATCTCTACAGTTATCCATGACCATATAAAATCCAGTTGTTTTTTTTTAATCATACTTATTGGTCGAAAGTCTTTGTCTCCAACTATGAAGATTGTCATTTTTTTATGTGCTTGTTCCTTATTTTTTGAAATTCTTTAAAGGTAGAGTTATAATTTTTCTGATATTTTGTTTAAATTAGCCAAACACCTAAATCTATAGCTCCATACCCTTACTGGGCATATTTCATCTTATATAAAAAAATTCCATTTGCTTCAAATCTTTAATCCAAAATTTAGTTTTAAGGCAGTAATGATATCATGGTTAGTTTTGACATCACTTCTTTATTTACCAATATTCACCTTTCTGACACCTTAACTTTACTTAAAAATGTTACCCCCCACCTCTGACATCACTGATCATTTCAATTCTGCCATCCATACCTGAAACTGACTTCACTTGGTTATAAAATTATAATAAAATACCATTTATAAAAAGACAGAGAGCATAGCAATGAGCTCTCTTCCCTTAGCCAATTTCTATATGCAGCATTTCAAAAAACTGACCCTTGACACTGATACTCTCAAACCTTCTATCTGGCTATGATGCATTGATGATGTCTTCCCCACTTGGCCATAGATACATGACCACAACAACCAGCACACCAGAATGGTTCACTATAGAAGAAAATAGCAACAATCTGTTGTCTTTTTATTAGACACAACTTTCCAATGGCACTTTTTTTTTTCATCAGTTTACATAACACCTACCTATTTGAGCAGATACATTCACAGACTTTCTCTCACTTCTTTTTTCTCACAGTATGGTACTCATAAAAACAATTGTTAACAGAGCCACCAACCTATGTTCCAAATAGACTTCTCTCACAGCTGAACTCTCCTTTATTCATCATACCAGCCTATCAAAATTAACAAAATGATTGTTCTTCCTATCACCTCAAATTCCTCTCACCACAGAGAAATTACAGTCATGCTATTACCATTTCTTATATGTGGGGAACTTCAGACAAATAGCCAGAACTTGAAATATAATCTCTTCACTGCTTTCAAACCTCATTTAAAGTGGCTGTCCTTATTCATTCTCTTAAGTGATCAACTTCCAACCCTTCTCTCTGTTCTACATATGTACAATACAATGTTCCTTGTTCTTGTAACTGTCGTATTATGGACAAACTGCAAGATCTGCCAACATTCATCTTGAAAAACACAAGAAATAATATATATATACACACACACACATACATATTATTTGTATGGACACTACATGGAGTCAAAAAAGTCATTGTGGGAGACCCACTCTATCCATTAACACAATACCTCTCATACTTAAATCTATTCACAGTTGGGGAACTCAGAACTGCCTCTGGCAATCCATTCCACTCATTCACTACTCTCTCCAAGAAAATAACCTAGTCTGCACACCCTTACTAACACTCTTAGACAGATTCCAAGTGTGACCCCCTTGTTTCCCCCCCCCCCCCATGTATTGAAAAATTTCTTGTGTCAATCTTATAGTGTCCCTTTAGTAACTTATAAGTTTCTATCATATCCCCTCTCTTCTGCCCGTCAACTAAATTCTGCAACTCACACACCCTCAATCTACCCTCATAGGAAACATTCCACAGACTTGTCATCAGCTTGGTCACTCATCTCTGAATCTTCTCTACCACCTCCCAATCCCCAAGAAATGCACGTGAACAAATCTGTGCAGAGTAGTCAACATGTGGCTGAATCATATATAAGCCTTATAAAGAGGAATAATAACCTCCCTATCTTTACTTGTCAATATGCACAGCATCCAAGTAATCCTCTGAGCTATTTTGCCAACTTTTGCAATATGTCCTCTGAATTTCAAATCTCTATCCACCATCATCCCAAGATCCCTAGCCTCATCAATTTCTTGTAAACTAATACCATCAATATAATACAAAGCATGTAATCTTTTCATCCCAAAGTGCATCATTTTACATTTTACAACATTGAATTGACAACCACTGTCCTTTGCCCATACACCCAATTTATTTAAATAATTTTGTAAGATATCCACATCACCAACACTACTGCCCTCCCTAGTTTTGCATCATCAGCAAACACCTGAATGTTCCCTCTTCAAATCCTCTGCTATATCATTAATATAAAAATTAAAGAGTACTGGTCCTCATACAGAGCCCTGGGCACTCCACTAGTCACCATCATTCTCCTAGATTCCACTCCACCACATACTACTCTCTGGTGTCTGTCTGTCAGCCACCCCTCCCCCAAATTTCTGTCAAATGCCTTGGCAAAGCCAAGCAGTATCATGGTGTAGCCATCACCTTTGTCCAATTCTGTGACAGCAGAATTGGATAAAGGTGACTTTATCCAAATCTGTGACTGCAGGGAGGGGCAATGCTGTCCCCCTATAAAGTATCATATTCCTATCTACCCATTCTTGAATTTTACTTTTAACCAACTTTTCCAATACCTTAACCACCACTCCAGAGGTACTAACTGGTTTGTAATTTCCTACTTCTGTCTTGAAGCCACTTTGTGTAGTGCAATTATCATACATTCTTTTCACTCTCTTGGAAACTTGCCAGAGATGAGAGTTAGATTAAACAATTTGGTCAGAGGTACTGCCAGTTCACTTGCATGTTGAAAGTTTATTTTTCACTTGGTTAGATTATAATAAATTTAGTTTAATCCTTTATCCAAGTGTGAGCAAACAAAGTTTGTGCCTGAAAATATCTTCAGTACTGGGCTAAGGTATTATGGTAGTGATGTTGTACTACCTTACCCCAGACCTGAAAATATTTTCAGGTGCAAACTTTGTTTGCCCACACTTGGATAAAGGATTAAACTAAATTTATTATAATCTAACCAAATGAAAAATAAACTTTCAACATCTTTCTCTAAATCCAGAGTAATTTAATAAAAAGGTGGCACACCTTTTGGCAACTCCGATAGGTAAAGATGACCTCACCATTGCTTCTGCCTGGTATCTCCACTTCTGGACCTGGCTCCCACTGAAGAGACCTAAATAAAGGTCGAAAAAAACTAGTCTGGGTAGTGGCCCTTCCCTTAATGCATAACATTATACATATCTGTAAGGAGATGTGTTTTGCATTATGGGAGATACTGAGATAGGAGTGATGTTAGCTTGGTCCACCTTTGCTACGAGTTGCCCGGTGTTGTACTACCTTACCCCAGTCCTGAAGATATTTTCAGGTGCAAACTTTGTTTGCTCACACTTGTTTAATAAAGGATTAAACTAAATTTATTATATCACTTGCATGTTCTTGTAGCACATGAGCAGACATATCATCCAGGCCCACTGCTGTATTCACATTGATATTTTTCAATATACTGAGTATCTCTTGTTCATCTACCTCCATGCTCACATCAGCCTGTTACTTCAGTAGCTGCAAAGTCACAACCTGGATGATATACCCTTGTAAAGAGATCACTTAGTAATTGAACTATTTCTTCTGCTTCTGTCACTTTTCTACCATCAGCACTGAGTAAAGATATCTTTCCATAATCATTCTTTCTTACTGACCACATTCCATGCACTAACTAATCACATTCATTCCACATAATTTCTTATACCATGACACTTCTCCAGATTGCCTCCTAAGTTTGTCATAATCACTAGCTTTGTAGATCCACATAAACCCTTTCTTGATTGAAATTTCCAGATGTTGATCAATCTCTCAGGACAAGACTGCGTGGTTACTTTCATGGTTACTCTACTGATCAGAGGTAGAGTTGCTACTGCAGTTATAGATAGATCTTCTGATGCTTATTACCAGATCCAACACTCTTAAACCCCTGGTCCCTTCCATCACGTGCTGTTTTAGGTAATTATCCCTTAGTAACTGTATAAATTCCATTTTACCCTGTGCCCTTTCTTCTTTCCAATATATATTACCATGAAGGAAATAGGGATATGACAAGAAACGGCAAGGTTGTACATGAAAATTGTGAGAGTGTGAATGTAGAAAGTGTGAATGATAGTATAAATGGTTTCTCAGAGAACAAAAAAGATGAGATAGATGCATTGAGTGAGATCGCGTTGTTGAATAGTGCGATAGAAAGAGCAAAACAGCAGCTAGAGTGCATGAACAAAAGTAGACTGAATGAACCAACCAATAATAAAAGGTATGACAGGAAAAATAGACGTATGAATGTGAACATGAACAAAATGAAGGACAGAGTGCTGTATGGAGACTCGTTAGTACGAGGTGTGTTAGTAGAGGATTTGACAAAATCGTACCAACCTGGTGCGACCATAAAGGACGTAACTGAGTCTATTAGAGAGCAAAAGGAAAGGGTGAAAGAAATGATTGTTGTGGCAGGTACGAATGATTTGAAAGGAGATAAAATGGAAATGATAGAAGACCTGAATGAATTGTTTGAGGTAGCAAAAGAAAAGAGTGAGAGAGTTAGAATGATTAGTCTTTTGCCACGGTATGGCAGTGAAATGTTTAAAAGGAGGGCTATAATTGCGAATGACTTTATGTGTGGGTTATGTATGACGCGTGGTGTGGAATGTGTGGATGTGTGGAGTGAGTTTGATGGGCGAAAGGATCTATATAAGATGGATGGCTTGCATTTGAATGGTTACGGTGTAAGAAGACTTGAGAAAGTGTTGCTGAATGTAGTGGATGTGCAAATTCAGGGAAACTAGATTTGTTAAGGGGGGGGGGGAGTAGAGATACAGTCCTTATGGAGGCAGTTGAATGTAAGAATGAATATAATATGCCAGAGCAAATAAGGACAACAAATCTGAGTGGGATAGTTAATATAAGGCATCAAGGTAGGGTTGGGGCTAATGGGGGTCTTAAATTCATGTACACTAATACTAGGAGTAATAGGAACAAGAAGGAAGAGTTTTTGGCCATGGTTGGCACTTCCAGACCACAGGTTATAGGTATTAGTGAAACATGGCTGACTGTAGATGATATAACTAGTGGGATTGAATGTGATGGGTATAGTGTGTTCAGGAATGACAGAGAGAATAAAATGGGGGGAGGAGTATTGTTGATGATAGCTGATGAGCTCCAGCCAAGGAGAATAGAAGTTGAATTGCAGGATAGAGAAAAGAGCACATTTGAGGCCATTTGGTGTGAGATTGTGGCTAACAGAACTAAATATACAATTGGGTGCTGCTATAGACCAGGTGATGGAAAAGATGGTGGTGACAGTATGCACAAGCAAATAGAAGAAATGGGTGGAAGGAGGGTGATTATTATGGGAGATTTCAACTATGGTCGCATTGATTGGAGTGAGGAGAGGACACACGGGAGGAAGGAACTGGATTTTATGCGGTTATTAAGGGATAACTATCTGCGACAGCATGTAATGGAAAATACTAGGGGTCAGAGAGTGCTTGACCTAGTAATTACATCTGAGGATTTGGTTGTAACAAATATGACCACGTTGCCACCAATCGGTGAGAGTGATCATAGGGTCTTAACTTGGGAGGTGGCTAAAGGTGTAGAATTTTCAATTAAGACAGGGTACATGTGGAATTATCGGGCTGGAAAGTATGACAAGCTTAGGAGTTTGATTGGTTCAGTGCCATGGCATGTACAACTGCAAGGACTAGAAGTTGATAGTGCATGGGAGGTAGTTAAGAAGTGCTTGCATGAAGCAATGGCTGACTGCATACCTAGAGTCCGAATAATAAATCAAGTAGGGGTTAAATGGATGAATAACACCATTAAGCTTGAGTTGCAAAAAAAGAAACAACTATGGATGGAATTTAAGGAGAAGGGTGACCGGCAGGCACATGAACGGTATAAAGTGCAGGCCAGAAGGGTGACGAGTGTGGTAAGAAAAGCAAAAAAGGATTACGAAAGAACATTGGCCATGCAGGCTAAAGAGAATCCTAAACAGTTTTTTAGATATGTAGCAAGTAAAAGGAAAAACGTACATGGCAGATTGATTTTAAAGAATGCCGATGGTAGGGAGGTAACTGAATCAGTTGAGATAGTTGAGTTACTGAGTGAGCACTTTGCAAAAGTATATCATCCAGGTGGTGACATTGCAGAAACGAATAAACCAGTAGATTATACGGGAATTGTGGTGAATGAAGTGGAGGTGAGTAGTCTATTGCATAACCTCAATGTCAATACATCTGTGGGATTGGATGGTATACCAGCTCGTGTTGTACGAGAAGCAGCTAAAGAATTGTCAGTACCCTTGACCATTTTGTTTAATTTGAGTCTCGGGTCTGGGTTAGTCCCAAGCGGGTGGAAAGAGGGGAAAATAGTACCACTGCATAAAGGTGGTTCCAAGACTGCTGTTGTAAATTACCGACCGATTAGCATATCAGGAATCATTGTCAAGGTCTTAGAGAAATTAGTCAAGAAAAGAATACAGGATTGGATAGATGAAAATGGGATATTGTATGGGGGACAACATGGTTTTGTGAAGGGTAGATCATGCCTCAGTAACTTGCTCACGTTTCATAACACAATAACGGCTGAACTGGATAGGGGTAATGGGTTTACAGTGATACTACTGGACCTTCTCAAGGCCTTTGATAGGATACCACATGGAACCCTAATCAGTAAACTGGAGCAGATGGGTATAGATATAGGGTTGGTGAGATGGATAAGAGGGTGGTTGAAGAAGAGATATCAAAGAGTGGTTTATTCAGGAGTGGAGTCTAAAAGACGTCTTGTGACTAGTGGAGTGCCACAGGGCTCTGTTCTTGGACCACTGCTTTTCAATTTGTTCATCAATGATATTGGAAAGGATCTGAGATGAAGTGTTCACTTGTTTGCTGATGATGCAAAGTTGGGTAGAGCAATTGTGAGTGCACAGGATGTCAAAATTTTACAGGATGATTTGGATAGTTTGGAGGACTGGGCTAGGAAAAATGGATGTCAATTTAATGTGGCAAAGTGTAAGGTTATGCACTTTGGGGTGAAAAGAATAGCAGCAGTATATCGCATTGGTGGAACCATACTCCAGGAGATTGATGAGGCCAGGGATTTGGGAGTGTTGGTGGATAGGGAATTGAAGTTTAGGGGGCACATTGCAAAAGTGACTAAAACAGCTCACCAAATCACTTGGCTTCTGAAAAATACTTTAACATGCAGAGACAAACAAGTTGTTGTTCCTCTGTATCGAGCCTTGATAAGACCCCATCTGGACTTCTGTGCCCAGCTATGGGCACCAGGGTTTCTTTGTGATGGGGAGGAAGTGGAGAGGGTCCAGAGACGAGTGACCAAGATGATAGCAGGTCTGTGGAATGAACCTTATGAGAATAGGTTGAAGATTTGTGGGTTGCAGAAATTGGATGATAGGCAAAGGAGGGGTGATATGATTGAGACATTCAAATTACTGAAGGGTTTTTATAAGATTGATCCAGAAGATATTTTTGAAAATATGACTGGTGGTGGGAGGACTAGGGGGCCATGCATGGAAGCTGGGCAAGAGCGTGGTTGACAAGGGTGTTAGAGCTAGGTTCTTTACTTGGAGAGTGGTAAATGAGTGGAATAAGCTTCCAGAGTCTGTTGTGGGTGCTACGACCGTGAATGAGTTCAAGGCAAGGTATGATAGATACTGTGTTAATGTTGAATAGTTGTTCTTGACATGATGTTAGGGTCTCCCTCGATGAGTCTGTCGACTCCTTGGAGTTTCCCGGAACAACAATAATAATAATAATTATTGAAATCTCCCATGATAACTGCTCAGCCTGCACTCATTGTGCTAATTTGCTGATGCAGATTACTACAATGAGTGCAGGCCTCTATCTCACAACAGACAGCCCTCAAATGAACCATTTCCATGAGATCTACAATCTTCCTTAACTTCTATTTTTGTTGGTTGCAGTTCTTCAGCTATCATTAATAATACCCCTCTTCCTGCCCTATTTCTTCTATCTTCTCTGAAAATACAATATCCATTACATCTTATCCCTGTAACTATATCATTCTCTGACAACTAGGTCTCACTGATGCCAGTAATTTTTGGCCGAGTTGAATTGACCAATCTAAAAACTCCTCTCCTTTATTTCTGATGCTTTGGGCATTCACGTACATGCATTTCAACATTCCCTTGGCTCCACAGTTACCTTAAATAATGTCATTACCTGTCCATTCTGATTCGAAAAAACCTGGGAAACTACATCCAGCTCTTCATAATCATTACTGCACTCATACTTATCCCAGGAGTGATTAGACATATGCTTGATTGCTTCCACCCCCCTAATACCTCTACCTCTAATTTTCTTGGTTTTGCACTTTCAAACTCTCACTGAACAACACTTTCTCTAAGCACCTAACTCCAAAACCATTTAAGTGCAGTCCATCAGTCATATACAGGTCCTTACATCCATCAAATTCACTCCATAATCTATAAACAGCACACCATTCCTCTTGCACAATCTTCTCATTGACTCAGTGGCAATCATGGCCTTTCTTCTCAATTCCATCCTGTCATACCACAGACTCACAATTTTTACTGTCTTACTTTTCATTTTTGCTTCTTCTAACAACTCTTTCATATCTTCTTTCGTTACACATTTCTCACTTTCAAATCATTTGTGCTTGCCAAAACAATTAATTCATTCACTTCTTTCCTCTGTAAACTTACAATTTCACTAACATCCTTTATCTTTGCACCTGGAAAACATGCTTTCATCACTTTCTCATTAAGTATACCTCTTACCATCAAATCCCCATACAATACTATCTCTTTTCTCCCAGTTTCTTGCACTTTTATGCTTTTCCCATTCACTCTTTCTTTCATTCTCCATCCTTCTGTACCACATGCCAATCGTTTCTCCAGTTGTTTGAACTCAAGTTTCGTCCTGTGAAGAAGACCATGTAAGTGTGCAATTTCTTTCTGCACTAGCATCTCATCACTCACATACATGCATGCACACACTCTCTCTATGCTTAACTGCAACAAACACAAACTTGAAAGACTTTTTTTGGAATCATCAACAGCAGATTTAAAAAACCAACCAAATCTTAATAAATATGCTTGTGTAAAACTTCCAAAAATATAGGAAACAGTAATTCATAGATCATGGATCTGATAGAGGCACCCATCTTAGACATGTAGTCTAACATCCACCACTCTTGTTTGTTATGTCTTATTACAATTTTTATACTGTATCCCACATGATGTCTCTGGGACAGATGAAATAGTGGAACTATTAAACTTGTGTTTAATTATTTCAATGTGCTGTTCTTATTTCATTAAACCTGAAGATGAGTTTAAACCAGTATCAAAATTTAAATACACACTATGTACTGCTTAATATAATGTTCCATTTACGCCATATAATTACAGCATTCTGAACAGCTTTCTTCTTTTTTTACCTTGTCATATACCTTTTCCAGATCTACAGTGCTTAAATACAGATCCCTATTATATTTTCATGCTTTCTCAACTATTTATCATCATAAAGTGAAAATCTGGCCTGAACCCAGCTTGATCCACTTCTCAAGTATGCTTGCCTAAATCTTACTTGGAATGCTCAATAGAGAAATTCCTCTAATTCTTATATTTAGTTTTATTTTCCTATCAAAGAGTACTATGAGAGCTCTATCCCAAGCATCCAGAATGCAACCCTCTAACCAGGGCTTCTAAATTAGGCAATGCAGCCCCTGTAAAACTTTTACACATCCATGTTTGAGTACTTTTGGCTGAATATCATACACTTCAGCTGCCTTTCCACATTGCAGTTTTTTTTTTTAATGGCTTTTTCTATCTCAAGTACCACTGAGTACTCCTGACAGTATCCCTCTTGAATATTTTCAACCAATGTTGAAAACATTCAAAAGGCAATTCATTCAGCAATCTTTGAAAGAAATGACTCCAGACATCTAGAATATCTATCTTCAGTTTTCATGCCATCCACCTTTATCATCTAAATATCAAATATTCTTCTGGAGGATATTGAACAATCTTAGAAATACAGTACTCTTTTCATTTCTAAGCTTTTTTTTTTCAACAGCCTCCAGAAGAACATTTTACCACCTTTCTGATATTTATCTTCTATATTTTTACCAGTCTTTCCATGACTTTTAACTATTTTTACACACTGCTTTGCTTTCTTACATTTTTTTTATTCTCTCAGAACACATGCTGACTTATTTGTTAGTAACCTTTGATACACTTTCTTCTTTTCCCATGACTACCTGTAACTCCATCAATACTCAAGAATTATTGTTCTCAATAGGTTTTTTTTTTTTAAACTTAAATAACTTCTTAAAAATAACTACCTACTCACCTAGGTATTCTAAAATATTTTTTTAGTAGTAGATCAAAATTACAGGCACTGTCATAATGTGGAGACTGAACTAGTGCAATATGAACTTCATTTGCATAAGGAGGGACTAAATGTGGTAAGTCGCTAGTATCCTGTTAAAAACAAATTAAAAGCATTGAAAATTTAACATAGAAACCATAAGCAAAACTGCACAGAATTTTTTTTTAAATTTCATAAAATAAGCAAAATAAATAAATCACTTTCTTAATCTCATTTGGTTATTTATACACAAATTTAAAAGGCCTACCACCTTAAAAATCAAATAAGTGTACATTGTTGCATAACATATATTCATACTATTTTGCAAATCTCAAAACAAGTACAGCACAGTATAGTACATCTCTGCTTTTGTGACCTCATTGCTTCCTGGAAGGCCAATGTAAAATTTCCAAGATGATCAGTGTCATGAATTGGCATTACATACCTAGATATATAAACTTTCTGCATATTCCTTAAGGTTTATTACAGAATGAAACAATTGAAACTTGGAACAAGCTCCACCAATTTCATTGTGGATTTCTGAATGCTAAAAATTTCATGCTTTTCTTCCAATGTTAATGCTTTCTGCTTCTTTAAGGATTTTCTATTCTCAAATTCCCTTTTGCTATTTTGGAACATTTTTGAAGCATAAATATGTACTGCACTGGCAATAATTTTAAATTAAATTGACAGTAAATGAAGAGGAAGGCAAATTACAACAGTTTGCTTTAACCACAGGTTTCTCCTCTGTAATTTCTAATTTTATATCTTTCTCTCTAAATAAAGCCACAAATTCATAAAATTCTGTCCTCACAATTTGAGGAAGCACAGGCCATACTTTGAAATTGTAACAAGCGTGATGAAGAAAATGATGAGTAGGTTTCTTGACTGGTAAGCACAAAGAATTGTGAATTAATTTAAGATACAGTACAAAAAGAAATTCCAGTAGATATTCTCCCATTATGTTTTACCTCTATGAATAATATATTTTTAAGGATAAACTCAAACAAAATAAATGTGAAGTATAATGCAGCATGGAATACACTTCCTGTTTCTATTAGAGCAAAAGCTTCAGCTTGGAATAAGCAAACATAACATATGTTGGATTTCTTTGATGGATGTTTGTGATTATCTGAAGTTGGTGGATTGAGTGGTGGAGATGGAGAGTTGTAGAGTAGGTCCTCCCTTGATGAGTCCTTGGAGGTGTCATGTAATAATAATATTATTTTATTGTTGCAAAAGTTTTCCATTAGGCAACAGAAAGTCAATTATACTACTCCTTAAACACATTCTCTAAGTTTGTCATAATCACTAGCTTTGTAGATCCACATAAACCCTTTCTTGACTGAAATTTCCAGATGTTGATCAATCTCCCAGGACAAGACTGCATGGTTACTTTCATGGTTACTCTACTGATCAGAGGTAGAGTTGCTACTGCAGTTATAGATAGATCTTCTGATGCTTATTACCAGATCCAACACTCTTAAACCCCTGATTCTCTTTAAAACATCTGATGATGTTTTAAAGAGAAACAGCCAGCACAAATGTCATAATTACTGGACTTCATCAGACTATTGAACTGGTATTCAGCACTTACATCCAACACATAAAGCAACTATATCAGTGTATTTGAATGCGAAATGCATAAAAAATAGTATTATATACAATAGGAGCATGGTCTCAAAAATCAAATCAGTCCAATGGTCAGTTTTAGTTTCAGTCCCTTTTTGCACTTTATTGCTATGTGCAGGTTACTATATCTGGATATTTGGCCTCGAAATTTTCCTTGATATGCATGGAATCTCAAGGAATTGTGTTCTTTAGTAAATGAAATGAAAAGATTGATAACCACATTAGTTAAATTGAAAAAGATGGGATTGGGTAGTAGATTAGTGCATTGCATTGGATTGGAGATTGGCTGTCTGATAGCAACAGGTTGTGTATGAGGGGAGTGATATCCCAGAGGAAGAAAGTCACTAGTGGCATGTCCCAGGGGTCTTATGGGGCCCATTGTTGTTTAATTTGTAAGTGAATGACATTGGAAAGGACTTAAATGGTGATACGTAGTTTTTTTTTGCAGATGATACCAAGTTTGTGGAGTTATGAGAAGTAGTGCAGATTTTGTAGTTTTGGAGGACCTAAATAGAATGTCTGAATGGGAGAGTGTGTGGAGATATCAGTTTAATATTGCAAAGCGTAAAGTTTTAAAATTTTTGAAGCAAAGATGGGATGTAGAGTACAGGATTGGTGGGGATATTTTGGAGGAGGTGGATGAGATGAAGGATTTGGGGACTGGGGACTTGAAATTCTTTGGGCATTTTGCTAAAATTGTGAATACGACATGGGGGATTATGGGAATGATGCAGAGAACACTAACATGTAGAAGTAAGGATGTTTTGATTCCATTGTGCAAGATTTTGATCAGGCTGCATATGGATTACTGTGCACAGATTTGGTGGCCAGGTTTTCAAGAGGATAATGAGATGTTGGAAAGGGTCCAGAGATGATTGACTAAGTTGGTTTCTGATCTCTGGAATATGAGGCCAGATTGAGAGAAAATGCAAATCAGAGATCCTAGTGGATAGAAAGGAAGACATGAGGGATAATTAATAAGATTAATTAATAATTAGTAAGGGATAATTACCAGATTAACGTGGATGAGATTTTTCATAGAATATCTGGAGGCAGGGGAGAATGAAAGCCCATTCCTGGAAGCTGTATAAGGTGGGTGTGTGATGCGAAGATTTTTTGCATGGAGAGTGGTGGATGATTGGAATGCATTGCCTGAGAGTGGCAAGTATAGGGACAGTGAATGCATTTAAGTCGAGGTATGATAAGCTGTGCATGTAAAAAAGGGACCTCCCACAATGAGTCTCTTAAATCCATGGAGATCTGTTGATAATAATAATGATAAACAGTACAATGATTCACATGCACAAATACTTCAGTTTTGCTCTTCGCAGAAATTGAAGTGCTTCTCTTAAGATGGCACATTAACAAAATAGTTTTAAGTTTTATAAATAACCATAATGTGTAAACAAAATTAAAAGCATGTCAGAAAAGTTTTTATCCATTGATTAAATGATATAACACTGTTATTTTTGAGCCTGTCAACAATAGAAACAACAAAAATATGATACCTAAAGAAACGTTTTAATTCTTTATCTATTTAAAGTTTGAAAAGTTGTATACTACAGTTGCATAAAGAAAGGGAGGTGGGAGGATACTGCTGCTAATGAAATCTTTCTTTATGGGTTATACAGTGATCACCAATTATTATGAATAATTATGGAAACACTACCATGTTTGAACTTACTTTAATTAAAATTAAAATAAATTTGATGCTTTGATCTTTATATCAAGGTCATATTCAGAAATATGTATATTATATATATATATATATATATATCTTATATATCACACACACACACACAACATTTGTGCATTTGTGTGTGTGTGTATATATATATATATATATACACACACAAATGTTGTGTGTGTGTGTGTGTGTGTGTGTGTGTGTGTGTATATATATATATAAAACAAATCACAAATGACATTGGTACATACTATGGTGGGCTGAAAATAATTGCTTGGTCAAGCAGCTATTGTGACCATGCAAACTATGATCAATGGTTAACCACACAGTTATTCTCAGCCCATAGTATGTACCAATGCAACTTGCAATTTGTTGTTGTGTGTGTATATGTATGTATTCATGAAGATGAATTTGATATAAAGGTCAAAACATCAAATTTTATTTTAATTTTAATTAAAGTAAGTTCTTAAACATGGTAGTGTATTATTGCAGACTCCAGCAGCTATGCAGGCTCTGGTCATGGGATGACCAAACAGTTATTCTCAGCTCAGTGTAGTATACGCCAACATAGCCTGTGTCCCACTGTATATATTTCTGAAGATGAAAATGTCAAATTTAATTTTAATTAATGTAAGTTCTTAGACACTGTAGTGTGTCTGCATAATTAATCATAATGGTTTATATCAAATCTGATCAGTTACCTCAATGATAAGGCAGGCTGATGGTTGAAGCAAACTAGATGGATGCTGGTTTAAATTAAACCATAATAAAGGAGTCATTCCCACTATATCACATTTGTTTTGTAATAACTCAGTATCTTTACAAGAAAAAGTGTCACAATCACAGCAAATAACTGCCATTCGCTGAATGATTTGAACTCCTTTTGAAGATTCCTCAAAATTCATACTACCATATCTTTCTCTTTCTTCTTTGCTTGACTTCCTTAGATTTGGAATTGAATTGCTTCTTTTAAAAGATTTCTTTCGGCCAGGGAGAAGTTTAATTTTGATCCAGCTTCCTTTGCTAATTTCAAGTCTTTGCAGGGCTTGTTTCTGGACAAATATCACATTTAATGGATCAACTAAACAGGAATTCTGTTGTTCCAGTGCCCTTGCTTGTGCTAATGAGAATTTAGGAATTATTTCAATTTTAAATTTGTTATGTAAAACTTTCATGATTTTATTTGTGACTGACTTCAATGCTGGAGGAATAAATGTTGTTGGATTTGGCTTAAGTTGGAAGAGCAACCTACTTGTAAAATGAAATAACTTCAATATATTAACAGTATGTGGATTTAAAAACTGAAGACCTTCCTCAGAAATAGGCCAGTTACTATACGTAGCCTTTATACCATCAGTTCCCCTATCTTCACCATTAACCTTTGTTACTACAATAGAAGTGTTTAAGGTTATAATTCCTTGGTTGACTGGATGGCAATCCAATACTATAATGTTTAAAAGCAATGACAAATCACATGACTGATTTTTGCTAGAAAACACCAAAGGTGAAACAAGCAACACATCGCCTACGCGACACAAAATTTTATTTTGACAAAGTGACGGTATCATCAAGTTTGCCCATACTTCTTGTTGACACCACTGCAAACTTGCTTCAGTTCGAGCACCCAATACAACCTTCTCCAGAGGTAAACAAAATACTTCTTTAAAATATAAGCATGAATCAGTAATGAATTCATAAATATTTAGAAAAGTTTCTGAGACATATATATGCGGACTATCGGAATCGTCAATCACAGAATCCAGTTTATCTATAACGAGAATGTTTACAAAAAGACTTGTATTTGATTCTAAGTAAATATCATGCTGTTCACGATATAGTGCTCCGATAAATGAAGATTCCTCGGATCTATCGGAATCCCGAAGTAACAGTTTTGCAACATCACGGGTAACGAAACCGTGCAATGGGTGAGATCCAGGAATTTCAGTAAGCAGTAAACTCAACTCCACACAAATCACATTACTAGGGCTTCCCATTTTGAAAAATGTTAACCATACATGAGAAATACTTTACAAAGTAATCATTGTATTTAATAAGATTAACGAAACATTAGCGACGTAGTACTAACAACATTCCCTAACACATCGTTTCAAAACTTAGCGAAAACATCATAACACGAGGTAAAGAGCAGAAGACACAAAGCAACCTACCGGTGAATGTTGCAAACCACAGCAGCAATACCTATCATATATCTTCTTAAACGTATTCGCTGATGGGGGTTCACAACCACATGTGGCAATCCATTTCACGCATTCATCACTCTCCGAGTAAAGAGCCTAGTCTACACACCCGTACTAACCACAATCTTACACAACATCCAAGTGTGACCCTTTGATTTTCCTTCACTCCCCATGTATTGAAAATTTTATTCTGCGTCAATCTTATAGAGCCTGTGTAGCTCAGTGGAAGTGGCGCTTGCGTCCTCTGCGCTTGGCCGCTTGAAGTTAGACCTAGGTTCTAGTCTAGTCGCTGACTGGAGGAACTTTTTCTAAGCCTATCTTCGACCGGTTCCCGAGTTAGTCGATCTCTGGCACAGGCAAGCGGGTTTTTCCTCCCGGAAACTCTGGTTTTTCGTCCCGTAAACTCAAGAAAATCGACCGTAGTACCCACATTATTTCAGACAGTGACATATCTTGTTAGGGTTAGGTACCAAGAGATGGCAGCACTTGTTTGCCAGCCTCTTCATCAGTGAAGAGGCTGGCAAATATGGGCCAGCCTCTTCACTGATGAAAGGGCTGGCAGCCTCTTCACCAATCAGAGGTAGCTGGCACATATACATGGGCCAGCTACCGGTGGAGATTGAACTGCCCACTCAGTCTCCAAAAGCTAGATAGGGTATAAAGGCCTCGCCTACTCCCTATTAGGGAATAAAAGGCGTTAGTTGATTTTTTTTTTAAACTTATAAGTTTCTATCAAGATTGGTCGATTGATAAAGCCTCTGCTATTAATGGCTCAGAATAAGTTTGAGCGCGGTTAGTAGTTGGAAAGGGCCCAATCGTTCGATGCTGTTGGCACACTCTCCCTCGATGAGCCCTTGGACTCCCTGGAGGTGTCAAATAATAATAATAATATCATCACTCTTCCTGCTGTCAGCTAAGCTCTGCATTACTGTCAGGACCGACCTTCTCTATAAAGGGGCCCGGGTGCAAGAAACCTTTTGGGGCCCTAAAATATTTTTAAAAGGTAAAAATTAAAGGATTCGAAATAAACGTATTGTAAAACCTCTTACCTGCAAATGATTTTGGCACAGGAAAACAAAACAAACAAAAAAAAAAAAAAAAACATATTCGAAATATAATACGTTTCCGCAAATGTGTACCGACTGTGCCCACTCGATCGTGGGGCTAGAGTGCATTGCACCCCCCGATATGGCCGGCCATGATTATTGTTGCATTATCTGCATCATTATTGATTCTTTTTTTTAAACAAAATGGAGAAGTAAAAACGTTTAGATAAACAGCAGTGGAGGCTCGTGGTTTGAAATTGTGGGGTGCTGCATCTTTCGAAATATACACACAAACACTGTAAGACCAGTGTATACGTGTTTGAATAAAAAAAATCAGCTAACGCCTTTTATTCCTTTATCAACAACGATTAACATTTCTGACCCTGAGGGTGAAGCAAAGTGCCTTTCATGTTCCCCACTATCTGACATGGAAACAATGAGCGGAAAGGTTTGTGAACTAATTGCTCGCAATGGGCGGGCTTGGAGGTTAAACGTCAGTATTGAGGGTTAGGATGGCTTTACTAGTGAGTATATATCATTACTGACCGGATGGGTGAAGCAAAAATGCTTTTCTTGTTCCCCTTTATCTGTGTAAGTGAAACAATGGATGAGGAGTTATTTAGCTTTCTGCTCGACTGAGCTATGATTCCATGCTTCTCCAGCATGGAGTCATAGCTCAAAAACTAACATACAGAAACTACAAAGAATCCTGAATAAGTGCCTCAGAATGATCAGTACATTTGAGTGCAGGGTTGTCTTGGAAAAGAATTTTTAAAATCACGGAGATGAGAAGGGATGTTTACTTCTCGATGGATCTGGGCGTTTCTTATGTACCATTGAGCATCCAGGATCATTCTGAGGCACTTATTCTGGATTCTTTGTAGTTTCTGTATGTTAGTTTTTGAGCTATGACTCCATGCTGGAGAAGCGTAAGTGATAACTGGGCGAATTACAGTTTTATACAGAGTTAGCTTGTTTTGTAGATCTAATTTGTTTTTCCGGTTGATCAGGGGGTAGAATTGTGCAATTACTTTGAATGTTTTCACTCCTATTACTTTGATGTGGTTGCGAAATATGAGTTTGTGGGCTAGTTTCACTCCGAGATATGTAACTTTTGTCTCCCATGGGATCTTGACTCCGTAGAGTTGAATGTCGTCCTTGCTGGTGACTTTTCTCCTGGAGAATAGTACAGCCGAGCTTTTTAGGGGGTTTACCTGGATCCTCCAATCTGTTAGCTAAGTTTCTAGTGAATTGATACTGCCCTGCAGACTTCTAATTGCCATTTGAGGGCTGAGAGATCTGGATAGTATCGTAGTGTCATCCGAATATAGTGCTGTGATGATATGTTTCTGGTTTGGGGGATATCAGCTGCATAGATCGAGAACAGTAGAGGGGCTAAGAGTGAGCCCTATGGCACGCCTGCACGAATCGAGCTTGTCAGTGATTGCTTGTAGCCTGGTGAGGATAACCTTTTTAGGTGACTTTTCCAAGACCGTGATAGGAGGCTAACGGGTCTGTAGCTTTGAGGCAGTAGTCTTGCCTGCTTCCTCCCCTTTATTTCCTATCTAGCTTTTGGAGACTGAGTGGGCAGTTTAATCTCTACCGGTAGCAATTAAGAGATGGCTGACCCATGTCTATCACTAATTATAGGCAGCCACCGATGAAGAGGCTGGCAAACAAGTGCTTCCATCTCTTGGTACATAGCCCCAACCGGATATGTTACTGTTTGAAAAATAATGGGCTCAATTTTCTTGAGTTTACTTTACGAAAAAACCGATTTTTCGGGAGAAAAAACCCGTTTGCTCTTGTCAGAGATCGAGTAACTCGGGAACCGGTCGAAATAGGCTTAGAAAAAGTTCCTCCAGTTGGCGACTAGACTTGAACCTAATTAAATTTCGAGCGACTATGCGCAGAAGAAGCAAGCGCCATTTCGACTGAGTATATTTTATTAAAACGATAACAAGTAAATATATAGTAGTAAAATATTTACATCATAAATACATATATGCATACAGATTACATTCAGGTTTAACTCTTGATATCTTTGTACTACTGTTATCAGATCAATAACAAATAAATACATAGTAGTAAAAATAAACACATCATAAGTAGATATATACATCATATATTTACATTTGTTTTCTTACCTCGTTAAGGGTACAGTATTACTATTTGTTACAAGTAATTCATTTTCTGAATTTACTTCCCGTAGTCTTTAACAGGGATCGGTTACGTGACATTGCAATTAGTTACATTCAAGTTTAAATCTTATTACCTTTGTATTACTGTTATTATACAAATAAAAATAAATACACAGCAGTAAAATAGCTACATCATTGATACATATTTTCATCATATATTTGCAAATGCTTTAACCTCCTTAAGGGTATTACCATTTGATACAAGCAATTCATTTTGTGAATTTACTTCTCATAGTCTTTAACAGGGATCCATGACATGATATTTCAATTAATTACATTTAGGTTTAACTCTTAATACCTTTGTATTACTGTTATTATACAAATAAAAATAAATACACAGCAGTAAAAGAGATACATCATTGATAGATATGTTCATCATATGTTTGCATATGCTTTAACTTCCTTAAGGGTATTACCATTTGTTACAAGTAATTCATTTCGTGAAATTTATTCTCACAGCCTTTAACAGTGAACAGTTACATGATATTATATTAATAATTACATTCAGTTTTTAAATCTCAATATCTTTGTATTACTGTTATTAATAATTTTAATTGTTAGCTATTTTACCACACCGTTATTTGATTACATATTTCGAGTCCTTAAAGTTCACTTAGCATTCCTGATAATTGATGCACTGTCTTTCTCCCACCACCAGAAGAAATACTACATACATACACATATATACATGCACATATATATATATATATATATATATATATATATACATGCATATATACATGCATATATATATATATATATATATATAGATATATGCATGTATATATGTGTATGTATGTAGTATCTATATATATATATGTATGTAGTATCTATATATTGTATGTATGTAGTATCTATATATTTAGGGAACCAAGATATATATATATATCTTGGTTCCCTAAAGCTACTATTAGGGAACCAAGATAGTGAAGGCGAAAAATATGTTATTAGAACAAAACATAGCCTAGTAGAGAGAAAAACATAACAAGCATATGAACATGGAATGTAAGAACCCATCACCAGGAAGGAGCATAGAAATACTACTGCATAAATTAGACAACTGCAGGTGTCATGTGATTGGACTCTGCGAAACCAGATGGAGTGCAAAAGAAGAATTTCACCATGGGCAGTACAAAATTTTAACATTAGGCAGGGAGGACAAAAAACACCAAGAGAAGGTACTCATATTTGTAGATTTAGGGACTCAAAAACACACGTGTTGAACAGATTATTTTATTAATTACAAATAAAATGAAACTTGACGTTTCGACCTCTATATCGAGGTCATCATCGGAAGAATACAACTGTATACAAATCCAAGCTACATGCTCATGCTTTCTATATCAGTAAACTAAATCTACGTAGTTAATAAATCTTTTTTCTAGCCTGACCTCTAGTGATAGAAAGGTCAAAAACACACGTGTTGAACAGATTATTTTATTAATTACAAATAAAATAAAACTTGACGTTTCGACCTCTATATCGAGGTCATCATCTCTCAGGATGTTATTGTTCCTGAAAAATTTTTAAAAATCAGCTAACGCCTTTTATTCCCGTATAGGGAGTAAGCGAGGCTGTATAAGGCCTATCTCACTTTTGAAGACTGAGTGGACAGTTCAATCTACACTGGTACCAAATCAGAGAGAGAGCTGGCCCAAGGCTATCGCTAATTAAGCCGCACGAAGTGAAAAGAGACGGGCCACCAAGTGCCGCCATCTCGTGGTCCATAACCCTAACACAATATATTTAATGCTGAAATAGTGTGGGTTCTACGGTCGATATTCTTGAGTTTACAGGCCGAAAAACCCGAGTTTCCAGGAGAAAAAGAGTTAGTCGATCTCTGACACTTACCCGTGCCAGAGATCGACTAACCTCTACAACATCTCTCGCAACAGTGATCTTAGTTTACCCTCTTTTACTTTGAGTAATGCAAAAATCAATAAAGAGAATCAGATTTCTCTGCTTGATTTGACATTTACCTCTAGTCTCTCCTGACATAAGCACTTCACATCAACACTTCCTCAGCCTCTAAAAGAGCTAGGCATTCATTTCCGCTAAAGAAGCTATATTACACCCATCCTACTATTGACCTTATACAAATCCCAAATATGCCAGTCCACAGAAAACTTCATACATTGGAGGTGGTAAACCTAATATATTCCAAAAGTCTCTTTATTCTTTTGAGTGGAGTGCAATTCAGCTATAGATGACTCTTTCCTCATAGAGTTAATTTATTCTCTACTTGACAGGCGCAATGTTTCAGCTCTGTGTCTCTTCTACACAAGTACTACCATAGTGACTGCTCCAGTGAATTATCAAACATCATTCCTTCGCTTGCTGCTAAAACCAGAGCAGATGCTGTCCAAGAATCCTTTATAGTACAACTGCAAACAAATCGAATTAGCTTCTTCTCTTCCTTCTTTATTGCATCTAACTGTCATCTGTTCCAGATGACATCATTAGGAAATAAAATGTTTCCCAATAATTTCAACTTCCAGTTCTTCAAGTAAAATGTTGATACAGGTCTTCTTTTTGAATGCTAAAATGTGTGTGTGTGTGTGTGTGTGTGTGCGTGCGTGCGCGCGCTTTAAATGTTATACCAGACAGTAACATATTCTGTTAGGTTTGGGTACCAAGAGATGGGAGTAGCACTTGTTTGCTCATCTCTTCATCAGTGCAGCCCAATTAGTGATAGACATGGGCCAGCTATCTCTGATTGGCTGTCTGTAGCGATTGAACTGCGAATTCGCCTATTCCCTAAAAGGGAATAAAAGGCGTTACCTGGTTTATTTCATACAAGCAGATAAACCTTAATATCGGGTATGTCCACTTTGGCTTTGATCACCTCCTGAACCCTTTGAGGGAGGCTTTTCGCCAATGTGCGGAAGACATCAGGTGGAATATGTCTCCATTCCTCCATCATAGCAGCACTGAATTCAGCAACAGTTCAAAGAAGTGCTGCTGTCGACCTCAATCCAATGGGATTGACGTCAGGACCCTGTGCATGCTCTCACACCCAACTCTTCACACCGTTCCATAACAACTGCTGCTTTGTGTGATGGGGCATTGTCATCTTGATAATAACAAAGGTTCCTTCCATAAAAACTCCACAGTGTTGACAGCACCTGATTATCCAGAATATAAAGGGTAGTGAGCTGCCTTCATGGAACCATTGACAATGACCAGTGGCACTCCAAACTAGCTAATGCACCCCACTTCATTATTTCTCCATTACCAAACTTTACTATGGATACAACACATTGTGGTAACAAGTGTTTACCAGTGTGCCTCCACGCCCACATCCTGCCATAAGACTGGAAACAGAATAACCTTGATTCATCGCTTTAGTTTTTCACTGTCATTTGTCACGTTCACACGCTTTTTGCACGAGGCTAGACGAACAGCTTTGGTCGTTATTGTGATGTTTCTCTTGTGTGCCGTTGCTCTTCGTGGAAATATAGTAAATATAAGTTCTTTTCGTACATTATTAGTGCTAACTATGGTGTTACTGGAGTTCTGGAACTCATCCCAGATGGTCTGTGCCTATTGTAGCCGGTTTTTGCATTTTACCCTTTGTAACACCCCTATCAGTCATTTTTGACCACTGCCCTGGGTGTTTTTCCTGCACTAGTGATGCCGTAACCACTCCATTTCTTCAACACATCGCCAACCGTTGATATTGGATGCTTCAGTTCAGCAGCAATATCACCTATTGACATGCCACCAATGTGATAGCCCATGATAGTACCTCTCTCGCAGTCACTGAGTTTGTGTCGTTTTGCCATACGACCTGTATTCAACTGCTACAATGAAATACTGATTCCTACTATCTGTAGATCGATTTTTATGTTCTTAACAAACCTAGAATATTCTATAACTTCAAATAACAGGAGTGTCAATACAATTATTTGTAGATAGTGTATTTTCAAGAGAGGAAATAGATTGATGATATCATCAACTTTGCAGGAGTGACATGGGAACGGAGAGCCACTGGATCTTGAAAGACATCAATCCAGCAGTAGACTGACAATGGTTGCTGCTGTTGCTGCTGATGATGATATATTACAGAATCAATTCATCTGTGCTCAGTCACTCTCTCGGTTTCTGTCTCTCTAATACACATTCCCATATATTTCTTTACCCAGCTTTATTACTTTTCCTCTTTCTTCCTATTATTCATATTCGAAAGAATCAATTTTTTCAATTTCCCACTTTCTCCTTACATATATCCATCATACACCCTCGTTCTATTCTATTTTTCTCTTGCTGGCTATTCAGTAAGTTGAGAGTTCATATATACCCACATATCTCACTTAACTACACACAGCATATTTTTTTCTATTTTTTATAAAGTAAATGCAAGGCATCGACGAGCGGGAACATATTACAGAATTTTTGTACGTGATGTCTTTGATTTCGATCAAGGTCATTAAATTAGAGTTTTTTCAAATAATTTCTTTTTCAATGATATAATTTTCATCTGTTAGCATTTATATTTGTGGACAATGTAGCTCTCGTGAAGTTGTATTTGCATGGATAGGGCAGTAGTTATTTGCAATCTAGTCGCCGATTAGAAAATGTTTTTTTAATCCTATCTTCGACCGGTTCCGGAGTTAGTCGATCTCGGCACGAACAAACAAGCAAATTTTTCCTCCCGGAAACTAGGAGAAAATCGACCATAGAACCCACATTATTTCAGAAAAATAATGTGTTAGGGTTAGGGATGGCGGCATATGTCTGCCTCTTCATCAGATGCAGGTTACGGTTGGTGACAATCTTGGTCCATTGTCACTGACTGAATGACATTCGAGATTGAATATCCCTGTCTTCAAAAGTTAGAAATACCTAAATTATCTTCGCCTACTCCCTATAGGGAATAATGGCGTTAATTGGCTTATGTAGGTCAGAGGAAGTAGCGTGCATCCATTGTGTTAGCCCTCCTCAATAATGACATTTTCGATTGTAGTTTCAGATTAGATGAATCTGAAATTAGATGAGATTAGAACTTTTTTCTAAGCGTTCCAGATCAGAGGCAGCAGTTTTTTTCTCCAGGATTCTGGGGTGTTTCGTCCCTGCCGTAAAAGCAAGAAAATCGATTATAGAACCCATACTATTTCAGACAATACATTGTGTGAGGGTTAGGAATCAGGAGATGGCGACACTTTTCATTCGTCTCTTCATCTCATTCCGCTTATAATGAGTGATAGTCTGGGGTCAACCATCGCTGATTGGTTGCAGATTGAACTTCATCCTCAGTCTCCAAATGATAGATAGGAATAAAACAGCCTAGCCTACTCCATATAAGGTAATAAAATGCGGTTGCTTGAGTACTTCATTTTTTAAACAACATCACGGGAAATCATTCCCCTAAAAAACAAAAAGAAAGAAAAGAAAGAAAGAAAGGCAGTTATAGTATTTTTATCGTCCTTCGTTCCTTTTCTCTCCTTTATTTCTAATTATGTATTAAATTATGAGATTTCTTCGTCTTGATGAAAGTTCACCTCCAGTCCTGCACTTTTTGATTTCTATTAATCATATTCTCCAAGCACTATATAATCATGATACTTCACGTTAATTGGCCTATCTCATTTTCACGAAAAGTGTATTTTTGCTCCTAAATGATCATGATATCTCTAACACTGGTTTCTATAATGTTGTAAGTATTATTTGGAATAACAAGATTTTCCTCATATCCCTCCCAATATTGTGGGAGGGGATATGATGGGAGGGATATCAATATCTGCAGTAAATTTTTCTAATTATATTCATGGAGCTGAGTTTGGAGACAAACAGTAAAAAGAAACATCATAGAGCATAATGCAGTATTTGACTGGGAAATGAGTCCATTCCGGGCCTTATGCAAAGGCCTTGGAATTTTCTTGATATCTTGGTAAAATGCGAGTGTTCATTAAAAATGCAGTTTTCTAGAGTTGAGATGGTGTTATAACTGAGAGTTTTCTGGATGTTCATAAATTCATTTGGTATTGCTCCCAGCTCTCCTATGGCAACGGTTGTTCCTTTCTTGTTCCGATGTCGTTGAATTTCAATTTCCAGATCTCCATACTTGGTCTTTTTTTTTTTCATATACTTTTATTCTTCTACTCTACTATACCCTAGTTTTGTCACATAAATAAATCACACGTGTTATTCTACCAGAGCAATATCTGGAATATTATGTTTCAGATATCTATCTGTCTAAATTTTACAGTCACATAATGAAAAAAAATAAAAAAATCAGCTGTGGAGCTCAGTGGATGTGACGTTTGCACACCACGGCGCTTGACCGCATAAACAAAGATTTCTTGGTTTCCAATCTAGTCAGCGACTAGAGGAAATTTTTCTAAGACAAATGTTTAAGACAAATATTTTGCTGAAGTTCAAGACAAACATTTTGAGTGACCGAAGCTGTTATAAATTGAAACACATAGGTAATTAAATTTCTTATGTGAGAAATTTTATTTTTATTTTTTATTTTTTCTTAAAAAGGTATTTTGTTTTTGCAGATGACCAAGTTATTTTTCTAGTGACGAAAATACTTCACAGACATCGTATTTGAGCTATATAAAATAAGAAAGTAACTAAATCTTACGATCTCAAAATATTTACAATAAGAAAATGAAATTATAGCTTTATCAAAGCTAAATTGATCCCAAGATCTAAAATTATTGAACAGTAGAAAATTATTTTTTTAATGTCAAGTGTCTTACCATCACCTAATCTATCACAGAGAAGTGATGTTCATAATAGTAAGATTTAATAATATGTATTTAACTATCAGACCATTCTAGAATATACTACAAAAAATTATTATACCAAGTATTGTCAGCAGGCCTTTATGGAATTTAAACGTGGACTGCGACCAGTAGAAATGCGATTTTTCAGAAATTGATCTGGAGAGACATGACAATACTATATTATAAATGAAATAATAAGAACGACATGATTTTTATTTCTTCATGGTTCCATAAATGATGAATATCAAATCAATTGCTGGACCACTCGCAACGAATGGGTCAAAATTAATTACCAAAATGTATCACGATATATCAACCAGAAGGAAGGGAGGTAGGAGAGAGAGAGAGAGAGTCCATCGAATTAAAAGATGGACTAAGCAGATAATTGTTTAACTCTTGTTTAAAGGAGGCACCACATTTCAGTCTCTGAAATTCGTTTAATGCTTACCAGGGTCGGTTCGTGCATAGGCACTAAGTAACTGCAGAACCCCAATTTTTCTCGATATATAAATATATTTATTAGTTTATTTATATTTGCTTGTAATGTTTAATTTTATCATCAAAAATCCTATACAATTCTCTTATTTTGTATGGACACACAGTATAAAAATAAGAAAAAATCCATTGTGTAGCACTTAGGAGGGCGAAGGACGCTAGCAGCACTGTCTTTACCAAAGTGTCTTATTGCTTGTATTTGCTACACGCGCAAGGCATATACATGTCATAGTGAGATGCGAGCTATTAGCGTAATGCTGCACTGCCCGTCGCAGCATTACGCTAGCATTGTGCAGTTCCACTGTTGTTTATATGCAGTTTTCGCCAGCAGTAGAGTGTTCGTAGTGCTTATCGTGTTTACTCCATCTCTTTAAATATTTGGACATTACAATTAAGGACATAACATTTGGTACAGATTTTATTTTAGAATATTATTGGGGTTATGGTAAAATGTTTAATTTTTACCATTATTTTGATATTTTATCCAAAGGCCTGTGTAGCTCAGTGGAAATGGCTGACTATTTGAAAGAGACAGCAACGAAAGAAGAAGGATAAAGGCTCTGCATTATGAGGGGGAAACATTGCAAGAAGAAGATGCGACTTACTGAGGGTTTCGTACAAACACTTTACAGCTCTATTCACAGGAAAAGAATCTGATACCATTGAATGAAATAAATTCATGTCATTTCTACCCGAGATAACTAAAATGGAGGCTGAAGAGATTGATGCCCCATTACAATATCGGAATGCAAAAGCACAATAAAGCATCTCCCGAAAGGAAAATCTCCCGGAGCAGATGATTTAACTGTCGATTTCTACAAAAAATACTTTCAAAAGTTTGAAAACTTGTTTATGAGGATGATTAAACAAATGTTAGAAACACGGGCAAAACCAGAAAACTTCAACGGTGGATACATCACGTTAATATCAAAAGTTTCCGATCCAGAAAAACTGAAGGATATAAAAAAATGGAGAGAAATAACATTGTTAAACACTGACTATAAAATAATCTCAAAAATCCTTGAAACAGAATACAGAGATGTCTACAGAAACTTGTATCTCCTAATCAAGCATGTGCAGTTAAAGGAAGAAATATAACAGATACCATAAGACATCTTAGATGTATATACGAATATTATCAATTGACCAACAGACCATGCGTATTACTAGGTTTAGACATCTATAGAGCTTTTGACACAGTGAGCCATGAATACATCTTTGAAGTAGCAAAAGTATTAGGGTTTGAGACAAACATCAAGAAATGGTTAAAAATATTTTATGAAAACGCACAAAGCCGTTTAATCATAAATAAAAAACTTTCCGCACCTGTTCAAATCAATTGTTCTTTACGTCAAGGGGAGCCCCTCTCTATGTCCCTCTTTGTATTAGCAATCAAACCACTAATCAGAGCAATAAATACAAATAAACAAATTCAAGGAACAAATATTCACGGGGAAAGCGAAGCAAAATTGCTAGCTTATGCAGACGACATAACACTCACACTAGAAAATGAAAAATTCATGAAGGAAACAATAAAAATATTGGACTTATTTGCAAAGGGTGAACGAAAGTGAAGGGTGCCACGTCCTAAGGGTGAACGTGGCGAAATCTTGCTGTCTGGTGGTTAGCGACTGGAAAAAGGAACCAAAAATACCTGCTAAAATGTTGAGAAAAAACTACTTGCCGGTATTAGGAATAAAAATTGGACGTATAGACACATATGTAGATCAGTGGAAAGAGTTGTATGAAGCCATATTTAAAAAAATTAATAATATGCGAAACAGACACCTTCCCATGAGAAGTAAAGCTAGGATTTGTATGTACTTAGCCTCCAGACCGTGGTATAAAATACATAACAATCCATACCATGGACAGTGGGCGGATAAAATTCACAGGCCCTTTGCAATATGGGGTTCACAATATGAACCAATGAGCCAAACAACAATCTTTCACGAAATAGAAGCTGGAAGTCTCGGCCTAGTTAACATACACCTAAAGACCTTGCTTATCAGAGCCATAACTGCAGTAAAAGCACATAATAAATCATACCATGGATATGCAGTTGCTTTTCTACAAAAGTGCCTTCCTGACAAGGTGAACAGCTCTCTTCCTTCGATCAAAAAAAGAGACCACCCAGAATGTTCATCGAAATGGCTGAATGATACCGATTTATAGAAAAAAATTACAACATTGAGAAATTACTATATACGAAAACAAGAGCAATATACGCAAAGCTAACTAGAACCATTTTTCCAATACCTCAGCATCGAGAACAAAAAAGAGGGGAGTTCAAACTAAGTTCAGTGTTAAACAATATATTTCATCTTCCAATAAGTCTGTTATACAAAACCTTTTTCTTTAAAGTTAATCATGCATGGTTGCCAACCAAAATATGGGTTTTAGCAAAAGGAATACCACTAGATGGTCTTGCAACCTATCAATTCTGAAAAGAGCCAGAAACACTTTATCACGTGATCATTTATTGTAAAAAAGCAGAAGAAATCTCGAGTCTTGTGAAACAATCGATGACGCAGAATCAAATAATTAATGAAAATCTAATATTTTGGCTAAACGAGAGAAACTTAAGCAGAGTACAAACAATCATAATTATCATAACAATGTATACTATCTGGACATACAAGTGTGACCATATGCATGACAGAGCAGGCGATGCAAACATCCAAACAAAATTCAATAGATACTTGCAAGATGTCATGAGGAATTCTATCCAATTGAAAATGATGAACGCTGAGGAATGGGAATCCTTGGGAATTCACTTCCATCATGTTACCCTTCAAATAGCTGAACACGAAGAACATTCATAATTGTGTGTGTGTGTATATATATATATATATATATATATATATATATATATATATATATATATGTATATATATATATATATATATATATATATATATATATATATATATATATATATATATATATATATATATATATATAAATATATATATATATACATACATGCATATATACATGCATATATATATATATATATATATATATATATATATATATATATATATATATATATACACACATATACATGCATATATAGTAGTTTATGTAGCTATAGTAGTTTATAGGAGCTTCTTGGAGTAATAAGTGAGAGTTGGGTGTCCAGTGAGAACCAATCCATCTGAACCCCAATTATGTGCTGCCGTCCAAGTGGAGAGATACTATCTCTCCGAAAGACCCCATGCACCTTACATATTGTGTTTGGATAGTACCTTCAGGATTTTATCTACTTTTAGTTATTTTCTTAGAATATTATTGTCTCGTTGATATTTTCTTATTATTGTTGCAGAAATTTGAAAAACGTCGGATCCACCTTCTCTTTAACTTCGTCGGCTTTGTGAATGTATGAAGTTGTTATGCTTTCCGTTAGGGAGCAACGGCTGGCACGTGGCTATTAGTCTGATCATAAACGCATGTTATGTGTAATTTTTAGATTTAATGAGGGAATGACATTGCTTATGTTTCATCCATTTGAAAACGCGTGAAAGTACATAATAATCAGTAAGTTTGATTTATTTGAAAAAATGAAGTAAGTGAAGTTTGCTTTCCTTATAACTTCCATATTCATCATTTACTGTGTTTTTGTCATTATTATCGAATATTTCACGAGCTTTGTCGTGTCATGTTTCTTGTACCACGATGCCAGAAGAAATTACGACAAAGTGTGAGAAAGATTTTCTCGAATTTTGTTACCTATCTTCTAATGCATATTTTATCAAGTTGAATAATATATATTAGTTATTCAGCACAAAAACAGCAAAAAATTAAAAAAAAAATCTCTCTCTCTCTCTCTCTCTATATATATATAATAAACCGGTTTCCAACATAGGCGATTAGTGGTCCATAGCAAGCAAGATTTTTACTGTCTGGAAACTTATTGTTTCAGACAACAATATGATTGTTAGGGTTTAGGATCACGAAATGGCAGCAGAGATCCACTCTTTCACCGAATCCTGTAAAATCCCAGACCTGGGCTTACTTTTGTTGACGGCTAATCCCCGATTTCGAAAAGTTCATTCTCAGGATAAAAAAAAAAGCACCCCCCCCCATACTTCGTCAGATTATAAATTTAATTATAATCTTACTTCCTGTTTGTCATGTTCTACAAACCACTCTAACCACCCTTCTCTAATGCCAGAGGATGGTGAATGAGTTCAAGGAGTGTTATGAAGGACTTGAGATTAGTTGGACTCTCTATGATGAATCTTATAACTTTCACAGTGCCCAAATAATAATTTATACTTATGCTCAGTATTTCACAGTCCTGATACAACCTTGGTGAATTGCCTGTGGATCTTCCCCTCTATTTCCATCATCAACAGTTTTCTTCAATCCACTTCTGGATGAATGCCACCTCATGCTTCTTCCATTTTGGCTGATCTTGTGCATCTCTCCACCAGAAATGTGCATAATGTCTTTTTATCTCATCATTCCATTTTACTACTGGTCTGCCTAGTTTCCAATAACTAGTTTGTGGTGTTCATTCTGTTCTCTTTGTCAATCTGTTGTCAGACATTTTCATCACATGCCCTGTCCATTGCTATTTATTACCTTTTATTACTGGTGCAACGTCCATTACTTTTGTTTGTTTCCTTATCGAAGTATTATTCTTTTATCTTACTATGTTATTCCCAAAATAGCTATTTCCATGCCTTGCTGTTTCGTGTGAAATTTCATTTTCTCTTGTTTATTTTATTTTATTTTTAATCATTCTCCAGGTTTCACTATCATAGGTCATTGTTGGGAGTACACACACACTGGATGTTGATCTTTCTTTTAAGCAGTTTGTTAAATTGCCATTAAATATATCTGTATAATGTTTAAAAACTTTCCATCCTGTTGTTATTCTAGTCAAAATTTCATTTTCAAGTTTATGGTCATTTCACTATATTTTTCACTATTTTCACCATAGTATTTCATTATATTTTTCGCCATTTTCATTACATTATTTTAACTATATTTTTTACTGTTTTTACCATATTATTTCACTATATTTTGAAGTATTTTCATTGTATTTCTATGTCTCTCAGTTATTCTAGTAGACCAAATTTGTGCAGACCACTGATTTGGCAATGTAACCTAATCAATATTTCATACTTTGACATAGTTGCATGTTGACAACTTCATCCTCTCAGGGAATTTTTCAACTATTACAGAATTCACAGAGGTTTGAGAAGATGGTAACAGTGAATTTTGCAGCTATTACAATGTGTCTCCTAAAGTTCAGCCAATTAACCACTATTATTTCCTAGATTTCCTGCCTTGCCTTCCTCATGAAATACAACTTCATTATAATACACAACAGCCCTTTTCTGGTTAATCTTCACATTTTACATTTGGTAACTTTAAGTGGTTATATTCGTTCATATGCCAACAGAACTTGATCAAATTATCCTGAAGTGAGATCATATCAGAATTCTTTAGTACTATCCAATTTTGTATACAAACAACTGAATATCTCTCTTCAGATCTTGAACAACATCTAAATTAAAATGGTCCCAGAACACAACTTTGTGTCACAGCTCTTTTCTTGGAGACCCTTTCCTCCCCACACCAATACATCTGTCAGCCACATATTCTTCTACACAAGCCACCAATGTATCATCTATTCCTTAGTTTCAGCACCAAATTGCACCAGGTACAATCAAACACCTTTTCGAAATTCAGAAAAATTGATGTGTTTGTGCATCTGCTCTTTTAAGTGTAGCTTTCCTTCTGCTTTCAAACATAACTAGAACTCTTTTAACAAAGCATTCAATGGAACTCTCTTCTAGTTATATATTATCTATATGGATCACATTATGAAGGAAAGTGGTATTAAACATGATATTAAAATTGGAGATGTTAATGTAAGCTCTTTGCTTTATGAGGACGATGTTATACTTCTAAATAAATCCACTACAAGTCTGCAAGATTCCCTGACTGAATTGAATAACTGTTGTAATAGATATGGTATGAAGGTCAGCAATAACAAGACAATGACAATGAAAATAGGCAGAAGTATTCAAAATGTCAACTGCATTGTGAATGGAAAAACCTGTTGACAAGTAAAACATTCCATGCTTAGGCATGATTTTTAGTGAAGATGGTAAATTAAATATGGAAATAGACAGCAGAATCAACAAAGCTGGCAGTAGGTTGTCAATTGAATAAATTCATATGGAATAAGAGAGAAATTAATTGGAACACTAAATTATTATTATTATTTGTCACCTCCAGGGAATCCAAGGACTCATCGAGGGAGGACATCTACTCTACAACTCTGCTTCCACCAACTGACTGCAACTACACCAATGCTATCTACCGCCGACCACTACCATTAGTATTTCCACAGACAATCACAAAAATCCATGCCCACGGCGGAATTCGAACCCGCAGCCACTTGACTGGAGAGCTATATATAAGTCGATACAAGTCAATTCCACTAAGTTTCTTGCCCTGTTCGTAGGATTCATAGAGTAACTCTAGTTCTTTGAAATATTGTTTGAGGGATCTGTACAGTTCACACACAGTTTCTATATCAGTGTTTACACTTTGTAATTTCTAGCTTGTGGCATTCATTCTTGCGAGAATATCACCCCATAGGTAGGTCACGATCCTGGCCTCCAGTGACTGAAGTTGCCATATAATCCCACATGCTTCACGCTGCGTAACTTTCTTCTGGGTGGTCTCATTTTCAATTTCGGACAAAGTGGAAATTATATCCTTCCATCCGTCACGAAGACTCCAACAGGCATTATAACAAGCTGGAAGGACATTTGATTACTTTTGCAGAAGTTTCCAGGTGCTTTTTAGAACACTCCACCGATGTGTGGAAGATGTGAAAAATATGTACAGTTTCTGAAGGACATCAAAAAATGCGGAAGAGTGCCGACAGGATTCGGCAGTGCAAGTGCCAATTAGAGACAGAGAATGTCCAGCTCACAGTGTGAATCTGCCAATGGATTTATCTCAAGAATTCTTGCTTGCAGTCCTGTGTACTTGCCTGACATGTTACTAGCATTATCATATGCCTGCCTTCCGCAATTTGCTACATGAATTCCAAACTCGTTTAGTGAAGTCAATACCGCCTCTTGTAACTCTTTAGATTTGTGACTTACATTAGGAATGAAATGCAAGAAACACTCCATAGGAGTTCCATGTTCTTTCACATATCGTACAATGAAGGACAGCTGATCAGCATGAGACAAGTCTGGTGTTGAGTCAACACTTATGGAATAATATTTAGCTATTTTAAGTTCTTCCACTTTCTCACTTTTTTTTTACTTTCTCACCCATTATTTTAATAAATTCCTCATACATGGTAAAGGAAAGATAGGAAACGAAACCTTTCCTTTCGAATTTGATCCCTTTCTTCCAGAGCGCTTTTGGCAATGTGCTCTGCAAGAAAGGGATCAAATTCACTAATTAACTCTAGACACATCATTACGTTTCCATTATGCACAGAACCGAAAATGTCATCCTTTCCCCTCAAAGCAAGTCCTCTAATTGTCAATGTTTTTACAACTGCAACTACTCGTTTTAACACCGCCTTCCAGTATTTAATTTCTTCTTCCAGTTGCTGAGTTATTTGTAAGTCAATTCTCCCTGCAAGATTTGCTCTTTGTTTCAGAGCTATCAGACAGTTCATATGATTAGTTGCTTTCTCATGATGACTCACTCGTGCTTCTGCATTTTTCCAGTCATTAAATCCACTGACAAAGTGACTATCGTCAGTTTCCCCCTCCACCAAAAAGGCCAGACGAGCTTTCTGGTATGAGTAAAGTAAACAAGAAAATCTCTTATTATTTTTTTGCTATTAATCAGATTTCTCTCAATGAGTTTCTTAGAAACATGTCTTACTTTGTCAGAATAAGCTCTTTGCGATTTTGAAACATCACTGTCTAAATTTTGTAGAAGCCCGTTAACTGCAATATACTCGCATGTTATGTCATTTAGAATCCATTCAGCTGGGTCATTACTCACTATCACCTGTCCTGCCAAATTGTTGGGATTTGTTGTAGGCATGTCATTTGAAACAGATTCAATTTCTGTCTCGTTAACCACTTGTTCTTTTTCCAAATCACAATTACTATTAGCAGATACTGATGCAAAAAACTGTCCAGTTTTCTTGTCTTTGTTACTACTTCGTTAATTTTCACTTCCCTTTCTTTTCTCCTCTTCTTATATTCACTACACTATGTCACTTTCTATCGTCACTCATGTTTTAAAATTTAAATAGTAATTTAAAACACGCAGGAAGTATCGGAATGATTTACACAATTTATAACGTTTTAAAAGCAAAACAATAAAACAGTATTACCTCCACTCTGATGACAACATATGACAAGGGCATTGAAAACTCTAAAAATAATTTCAGATTTAGCACGTCTTAACTTCCACAAAGATATCAGGATATTGAAATAAAGAGTTGAAGGAAGGGCAACAATTAACGATACTGAAACAAAATTAATTAGCATCAATCTCTTCCAAACGCGATCCCTATTGCCTTTGTGTCAAGTTACCAGCAACAACACAGTAGTTTTCTGTGTACGTGTCTCGGTTTGTATAGTTATGCAGAATCTGATTACTTGCCAATATGCTTGCAGACTAAATGTACAATGAGGAAAAGAAAAATATTTCTCTACTTGTGAGTAGATGCAGCATATAAGGAACATGTTATAATTACATGTTCCTTACATGTTCCTGGGCTGTAACCGTTTCTTTAGGAAAGTATTGCTGATAACTTTAAATTCATCTTTAAGCGCTTGTTCATTGGAGCATATCTTCAAAGCCCTGTTTTTTTAATGACAGGGTATTAATGACACCTAGTTTTTGTGTTGGTGGTAGTAGGAGTTTATGTGTATATATTGGCCAGTATGTGTCGGTTTCTGGTAAACAGTGAAGGAATGTATCATTTGTATCTAGAAACGATACAAATGTAACATTTGTATCGTTTCTAGATACAAATGTATCTAGAAACGGAAGTGTGTTCTGCTTTTCAATCTCAATTGTGAACTATATGCGTTTATGTTGTTTGTTTAGGTGGCTGAGGAAAGTGTCTAGTGTCTGGTGGCCATGGGGGCCAGATCGCAAAAACATAGTCAACATACCTAAGCCAGACTTTGAGTTTTAAAGGAGAGGAATCTAGAGCATGTTGCTCAAAATGTTCCATATAAAAGTTAGCAATGGGGGAGGGGGGATAATGGTGAGCCCATGGCTGTGCCTTCTTTTTGTAGGTAGAAAGCGTTTTGCCATACAAAATAACCAGAACGTAATACATGCGTGAAGAGCACTGTGATATCTGGAGGGAATTTGTCCTGTAAAAGAATGATTGTGTCATTGATTGGGGCATTCGTAAAGACGGCAGAGATGTCAGAACTGACTAATAAATCATCTTTTTCTAATGTAATGTCTTTGATTATGTTTATGAAGTGTTGTGTGTTTCTGATAAAAGAAAGGATTGAATCAACAGCCTGTTGATTGGAAAGTAGATGAACTATCTATTTAGCAAGCAGGCTAGCAAATCTTTTTGCAAGGAATATAAATATTCTCATCATTATGATAATCAAACAGGTTTTTCCCAATCAAAGTACAATTTCCTGTCACTCTTCCGATTTCACAGTGGAGGCACGTGTATAACCTTGTATTATCAATTATTAAACCATATCTGGTGAGCTTAATGAAATTCTCATATATGAGAGTTTTATGTTCTGTTTGAAAGTATTCCATCTCAGAGAAATTAAAAAAATGCTAACTAGTTTGAAAAAATTCATTCCAAAGGCTTCCAGATTTTTGACTGTTTTTAATTGGATGCACTAATCATTAAGCTGCTGTGTGTTTAGAGTCTATCTGAATTAGGTGGAAGAGATTATGGTGGTTATACAAAAGTAAAACAGGCTATTACTGAACCAAATTACAGTTTACTTCCCTCTTTGCTTTCATAGTGTAAAAAAGAACAGAGCAGCCTGTTGAAATTTGTTTGGAGGAAAGGAGAGGTCAATTTAGTAGCTAAGATTTCATACTGTGTAAAGCATTTTGACAAAAGATGAAAATATTTCAAAATATTTATTGATCAAATATTCTGACAAATTATAAACTTTGTGAACACTCATTAAGGTTAATGGAAGAAGAAAGTAAAATAGTATAGAAGATGAAGATATGGAAGTTTGCAGATGAAACCAAAATGAAATTTAGGAGAAATGAAGAAAATTTTCACTAGTGAACAAAATGTGGGTGAGATATAGAGAGAGACAAAGTGGAGGACTGGAATAGCAGTAAAGTTATGAATATTGAGAAAGAGAGAGAGAGAGAAGATGAAGATATGGAAGTTTGAAGATGAAACCAAAATGAAATTTAGGAGAAATGAAGAAAATTTTCACTAGTGAACAAAATGTGGGTGAGATATAGAGAGACACAAAGTGGAGGACTGGAATAGCAGTAAAGTTATGAATATTGAGAAAGAGAGAGAGAGAGAACAATAGGCAGGAAAAACAGAAATGTTACACGAGAAGAATAAAAATTGAAGATTTTTGAATACAGCATTCTAAATTGTATATTGATCTCAGATATTATTGAAATATGTATCAAATATCTTATTATATCTGAAATAATTAAAATTTTATATTTCAAATGCAGTATTTTAGTTATATCTGGTTTTATGCTCATCTTCTTTTTGTCTGTAGATATTTTCTTTTGCCATAAAGTTTTTTTGTATTATTTTCAGGGTGAATGTGGATGGACTTCTTGTGTATTTTCCTTATGAGTTTATATATCCTGAACAGTATTCATATATGTTAGAACTGAAAAGATGTCTGGATGCAAAAGTAGGTGCTTTTGTTTTATTTGTATATAATATATTAACGGTGAGCAAACTGTGGCATGAAAGCCGCATGCAGTTCCCAATATATAGTATGTACCAATATTAGAATATTTTATTTTCTAAATGCTTTTAAAGATAAGTAAAAAAGATATTTTGAAACTTTAAATTTTTAGCTTTTAAATGGTGCTGGTCAAAAGGGTTGTTAACGTGGATTTTATTATCGTATTTGGTTGGTAAAAAGTGTTTTGACATTTGATGGCCTGTGTAGCTCCCGCCAAAATTAGTTCCAAAAGTGACTACTATAATTGCTGCATTACCCACCACCTCTGTTGCAGAAAATAATAATTTCTGCAGCTCTTGAACATTCAAAATTGTATGAAAAGTATTATATGTGGCTCTTATTACCAATGAACTTGCCCACCCCTGTAATACGAGGGTGGTCCAAAAAGTTCTCGGTCTAACAATGAAAAAAAACGAATTTATTATTATTATTATTATTACGTAACACCTCCAGGGAGTCGAAAGACTCATCGAGGGAGGGCACCTACTCTACAACCCTCCATTTCCGCCAATCCACCAACTGCAGCTATCTTCGCTATCTACACCAATGCCATCTACCGGCATTGGTGTAGATGATGGCGGCACCACCACTAGTATTTTCACAGATAATCACAAACATCCATGCCCATGGCGGGATTCAAACCCTCAGCCTTTTGGCTGGAGAGCTGATACGCTAACCACTCGGCCAACCAGGCCCTCATTTATAATTTCAAAATTATTTTTAATTTTCAACATAATCTCCCTTATGACTAATACATTTATTCCAACGATACTCCAGCGCCATTATCCCATCCCTGTAGCGGTTCTCAGTAAGATGTTCAAAATACTCCTCTACAGCTGCAATCACCTCTTGATTCGAAGAAAAATGCTAATCACCGAGGAAGAGTTTTAGTTTTGGGAAGAGATAGAAGTCAGAGAGAGAGAGTGAAATCTGAGGAATAGGGTGGATGTTCCAACAATTCACAATGCAGATCCCTTAATTTTCCATTGCCAAAACACTTGTGTGCAGGTGCATTGTCCTGATGAAAGATGATTTTTTTTTCTGCAAACCGGGTCTTTTTTCACGAATTTTTTCGTCTAGTCTGGTTAAAAGATCGGAATAACATTCCCCGGTTATTGCTTTACCCTTTTCAAGATGATTAATAAGCAAAATGCCTTTAGCATCCCAAAACACTGATGCCATGATCTTTTCTGCTGATGGAACCGACTTTGTCGCCTTTGGCTCTGAACAACCAGCTTCTATCCACTGTTTTGACTGCTGTTTGGATTCTGGCATGCAATGGTCAATCCAAGTCTCATCCATAGTAATAAATCTATTCACAAAATCAGTTTTATTCTTGTTAAAACACTTAAAGCACTGTTCAGAGATTTTCATGCGAGTGCATTTTTGATCTGCTGTGAGCAAGCATGGCACCCCATCTTGCACAAAGCTTTTCATGTGCAATTCTTCATGCAAAATATATCCTACACATTCTTTTGAAATGCCTACAGTCTCAGTGATTTCACACACTTTGACTTGCCAGTCATCCAATCCATATTGTGCACTTAATCAATGATTTCTGGTGTTGTTACACTTTTTGGACATCCTTCATGTGGATCATCTTTTAGGCTGGTACAGCCACATTTAAACTTGGTGGCCCATTTCTTAATTGTCGAAAACGAAGGAGAAGAGTACTCATAAATTTTTATGAACTTCGAATGAATTTCTTTTGGTGTTAAACCTTCTTTTACAAAGAATTTTATAACTGCACAATACTCAATTTTATCCATTTCAAGAGATACTGACAACAATTTTGCTTCAGACAGCTGAATAAAACAAACTACCATATTTGCCGGCATATAAGATGCACTTTTTTCTTTGAAAATAGGTCTGAAAAACAGGGTGCGTCTTATACGCCGATACTCAGTTTTTTATTACTTTAATTTCTGGAAATTTTCTCTGTTCCGAGTTACTCGATTTCTTTCTTGCTTCCTTGCCGTGTGTGAGAGCTTTCCAGTTATGTAGAGTTCTGTGGATGCGCATGTGCTGTCATTGACGATCAGAGCTGTGTCCTGTTCGTTTGAACTTTCCAATTGTTGTCGCAGTTGTGAACGGTGATAAATTTCTGCCGTTAAATTTTCTTAAAATTTTTTTTTAAGAAAATTATGGCTGAAAAACGTCAGCATTGCTACAATATTGCATACAAGCTACGTGTATGCTAAAGAACATGGAAATAGGGCTGCAGAGAGGCATTTTGGACTACCCCCAACTGAGAAAATGATAAGAACTTGGCGAAATCAGGAAGAGGATTAATAAAAGCAACTCACAGTAAACATAACCTATGAAGTGGAACTGTAAAATGGCCAGAACTTGAGGCAGAAACTGAATACTTGGATTTTAGACCATAGAAAAGCTGGACTTTCAGTGTCTACAAAAATGATTATTTATCAAGCGAAAGCGATAGTTACTAATAGAGGGATCACCAACTTTACTGAATCAACATCATGGTGTTCAAGATTCATGAAGAGAAACCAGCTGTGTATGCAGACTAAAACAAAAATATCACAAAAGATGCCAGCTGAATATGAAGAAAAAATTATTGAATTTCATCAGTTCGTCATTAACGTAAGGAAACGAGAAAATTTTGAACTTGTGCAAATAGGAAACATGGACGAGGTTCCACTGACTTTTGATATGCCCTCAAACAAAACTGTAGATTCCAAGAAGTGTTACTATTAAAACTTTGGGGCATGAAAAAACTCACTGTATGGTTGTTTTATCTTGCTGTGCTGATGGGACAAAATTGCCACCACTATTGATTTTTAAAAGGAATACGCTACCCAAAGAAAAACTGCTTAAAGGAGTCTTTGTACATGTTCATGCAAATGGCTGGATGGATGGAGGAGGAATGAAATTATGGATAGATAAAATTTGGTCTAGGCACCCTGGTGGACTGTTGAAGAAGCCTGCCATGCTAGTATGGGATCAGTTTCGTTCTCACAGAACAGAAGATGTTAAAAATAATTTCAAGGAATTGAAAACTCAGTTAGCTGTAATTCCAGGAGGTCTAACTGGTCAGCTTCAACCTTTAGATGTCTGTATTAATAATCCATTTAAGGGATTTATGAAGGAGAAGTGGAACAGCTGGATGCAGTCTTCAGATTTTGAGGTTACACCATCAGGAAGAAGGAAGAGGCCTAGCATTTCGCAAGTTTGTGAGTGGGTCAAAGCTTCATGGGATGCTGTGAAAACTGAGATAGTGGTTAAATCATTTAAGAAGTGTGGCATTAGTAATGCACTGGATGGTACAGAGGACAATTTGTTGTATGAGGACTCAGATTCTGATTTAGAAGAGGTTTCAAGTATCTCTTCATTTAGCTCTGGAGATGAATTTCTGAGTTTTGACGATGAAGATTAAAAGGTGGGTACTCTTTTCTAGTTAGATTAGGTATTTGTTGAAAGTAGACCTATTTATTACTTTATATTTGAAATACTGTAAATTCATTATGATATTCAGTGATAAAGTTTTTTTCCTAAAAAACGTGTGCAAAAAAAGGGGGCGCGTCTTATACTCCGGCAAATATGGTACTCAATAGAATGATTTGCAATTTCACATGGATGCTTATGATAGATGTACCAACTTAGAAAAAAAAAAAAATCTTGCACCTGTGTATATGATACTGTGATTTATATTCATTAACATAGTGTGATCTTCAGTTACTCAAACTCCAGTAATTCTTGATCCCAATAATTTAAACCAACTGGTTGGCTGAGCGGTTAATATATCTGCTCTCCAACCAAGGTTACAAGTTTGTTGTCATAGTGTGCATTATTTGAGTGTGAAGAAAAAATTCCATATTTAGTCTCTAGAGCAGAGCTTTTTTCCAGAATATGTAAAAAATAAATAAAATGATAAAAAATGTCCTAACCTGCCCATGGTATTAATGTATTCTAGATTTACAACCTTTGTGAATAGGAGACATAAAAATATTATACAGTTAGGGTTTCTGTCCTGATAGTTTCTGGTATGAAATTCCTGGGAATTTTTCTAATTTTGCTTGTCTACCGTCCCAGGGAAAAAACATTGAGATTTAAGGTTTTCCATAAATTTAAATTTATAAATATGAAACAGAAGTAGCTGCTTCTAATTGATTATAATTTTTATTTCAGCAAAATGAGTATTGTATCGTATAGATTATAGACGATTAATAAAATTTATTAAGCATTAATGAAACTATTCAGTAACTACAATTATTGAATATAATACAATTCAATAATTGTATTGTATTAAATAACTATTTAATATAATACAATAATATTATTATAGGCCTGTGTATCTCAATGGAAGTGGTGCTTGCATCCTCAGTTTTTGTCTCAGGAACTCAATAAAATTGACCATAGAACCCACATTATTTCAGATTGTAACATATCCTGTTAGGATTAGGTACCAAGAGATGGTGCCACTTGTTTTCCCATCTCTTCAACCGGTGATGTATTTAATTAGTGATAGACATGGGCCAGCTATCTTTGATTGGCTACTGGTGGAGATTGAACTACTGCCCACTCAGTCTCCAAGAAGTATATAGTGGCTAAAAGGCCTCGCCTACTCCCTATAAGGGAATAAAAAGTGTTAGCTAATTTTTTTTTATTTTATAATATTATTATATGATTATAAATCAAGTGCAACAAAACAGCTACACATAATAGACATTTTTGTTACATTTTTATTGCACTGATAGCAGGGGTTATTCACAAAATGACCCTTGTTATCAGGTAGTTTGTTAGTTTAATGAAAAACAGAATAAATAAATAAATGATTACTGTCAGTAGTGAATGTCCTTTTATTTTGTGATGTATGCTGAAACTATTTTTCATTTTTATTTTTAAATTTCGATGTCATTTGATAACTTATTGGTAAGTTAAAAATTATAGACAATTATTTATTTTAAGTTTTCTTAATATTATTTTATTATTATGTGACTCTTCCAAGGACTCATTGTGTGAGGGCACACTAATCCACTACAGCTCACCCTTACTTAATCCTCCAGCTACTACTCAACACACACTGCCATCTACTGCCCACCACCAGCATCACTAGTATACATTGTGTGTGTTCTCATGGCTGATTTGCCTTTATATGAGATGAAAAACCTGAGTTTCCAGAAAAAAAACCCCTGCTACTTCCATGTTAGATTGGCTAACTTTCAATTTTAATTAAAATTAAAATGTTAATTTTTCTTAATTTTCTTATTTTAATTTTCTTAATTTTAGCTTCAGAATGAAAATAAATCAATCCAGAGTTTATAAACACTCTAAGAAATGTAAAAATGAGGAAGGAGCTCAGTACAATTATTGTTCAAAGCAGATTTCATGTAAGATAGAAACACTACAGTAAGATGAGGCATTTAGAATGTATTCATGAATCACACGAGGAGTATCTTAAAAAGAATGAAGGCTCATCAGTCATTTTTAATATAAAACAAGAAAATAAAGTAAAATTATATCTTTATTGGCATTTGAAAATGAAATCTCATTTGAATACAATTGCCAGTGTTTTCTTTATACAGGAATCAATTCAAAAAACAGAATTATATATTACCAAATACCCAATGAAATATATTAAAGTTAATTTTGCTATGAACATAAAAAAAAAAAAATAGGAGCAATATCAAAACTTAAAGAATTAACAGAATCAGATCATCATTTTAGTCTTATTTTGGGTGAGTAAACTAATATTGGAAATAAAAGATATTTCAGTATTGTTGTTCATTCAGATGATGCAAAAAATTTTTAATTCAGGATTAGTTCATATACCCAGAAAATATTCATAAACTGATATTTAGACTATTGTGAATTTACAAATGAAAGGAATTTGAAATCATTTTGGAAAGAAAAAATTAAATAAAAATAAATTGTAGTTATGAGTGATGAAAAGAAAATGCAGAAATTTGGACACGAAATCTCAGTTGAAAATTTACACTGCCTTAATCACTTCATCTATTTAGCAGTTGCTAGCACATTTTATAAAAACTATAATAAAAAGTAAATATATTTAATAAATAATTTTCATGAACAAAAATGTATAGTCCTGGAACTTGGAAAAGGATGTCTTGACTCTGTGTGTGTGTGTGTTTTCATATCTTTATGCTATCTATGTTCAAATTTTTATTTTTTATCAACCACACGTGCGCGCGCGCACACACACACACACACACACACACACACACACACACACACACACACACACACACACAAATAGACTGCAGAACCAATAGTGAATCTGTGCTATATGTGGACATACAAATCATTAGCTTTTCAATGTCACCACCTTGACTCTGTAGACATTTGAAGTGACACAAAACCATATTTTCAGGAATTTTTTTCCTCTGTCTTCTGTAATACCAGTGAGCTCTGGGTTTTTGACCTTTCTCGGATGGGACTGCCATTAAAGAAAAGAATAACAAAAAATCTGTTTATATTCAGCTTGCTTGAACCTTTTAACTTTATATTATACAGTATAATAAAAGTTTCATAAATTGAAATTATAGGCTTATTGACACACTTGTATTATATAACATATACAGTGAATACCAAACATTACCAGTAGAATGGATTTGGCTGCTTCTTTTTTTTCTCATCTTCTCTGCCTAGTTTGCCTTAGGTCAGAGATCTCAAATCAGCTGGTTGGCTGCATTCATTGCCTTACAGATACCCACTGTCACACCTGGATTTATTCTTTCCAATATAAATTTTCTTTCATAACATATGCAGGGTCTATCAAACAGTTATAGAATTCTGCAGATGATGTGAAATTAATGACAGACCTGTGTTTGCAAGCATGAATTTGAAAATTCTGTGTTATAAAATGCAAATTCTTGTGTGTAATATGTATTCATTAATCTATAAAGGTACCTATGGAATACCTATAAACAACAAATTAAACGATAACCACAGTAATTAACATTAATGAAAGTACAGATATTTTTAATGAAAATACAAATATCAAAAGTGCTCATCACACATCTCAAAAAATTGATGTCATCAAATCTTTAATTAATAGAGCAGAGCCTCTGTAGCTCAGTCAGTATAGACAAAGCCCTTTGCTTGGAAAGACCTGGGTTTGATTCCATCCATGATGTGAGGAACTTTTATCTGGTCTCTATCGACTAAAGGTGAGTTAGCTGGTCTCATATGGAGGACGAGGTTTTTTTCAACCAGAAACTCAGTCCTTTTTCATCTCTCAGAACAGGCAAACTGGCCTGTGAACATGCACACGAAACTACAGTAAAAAAAAATACATATTTAAAGAATTTCTCATTGCAGGGCTCAACCGGTCTTAAAGAATGGACGAGGAAAATTGGTGGGAATCCCACATGTCAACAACAACAGTAGCAGTTAATACACCCTCTGTCCAAAAAGAAACTGAACTTTTCGAAAATAGAAGAAACTAGTGGCACCACCTGTTGTATCTTTTTGTTGTCGAAAACGGCATCCTTCATTAGTGTTGTGTCAACTGTTTATGACATTTGTTTCATTAGATTCCGAGTTATAGTGCCAAGAGTGACATTGTGTTTTGACGAACAGTCGGTTGCCACGATATTCATGCTATACGTGACGAATTCTTGCTATCAATCGCTTCAAAACTTCGACATAAAACTCGCCATTGACCATTTGGCCAGGCAGAATGAATTCTTTATGGATAATGCCCTTGGAATTGTAGAAACAAATCAGCATTGTCTTTACTTTTGACTTTTTTACGACTTCTTTTTGGATGCCCCTCTTCTGGTGGTCTCCACTCAGCACTCTGGCGCTTTGTTTCGGGCTTATACTCAGAACACCACATTTCGTCATGATTGTTTCAAGGAAGTTTGAGCAGTTACCTTACGAGCAGTTTTAATGAGGTCCTTGAAGTGTTCAATTCGATACATTTTTTGGTCGTCGGTCAACTTGTGGGGAACAAATCACTAATTCAATTTACAATGGCCCAAACTCTTGGTCAAAATATTGTGCATAGTCGATTTTGGAATCAACAATTCATCTTAAATCAATCTCACGGACAATTTCGGGTTTTCTTTGATGAAATCAGTTTACAGTTTTATCACAGTCATCATCATCATCAAATTCCTGCCATGTACCCTCAAGGGGTGTACAGGATACGATAGCACTACATGAAAAAAATTACATCATTATTAATTTCCTATCTACAATTTTCCTCCAAATCAGTCTGTTACTTGTCAAGACTCCAACATTATCAGATCTTATATTTCTATCATCTAAAGCACTTTGTACCGTATCAATCCACCTATATCTTGGTCTTCCTCTGGGTCGTTTTGCTGCCAACCTGGCAGAGAACACTTGTTTTGCTAATCTTTCCTTGCCCATTCTGTTTAAGTGACCATACCACCTGAGATTAGCTCTGCTAACGCATTCCTGGATGCTGACAATGTCAAGTTCTTTCCTAATATCCTCGTTTTTAATATGATATTGCCATTGATGCCATCTGTTCATGCCTATAATCTTTCTCAGGACTCTCATATCTGTGGTCTCTAGTCTTTGGTCAAGTGTTTTACTTCTGACCCAGCTCTCAGATCCATAAGTTAAAAAACTGGTTTGAACACTGTCTTGTATACAGCTAATTTAGTGTTCCGACTAATTTCTCTCTTATTCCATATGAATTTATTCAATTGACTTCCCACCATACCAGCTTTGCTGATTCTGTTGTCTATTTCTATATTTAATTTACCATCTTCAGTAAAAATCGTGCCTAAATAGCTGAAATGTTTTACTTGTTCCACAGGCTCTCCATTCACAACACAGTTGACATTTTCAATGATTCTGCCTATTTTCATTGTCTTTGTCTTTTTATTGCTGACCTTCATACCATATCTATTACAACAGCTATTCAATTTAGTCAGAGAATCTTGCAGACTTGTAGCAGATTTATTTATAAGTATAACATCATCTGCATAAAGCAAAGAGCTGACATTAACATCTCCAATTTTGATATCATGTTTAATACCACTTTCCTTCATAATGATCCATATAGATAATGAATAACAGAGGGGATAATGTACATCCTTGTCTCACACCAGATTTAACATTAAACCATCTTCCTGTACTTCCTTCAATTCTAACTGCTGACTTACAACTCAAATAAAGACTAAGTATTGCTTGATATAATGCCCCATTCACACCATATAACTGCAGCGTATTGAATAGCTTCTCTCTTGGCACCTTGTCATATGCCTTTTCCAGATCGACAAAACTTAAATACAGATCTCTGTTATATCAGTATGGAAATACCTCTGTAATTCTCACATGCAGTTTTATTTCCCTTTTTATATATGGGTACTATGAGAGCTCTACTCCAATCGTCGGGAATTCGTCCCTCTGTCCAGGCTTTCTGAACTATGCAGTGCAGCCACTGTAAGACTCTTATACCACCATACTTCAGCATTTCTGGTCGAATATCATCTACTCCTGCTGCTTTTCCACATTTCAAGCCTTTGATGGCTTTTTCTACTTCAAGTATGGATATGTATTCCTGACTGCATGCCTGGTCAGTGTTTTTTACCACTGTGCTGTCATCACTGCTTGTTTCATTTAGCAGTTTTTCAAAATAATTACTCCATACTTCAAGGATATCTTTTTTTCCCGTTTTCATGTCACCTTTATTAGCTCTAATTCCTTTTGCAGCACTCTTTCCTCCATTCTTAAGCTTCTTCAACAACCTCCAGAATATTTTGCCACCTTCTTGATATTTATTTTCTATATTCTTGCCAAAGTCCTCCCATGACTTTTGTTTAGCTAGTTTTACACAGTGTTTAGCATTCTTGCATTTGTCTCTATATTCTCTAAGAGCACAAGTTGACTTATTTGACAGGAACTTTTGGTATGCTTTCTTCTTTTCCTTCACTGCCTCTTTAACTTCCTGTGTTCACCAGGGAGTTCTGATTTTTTTATCCTTACAGACAACCTTACCACATGCCTCTCTGGCAGAATCAATCAGTGTTTTCTTCAGAGTTTGCCACTGAATCTCCAAGGTTTGATTCCTGTTCTCAAACTCTTTCATTTTTTCTTCAATAATCTTTGTGTAATTTATTCTACAGTTCACATCTGAGAGCTGCTCAACTTTTATTCGCTTAAAAACTTTCTTACATGTTATTCTTTTCAGTATGAAATTCAATTTTATCCTGCTCAAGACTAAATAGTAATCACTTCCAATTTCAAATCCTCTGTACACTCTGCACAAGGTCCTGCACAAGGGAGAAAACATCACTATCAACAATAACATAGTTAATGAGACTTTTCTTATTCCTTGCCTCTTCTCTCCATGGGAATTTGTGCACATTTTTATGTTGGAACATGGTGTTAGTAATAACCAGTCCATGTCCTGAGCAGAAATCCAATAGATATTTGCCATTATTATTAGCTTTGCTCTTTACTCCAAATTTTCCCAAAATATTTTTGTATGTCTCACAATCATTTCCTACTCTGCTATTTAGATCCCCAACAAGGACCAACTTTTCATTTTTCATTGTGTCAGTTGCTTTTTCTAAAGCCTCAAAAAATTCCTCCACTTCTACCTTAGTAGATTCTTCTGTGGGACCATAGGCACAAATAAGTTTCATTGTCCAGTTCTCCATTCTCATATTTGCCCACATTACTCTACTTGAGACTGACTGCCATTCAAGAAGATTAGCCTCGTATTTTGTGTTGAATATTATGGCTACTCCTTCTTTTCCTTGATTGTCATTGCCTGAATATAACATTTTGTATTTATTGCTCAGAAAGATCTCACCAGTTTTGGTCTTTTTTGTTTCAGTCACCCCTATTATGTCGATCTGGTACTTATCTAATTCCTCAGCTAGCTCCATTTCTTTGCCATTCAGGCTTCTTATGTTGATAGTACCGATCTTTAACTCTGGTGATGTTGAGTTGGGGTTTATTTTCAGATTTGTTCCAGTAGCTGACTTTTCGCTGTTCGCCCTGGTTCCCTGGCGAAAACAACGGTGGCCTTGTTTAACCGGGCGACGCCCCAGCTGGCATGAAATTTTGTCATGTTGTACCATCATTCTATATTTTGGTTTAACCAATAAGAATACAATTTGGTCTGCTTAAATCCCAAATTGCCAGCCCATCCTCGTCCGTTCAGTATCAAAGTAGATACCCAACAGGGTGCACCACGAGAAGGTGAGGATTGGACATTTGGTCAGAAGCCCTGGTTGGTTCTCCACATTCCTTTAAAGGCTATGTAGAGGTCTCCTCTCAGTTATACAGCTTTGACCCTTAAGCACCCCAGTTTAATCACAGTTTACAGTTTTATTATCATTCCCATCATGTATACAAGATATTTATACTGTATTATACAATAAAAATCAAGTTGTACAATATTATACAATGCAATTCAATGTAAAATATTATACAATACAATTCAGTGTACAATATTATACAATACAATTCAGTGTACAATATTATACAATACAATTCAAGTTTTGCAATTTAACATACAATATTAAATTGCTGAACCTTAATGTGAATATCTGTGAGATTGGACGGTATACCAGCACGGGCCTTACATGAAGCAGCTGAAGAATTGTCAGTGCCCTTGACCATATTGTTTAATCTGAGTCTCGGGTCTGGTTTAGTCCCGAAGGGGTGGAAAGAGGGGAAAATAGTTCCACTGCATAAAGGAGGATCCAAGACTGCTGTTGCAAATTACTGACCAATCAGCATATCAGGAGTTGTCGTCAAGGTCTTGGAGAAAGTAGTCAAGGGAAAAATACAGGAATGGATTGATGAAAATGAGATACTGTATGGGGAGCAGCATGGTTTTGTGAAGGGTAGATCATGCCTCAGTAACTTGCTCAGGTTTTATAACACAGTGACGGCTGAACTGGATAGGGGTAATGGGTTTACAGTGATACTGCTGGATCTGGCTAAGGCCTTTGACAGGATACCACATGGAATTCTAATCAGTAAACTGCAACATATGGGAATGGATATAGGGTTGGTGAGATGGATAGGAGGGTGGTTGATAGAGAGATACCAGAGAGTAGTTTACTCAGGAATAGAGTCCAAATGACGGCCTGTGACTAGTGGTGTGCCGCAGGGTTCTGTTCTTGGACCACTGCTGTTTAATTTGTTCATTAACGACATAGGAAAGGATCTGAGAGGAATGGTTCATTTGTTCGCTGATGATGCAAAGTTGGGTAGGGCAGTAGTGAATGCAGAAGATGTCAGAATTTTGCAGGATGATTTGGATAGATTGGAGGTCTGGGCTAATGAGGATGGATGTCAATTTAATGTGGCAAAATGTAAGGTTATGCATTTTGGGGTGAAAAGATTAGCAGCAGTATATCACATTGGTGGAACCGTACTCCAGGAGATTGATGAGGCCAGGGATTTGGGAGTGTTGGTGAATAGGTAGTTGAAGTTTAGGGGACACATCGCAAAAGTGGCTAAATCAGCTCATCAAATCACTTGGTTGCTGAAAAATACTTTAACAAGCAGAGACAAACAGGTTATTGTTCCTCTGTATCAAGTCTTGATAAGACCCCACCTAGACTACTCTGCCCAGATTTGGGTGCCAGGGTTTCTTCTTGATGGGGAGGAGGTGGAGAGGATCCAGAGATGAGTGACCAAGATGATAGCAGGTCTATGGAATGAACCTGCTGAGAACAGGCTGAAGATTTGTGGGTAGCAGAAATTGGTTGACAGGCAGAAAAGGGGTGATATGATTGAGACATTCAAATTACTGAAGGGTTTCTATAACATTAATTTAGAAGATATTTTTGAGAATAGGACTGGTGGCGGGAGGACTAGGGGACATACATGGAAGCTGGGCAAGAGCATGGTTAACAAGAGTGTTAGAGCTAGGTTTTTTACTTGGAGAGTGGTGAATGAGTGGAATAAGCTACCAGAGTCTGTTGTGGGTGCCATGACTGTGAATGAGTTCAAGGCGAAGTATGATAGATACTGTGAATGTCGAAGAGTTGTGATGGACATGATGTTTAGGGCCTCTCTCGATGAGTCTAAGGACTCCTTGGAGTCGCCCATAATAATAATAATAATATTATTATTATTATACAATACAATTCAAGTTTTGCAATTCAATATACAATATTATACAATACAGTTCAAGTATTACTATCATTTTCTGTTGGGTAATTACACTTATTTTTGGCTATTTATTTTGTTACAGTTAATAAATGTTTCCTTATATTACAAATAGAGTAAAATACATTTCGGATAGTTTCTTAGTTTATAACAAGTTACTGGTTTTAGTGATAAAGTAAGTTAGTTTGTGTATTTATGTATAACCATGGGCCGTAGCCATACTGGTTACTAGAGAATTAAATTAGATCGAAACAGTCACTGCAAGTCCAATGACCATATCTATGATAGCTCACTTTACACAGTTTGATTTGATGTACATGTTAATATATTAGTCTCCTAAGGGAATGAACTAGTTAGTATATTGGTACCTTAATTGGATATGGTATGTGAGTTATAATGATCTCTTATACTATATGTTTAAAGTAATTGTTAACATTGTTTAGTCTGAAGTAGTCTCTCAATCTTTTTCTGAATGCATAAGCTGAGGTTATGATTTGATTTCATTTGGGAGCTTATTGTAGCTGCTTGTCACTAGGTATTCTTCTAATACCTAGCGACACGCTTTTTGGATGTTAACTTCGCTCAGTCCAGTTTTTGGACTGCTTGGCTTTTCGTTGTCCTCAAACGTCTCATGACCACTTTGAAATCGCTTAAACCACTTGTAAACTTGAGTAAGGGATAAGCATTCATCACCGTATGCTTTTTGAAGCATTTGCATTTCTGTAAAACTTTTACCAAGTTTAACACAAAAGTCAATCACAGCTCTCTGTTTGAAACTCATTTTCCAACCATTCATCGAAACACAGTCACTCTTGGCACTATAACTCGGCTTCTAATGAAACAAATGTCATAAACAGTTGACACAACACTAATGAAGGTTGCTGCTTTCGACAACAGAAGATACAACAGGTGGCACCACTAGTTTCTTCTATTTTCGAAAAGCTCAGTTTCTCTTTTTTTTGGACAGAGGGTGTAGAGTATATAATGTATATTCCTCTCCCTCAAGTTTACAACAAGAACTTCTCAATATCAAAACTTTAATGAAATTAAGTGACTTACAACCCTCATCAAATCCAGCAGCTAATTGACTTCTATGTTCCAACACCTAAGGATTTATATCAACAGACTTCAGGGTTCCAATCTGTTATATTTCTGGTATCTCTGAACCCATTGGTAGAATTTTGAAGAAGTATCAGTCTACAAAACAAAAGACAATCTACAAAAGACAAACTGTCACCTCTATCATTAGCTGGTGTTTACCAGATTCCTTGTGAATTTTATTTGACTTACTTTAGGTGAGACAGGCTGTTCTGTGGAAAAAAAGAATGAACATCAATATTACATTGAATATTTAAAACCTCAGAACTCTGATCTGCACAGCATAGTATGGACTAAACATAGTATCTGATGAGAAGATGAAGTTTGTCTTCTCCATAGAAGCAGTTTTAAATATGAATACCTTTTCAAAGAAAGTTGTGAAGCTCTTTTACATCGACCTGAATCAGAACAATTGTTTCTCTTAAAAGTTTGAGAGATTCTCATTTTATGTTAGCATCAAAAATCATTTTAATACTATTTATTAATATATTGATATCTAGCTTGCAGCAACTGTTTTTAATTGGTAAACTGATTGTTGTATGTATGATACCTTGTATTCCTGTTCTTTGATTTGCTTGTTTCTACACACTGATGATGTGCTGTTATTTTCAGTATGAAATATTTGTATTTTCATTAAAATTAATTACCATGGTTATTGTGTAATATGTTGTGTATATGTATTCTTTGTTTCAGTATTAACATTTTAATTCACTTTTTAAAAAAAAGTACAGCATTTTCCTACATAATGCATATTATTGTGAAAGGTCTTTCTGTAGTTGAGTGATGTATTCTTTATCAACAAAAAATTCAATTCATGAAGAAACTTCATGGTTTGAATTTCTTTTGAATGATATCTGTAATGTTACTTATGTAACATTACGTTATAGATATCATTCAAAAGTGGTCTTTATTGGTATATCCTTATTATGATCCATAAACTAAATATGGTTTTGAACACTGTCTTGTATAGTTCAAGTTTAATGTTTTAGCTAATTTCTCTCTTATTCCTTATAAATTTATTCATCTAGCTCCTCACCATACCAGCTTTCCTTATTCTTTTTCCTCTTTCCACATCCACTAAAAATCATGCCTAAGTGTTATTTATTTATTTTTTTTTTTATTGAAATCTCTTTGCTAATCTGAGAGGAATGTTCTCTCTTATTCTATGCAAAGTTATTCAACTAGCTCCTCACCATACACTAGCTTTGCTTATTCTGTTTGTTTTCATATTCATTGTGCTTATCTCTTCACATTTCTAATTTTCCTCAGAGTTCTCATATCTGTGGTCTCTAATCTATGATTAGCTGTTTTACTTGTAACCCATCTTCTGGATGCAAAAGTTAAGATTTGTTTAAACACTGTCTTGTGTATTGTTGGCTTGGTGATTTAACTAATTTCTCTGTTGTTCCATATAAATTTATTCATCTGACTCTCCACAATACCTGCGTTGCTTATTCTCTTTTTTAATTTGCCATCATTACTAAAAATTGTTATATGCTATAGACCTTTTGGTCTCTCATGTGTGTGTGGGAGTGGTATTAAAGTTATTTTATAGGTTGAACATTGAAAATACAGTCAGTTTCCTCATTCCTCATTTTCATAATTTTTTTTAATTACTGATTTTCATACAGAATTTGATATGGCATTTATTGAATTTATTTCATTATTATTTCTTATTTTTTTAATATCAAACCTGCACATGAGCTTTAAACATATAGCAAAACATTGGGAAGATTACTGAAGGTTGTAGACTTAGGAAAAACTGTTTGGAGAAGACTCTTCCAAAGTACAGTAATAGATAGAATAAAAAATGATAGGAAGCTGGATTTGTTGAGTAGCAGTTGCTCATATGTTTTATATGCTTAAGAGAGAGTTGCAGAATGGTAGACCATTTCAGCAGAACTGCATCCATGAAAACACTTACAGAAGAGGCATAAAGCAAAAACAGGAATTGTCTGTGTGTGTGTGTGTGTGTGAGAGAGAGAGAGAGAGAGAGATGCTATAGTGAATCTGTGAGAGATAGGTCATCATTCTTCTGGTATTTAAGCTTATCAGTTGATTGTTATCTAATTATAAATTCCAGCATTTCATCAAAGTTAAACAAACTAGAATCATCATGGGAACCATGTCCGCACGGTTAGCCGAGTGACTATGTGCTTCGTAATCATATACTTGGGAAAGGAGTGTCCTGGGTTTGATTTCCGTCCCTGACGTAAGAAGCTCAAGGATCTTTCTCAGACATAGCCAAGAAAGAATGTAGCCGGTCTTGGGTGTGGAGAGCAGGGATTTTTCCCCCAGTTTAGCTGAGGTTTTTCATTCCGCAAACAGGCAAACCAGTCCTGTGAACACACATGGATACAATCAGGAATACCTAAGACAATCCCTCCAGCCATAGGTCTGAATTGTCAGCTATACTGGTCCTGAGCCTGGATAAAAATGGGGGGAATGAGGTGGTGCCGTATCTCCCCATAAAAGGAGCTCATGGCCGTTGAATCACCAAATGAAATGAATGAAGGGGAACCATACAGTTGTATAGATACATGTACTCAAGCACTACATCAATAAGTGAGATTGAGAAAACCACAGGGAGGCCTACTGTCCTAAATAGTGCCACCTGTTGAGCTGATTGCCTGTGGATGACAGTTTCCCTGATGAGAGGCAGCTTGACAACCACATTTGTTGAGTTTGTTGAGACTAGGTTAGTTTGTGAAAGCTGAAGCAGATTTGAGGAAAAGTGTCTCATATTTATACATGCTTATGATGAGGTAGGGTGGCCTTTGATTGATCCTGTGGTGGGTATCCAAGGCATGGTTTGCTAAACCTGTATGGCCATATCAGTGGAATCGGATGAAGTTTCAATGCTCTGAAGTCCTGAGGTTGGCTGTCCTGCCTTTTTGTCTAAAGTAAGAAAGAATGTAGCTACAGGATCTGGTAGACTTCATGTAAATCCAGAGGTTATAGCTGGTCTTTGTGATAGTGGTTGAGGGATGCTAATTTTTTTTCTGTAGTTTGAAGGTGGTCGCAAGATTGTATTTCTTAAGGAACTTAGCCACCTCTTCAGAAGTGTCCCCCCCCTCCAAACACAGGCTACAATAAATCCATCACCATCCTGTATATTCATGGCACTTCTGAAAAGGCAGCTAAGCTCCTTAAGAAATACAATCTTGTGATCTTCAAACAACACAAGAAATTAGCATCTCTTATCCACTCTTCTAAAGATCATCTACAACCTCTGGATTTACTTTGGGTTTATCAAATACTCTGGATGCAGCCTTTTCTACTTTGGCCAGATGACTCGTGCCTCTGCCAGCACTCACTGTGCTACCATTGCTGCTCCTGAAATCAGAGGTACTGGTATTGAAACGACCCAGTTCTTCCCATTGTGTGCATATGATGAAAGCATGCTCCACTCCTCTCATCTCTTGCCTCCACATTTTTAAATGATGGGAAGTGTACATGCCACAGGTGCAGTATTCTACAAATCTTAATATAATATTATACAAAATGTTGTCTTGAAATTGTAACTGGCTAGGTGACAAAACAAAGGCACTCTGAATGCCATGATCAATAGAAAGCAACTGTGCAATACAGAAAGTAGTATATTGGAAAAGTATTTCAAACTCAAAACTTCCAAATGCAATTAAAATTACAACTAACTCAGGCTAAATTTACAAGTCAATTATGTTTACAGCTCAATTACAACTAACTCAGGTTTAATTTACTCTCCCTGTTTTGGCTTAAACATTGTTCTTTCCCACATTTCTCTTCAACACTTTTTTCCTTAGCCTCTTTCCAGATACACTTGCATAAATTTCCTACAGTTCTCCTATTCAGTTTTATTTCTCTTTTTATATATAGATACTAAGAAAGATCTATTCAAATCATTTAGAATATGACTGTTTGAGCAGACTTTATGAATTATACGCTGCAACCATGTAATTATTATTATTATTGTACGGGCACTTCCCTGAAGTCCGAAGACTAATCACTGGAGACCCAAATTATTCGCACAATCTATCATATCTTTCCTCGAACCCATTAACAGACAAAGCACTTACAACTGACTCTGGCAACCCATTCCACTCATTCACAACTCTCCAAGCAAAAAATCTGATCCACACACTCCTACTAACTGCACTTTTATTCAACTTTTAGAGATAATCCCTTGTTCTGGCCCCTCTAGCCAAGTGTTGAAACATTTCCCTTGCATCAGTCCTATAAAACCATTTAAGCAACTTAATGTTTCTATCATATCCTCTCTTTTTCCCCTATCAACCAACTCGCAATCCACACACCCTCAATCTGTCCACATAAGGAATATTCCACAGACAGCTCTCTATCTTGGTCGCTTGACTCTGAATCTTCTCCACTGCTTCATCATCCCCACGAGACCAGATCTGAGCATCCCCCAGGTGATCAGATATGTCCAAACCTAGATGATATGTCCAGATTTGGACATATCAAAGCCTTAAAATGAGGAATAACAACTTCCTTATCCCTACTTGTTAATGTATTCTTCAATAGCCAAGTAATTTTATGTACTACCTTAGCAATATGTCCTCTAAACTTCAACTCTCTGTCTACCACGACCCCTAAATCTCTAGCTTCATCTATTTCCTAGAGTACAGTTCCATCAATGTGGTGTACAGCTTGTAATCTATTTATCGCAAAATCCATAACTTTACATTTCTCCACATTAAACTGATATCCATTATCTTTTGTCCATACTGACAAGCTATTTCGTCCTGCAAGCTCTCCATATCTCCTTGATTAACTATTACCCAACCTAATTTTACGTCATCAGCAAACAACTAAATATTTGCTTTCAGATTATTTCTTATATCATTTACAAATTAAACAGTAGTGGTCTCAGCACTAAACCTTGCGGCACACCACTAGCCACCTGTTTTAGCCTTGATTCTGCCCTTCCATATACTACTTTTTTGATATCTGTCCAGCAGCCATCTTCTTATCCACATAATCAGTGTCATATGCATCCCCCATTGGCTCTAATATGTATAACAGAGTTCCATGTGGTACTCTGTCAAATGGCTTTGCAGAATCCAGCAGAATCGCCATGTAGCCATTTCCTTTATTATTATTATGTAACACCTCCAGGGAGTCCAAAGACAAAGACTCATCGAGGGAGAGTGCCTGCTTTACAACTCTCTGTCTCCACCAACTTCAATGAACCGCAACTACACCAGCGCTATCTGCTTTTATGGTATGGTGATGGCATTTCTGAACTCCTTCTGAAGAGTTGGCCAGGGAATGGGGGAGGAACTGATTATGAATGTATCTGCCTATGTGAATAGGTCCTACTCACACAGGCAGATATATTCATAAACTCTCCCACCACCACCACCACCACAACCCCTCTCAACAATATGGCATTATTGTTAAGAGGTATCCGTGGCACATCAGAAAAAATAGCCAAGTCCTTAAAAAATGTCAACATCCACACAGCTTTTAAGCCCCACCGTAAACTTGCTATCCTTATCCTTCTACCAAAGATAAGCTCCCTCCTCTCTCAGTGCCTGGAGTTTATAAAGTATCTTATTCCTGCAAGCTGGCTTCGGACAGACAGTAGATCAGCAACCATCTGCATAGAAGAACACAAATCATAAATCTGCAATCATGATTATTGTCAATCTGGTTTGGTAGACCATATTTTGGATACGACCCACAGGATCTGGAAAAAAAAACCATGCTCCACCATAGTAAATTCAAAAAAGGAAGACTATTTTTAGGTGGCGACATTTAGAAATCAACTCAATTTAAATAAATATGGTTGCATAATACTTCCCAAAATTTGGGAATCATTAATTATCAGAGATCCCATCTTACACCCTAGGCCACCTACAAATGCTCATAGAGGACATGCCTAGATAGGACTTTAGAGTCACCCATGTGTTTCACTTATTGTGTTGTATTTGAGTGTGTGTGTTACATTAGTTTTTTTTGTAATCCCTGAAGATATCTCAGTGACTGAGATGAAATATTAGAAGCATTAAAATCAATTTTAATCCTTTCTGAATGCTGTATATATTCCATTAAGCCTCCAACATGATGTCCTCACAGCATTTAAGCCTCAACACACGGATCCTAAGAACCTCTAATTCATCCACCTCTTTTCCCACATTAGTGTCTGTCATATATGTTAAAGCAGTAACCTCATTTGGATGATATACCCTTGCAAAGTGGTCACTCAGTAACTATTTTATCTGCTTCTGTCACCTCGTGACTATCATCACTCATTAAGGTTAATCTTTCATAGTCATTCTTTCTCTTACTTGCCATGTAATGAAAGAACTCTTTGGATTTCCTTTGGCCTGCTCGGCTAGATTCTTCTAGTAATCTGATTTTGCCTTCCTTACCATGATGGTCACCTTTCTTGCCTGAGCCTCGTACTGTCCTCAGCATTTTCTTCGTCTGCAGCTCACACTTAATGATATTACTCAACCATCTAACTTCTAACTGATTAACTCTCCTTACCTTAGGTATACAATTTAATATTGCTTCCTCTAGATGACCCTTAACTATCTTCCATACACTAACATCCTTAGCCTGCTGTGTTTTATGCCATGGTACAGATTTAAGCTTCCTCCTAAGCTTGTCATTATCACCTGTCTTGTAGTTCGACATATACCCCACTTCCTGACAGAATATTCCTCATTTAAAAATCTCCCAAATCAAGTTGAATGGCACTTGCTTTCACCAATCAGAGTCAAGGTGGATGCTTGGTTATGGATAGTTCTTCTGATCCTATGATCAAGTTCAATACTCTCACTTCCCCTTCCATAATGTGCTACCTCAAGTAATTATCTCTCATTGTGTGTATAAATTCCATTTTCTTCCTACCATGCAGTCTTTCTTCCTTCTAGTCTATATCTCCATAGTTGAAGTCCCCCATAATAATCACTCGACCTGTAGTCATTGTACTAATTTGCCGATGCATGTCTTTCAGATCATCCATGGAATTCCCTGGCCTATAGCAACAACCAAACTATATATTTTGTCTTACTCGCCTTGACCTTGTCTGCATCAAATGAACAACCACCCTCCTGCCTATCTCCCATTCTTTTTGGATGCAATTCATCTGCTATCATTGTTCTCTTCCTCCTCCCCCCATCCTATCTTCCCTGAAAGTACTAAACTCTTCACATTTTATCCCTGTAACTACATTTCTGCTGTTAACTTTTGGCAAGGTTGCACTAACCAATGTCAAAAACTCCTGCTTTTCTGCATTTCTGATAACTTTTTTGCTACCATATCATTCTCTCACTGAGTATCTCATTTCATAATTTTTTGAAATTAATTACTCTGGACATTAGTTTTATGTCACTTTTATCTTTTCTGATCTCTTCTGTGGTATTTTTTCCTCATTTTTTTAGCCTTTGTTTATAAAAGACCTGAATATTTTGGCTTCTATTATTCTTCTCAAAGTCATAACCATATTTCTGATATATGTCCTCAGGGGTTTTGTGTACAGGATATTATGATAGTACAACATGAAAAAGTAAGGTCATTACTAATTTCCAATCAACAGTTCTTGTTCATATTAATCTGTTATTCTGTTATCTTTCAATATTCCAGTATTATCAGATCTTATATTTCTATCTTGCAAGGCACATCTTACTGTATCAATTCACCTGGACCTTGGCCTTCCTCTGGGTCTTTTTTTTTTTTTTTTGCTATTGTGGCAAAAACATCATTTTGCTCGCTTATCCTTTCCCATTCTGTTTACATGACCATATTACCCAAGATTAGCTCTGCTAACACATTCCTGAATGCTAAACATAAACTTCTTTCCTAATATCCTCATTTGTAATATGATACTGCCATCAATGCCATCTGTTTACTATCCTAATCTTTCTCAGGATTTATATCTGTGACTTCCAGTCTTTTGATCAAGTGTTTTATATTTATAATCCAGCTCTCTGATCCATATGTTAAATTTGGTTTGAATGCTATCTTTTATACAGCTGATTTAGAATTTTCATTAATTTCTCTCTTATTCCATATAAATTTATTCAGTTAACTTCCTGCCATACCAGCTTTGCTAATTTTATTTCTGTATGTCATTCTGTATGCCATTTTCAACTGATTTACAACTCAAATATAGACAGACTATGTATTGCCTTATATAATGTCCCATTTATACTATATAACTGTAGCATTTCAAATAGCTTTTCTCTTGGTACCTTTTCCAGATCTATAAAACTTAAATGCAGATCATTGTTATAATATTCCCATGATTTCTCAACTATTTGTCTTAAAGTGAAAATTTGATTATCACAACCTCTTTTAACCTGAACACAGTTTTTTCTTTTCCCAGCTTTCCTTCCATAATTTTTTAACTTTTTCTCAATTACTAGGAATACTTATTAGAGAAATTCCTCTGTAGTTCTAACATCAAGTTCTATTTCTCTTTTAATAGGTAGATATTATGAGATCTCTACTCCAATCATCTGGAATTTGACCCTCCTAACAGGCCTTCTGAATGATGCTGTGTAGCCACTGTAAAACTTTTATACTCCCATATTTGAGCATTTCTGGTTGATTATTATCTATCCCAAGCTGCCTTTCCATATTTCAAGTTGTTGGCTGTTTAAGTATTGATATACTTGATTGCATTCCTATTGTATGTTACCACTGTGTTGTTACTGCTTGTTTCATTTAGCAGTTTTTCAAACTAATTGTTCCAGACATCTAGAATATTTTTAAATTCAGTTATGTGATGTTTGTTAACTTTGATTCCTTTTACAGTACTCTTTCCTCCATTTCTGACTTTTTCAATAGTCTCTAGAAATTTTACCACCTTCCTGTTATGTATTTTCTCTGTTCTTTTATGTCTTTTGTTTAGCAAGTTTTACGTAATGTTTTGCTTTCTTACATTTTTGTCAGTATTCTTTCAGAACTCAAGCTGGTTTACCAGGACCTTTCGATACGTTTTCTTCTTTCCCTTGACTGTCTCTTTAATTTCCCTAGTCCACCATAGAGTTCTTATTTTTCTGTCCTGGCTGAGAACTTCACCAAATGCCCCCCCCCCCCTCCCACTCTGGCTAAATCATTCAATGTTTTTTTCAGGGTTAGCCACTGAAACTCCAAGATTTCATTCTTTCATTTCAAACCCTTTCATTTTTTACTGAATAATGTTTGTGCATATGAATCTACAGTTCACCTGAAAGCTGCTCAACTTAGATTTGTTGTAAAATTGTCTTAACACACCCTTTCAATATGATATTCAAATTTATCTTACTCATGACCAAATAATAATCACTTCAGAATTCAAATCCTCTATATACTCTTGTGTCCTGAACTAGCATGAAGATGTTGCTATCATCAAAATCAGTCTCGACTTTTCTTATATCTTACATCTTCTCTCCATGTGAATTTGTGCATGTCTTTATGTTGGAATATGGTGAAGTAATAACTAGTCCATATCCTGAACAGAAACCCAATAGTTACCATTATTATTAACTTTGCTCTTTTATCCAAATTTTCTCAAAATAATTTTTGTATGTCTGGTGATCATTTCTCACTTTACTGTTTAGATCTCCAACAAGGGCCACCTTTTCCAGTAGAAGCACCTTCTCGTAACCATAGATGCAAACAAGTCTCGTTGCCCAGTTCCCCATTCTGTTTGTCCATGCCACTCTACTTTTTGCTGCATGCTATTTAAGATTATCCTTATATTTGCTGTTGAATACTATAGCTAACTCCTCCTTTTTCCCTTATCTTCATTGCCTGAATATAACATCTCGTATTTGTTGCTCTGAAAAAATTTCACCTGTTGTGAGAGGCATAACCGAAACAAAGAAGATAACTTTGTTTTGGTTATGCCTCTCATCTCAATCTGGTACTTATAGTTCATTTGCTATTTCCATTTCTTTTCCATTGATGCTTATGTTGATGATGCCATTCTTGAACTCTGCTGTTATTGAGTTGAGATTTGTTCCAGATTTGAGTGTAACTAGTATAGCCACACTCAAAACTAGTGTGATGATGTGTTTGCTATTTCATATCGTGGCCTTGACATATTACCTACATTTTTGATGAATTTAGATTATTAGAAACATGTAGGCATATGAATTAATAATAATGATTTATTAATGCAAATATTTCAGCTTGAAAGTAACAGGACATCAAGCAAATTCACAAGGTCGAGCGCAAAATTGGATTATTGTTCCCTTTCACATATGAGCCATGTGCCAACACACACACACACATCCAACATATGTTAAATAAAATACAAAAAATATTTCAATAAATAAAAAACATAATACTTAAATTACGGAAAAAAAAAAGAGGGAGGTACTGCTTGTCATTTATCAGGAGGAAACTTCAAAATTTTTGGTAGACAGTCATTCCATTCCAGTTTAAGTTTGGGCAGTGTAAAAGTGCTTCTACACTTTCCTTGAGCAACCACTTAAATTTAAAATGACACCAGTGTATCAAGCATGTATTGGACCAGAGGATATTGTGATCAGTGTCCACTTCATTCTGTGCCAGGCTAGAATTTTTAGGCTTATTGTTGGTGGTGTATGACTAGTGTTCCTGTAGTCATTTTATAACAGAACATTCTCTGTTTCCAAAGTAAGAGCAGAGGCAATCATATTAGACGTGCTAAATACCAGGGAGGGAGAGAAGGGCATGTTTATCTTTTGAAGGGTAACCAGGAGGCAGTATTGTAAACAGGAAAGTATGCGAAACTAAATTGTATCTTTTAATGATATTTAAAATTAATTCAGAAATTCTGTGATGTATGGGATTTGGTCTCACTCTACAGGGTCGAGGTTCCTACGGACAAGCTTGCAAGTGTATGCATTTATCTTCTTTTATGTGAAGTTGTTGTGTACCATGATGAATTGGATGATGTCAGGTTCTAGTGGGAAATCCTTGGAGTTAGAGCAGATAACATGCTCTCTATTAACGATAAGGATCTGATGATGCCCATTCTACATTTATATCTAGATTTCCTTCTTAACATTGAAAGGAACTTATCCGCCCTGTCAAGTGATGATGCTAATAAACTCTGGCTAGAATTTTTGTCTGCTACTGGCCAAACTGTCCCCCCCAACCTTGTGTTCAGCGTAATCAAGGCTTTAAAAGTAGATAAAAAAAGCTGCAGTGGTCAGAGACACTCCTGAGTATATTAGTAAAATTTCCCTTCTTTTATAAGATACAACTACTTACCAAGAGATTGATCAAAACCTTACTAATAGCCAAATCAACAACTGAATTCTCTACTCAATAAAGTGACCTGCTGGGAGGAGGACATCATAAAAAAAACTGAAGATCCATTTTGGAAGAATCCTCTCATTTCTATGGCCTACTACAAATCTACAGAGAACAAGTTCCTCTCAGACCTGTAGCCTACTGTATTGATTCTCCTTCCGACCATCTATTCAGATTCGTATATTGTTTCTTAAGTACTACTGTAGGCCACTTGTGAACTTTCATAAAAAAATTCATCACAATTTCTGTCAAAAATTAAAAACCTCTCCTTAGAGGCTATTGACATCATGGTCAGTTTTGATATTCAGTTCTTATTTACTAGTATACTTCTTGCTGATACTTTCCAGTTGTTATCATAGGAGTAGAGAGTGGTTTATGTAGAGCTTTTGCCACCCAGGGTGGTCCCTGAATTTTCTGCCCTCTCAATACACACCAAAAATACTACAAAATGTCAAATCGACATATAGGAAAATAAATTAAAACACTATGTTTATTTTTGAAGTAAAACTTTAATTTCAACATTCTAAAATGTTATTTTTCTTGCTTTTCTGTTTTGTCAATGACATTGTCGAAGTGTATTTCATAATAATGTAGGTAATTCTTAATCTATTTTATTTAGAAAAACTCCTCTCACAATTAGCAACACCTACAGCAATTGTGAGGAAAATTCACAGTAGTATTACAATATTTGGAAAGGAGTTCTCGAGACTATTTTAGAATTAACTGCAAAAGTTCAAAAAAGTTCAAAGCTGCCTGGGGCAGACCGCCCCCTCCACCCCTCCCTAGCTACGCCTCTGAGTTCTCTCCAGACATAGTCGAACTGTTCAACTTTGTCATACACTCAGACTGTTTCATCCCTAGAAACAAACTCTACAAACAGATCGATGGTACTGCTATGGAGAAGACCGTTTTCCTGACTTGCCTTGGAACATCTTGAAGACTCATCCTTCTCAATACAACTTCAGCCTTCTTTCTGGGTAATTTCTGTGGATGATGTTTTTGCCATTTGGTCTGAATCTGAAGCATCTGTACCTGCCTTCATAACAAAGATTAACAGCCTGCACCTGCTTCGACTTCACCATGGAAAAAGAATGAAAATTTAGTCTTCGTAGACATCCTCATCTAGAATACTGACATCTGTTCATTGGAAACCCACAATCATAGGCTGTTACATAGAAGACTTAGCCCCATTCATTTAAAAAAATGGACAAAATCAAATCCCTACTTATTAGAGCATGTTATTTTCTCCATTGCCAAGAATCTTCAACTAGAACTTATACCATCCAATGTATCATGCTACAGAACGCCTTCACCTCAAAAGTGAAAAATGCATCTGCGACACTTACAAGCTTATCCCTAGGAACTCAGATCCTGTATGGTAAGTTTTAATTCTGTACATCACAGATTCTCTGAATCAGTTTCAGAGATACAATTTAGTTCCCACATACTTTCTGGTTTACAATATTGTCTCCTGATTACTCTTCAAAAGATAAACAGCCACTCTCTTCCACCATGGTATTTACCAGGTCTAATGTGATTTCCTCTTCTCTTACTTTGGACAAACAGGACATTCTGTTCAAAAACAACTGCAAGAAAACCAGTCATACATCACCAACAATAAGCCTACAAATAATTCTCATGCCCCCTATTCATAGTAAATTTCTTCCAGTTTCACATATCCAGTGTATTTCTAAAAAGATATTGATGATTTCATATATTCTGATGTGACTCAGCACGATACAACATAAATACAATCTTCACACCACTGTTAAACCACACATCTAACTAATATCCACCTGTGCTGTTCAGCTGTGGATAAACTCCATTTTTTGGCATACTTGTTTGCATTAAAGGGCTTGCTTCACATATCCAGTGTATCTCTAAAAAGATATCGATGATTTCATATATTCTGATGTGACTCAGTGCAATACGACATAAATACAATCTTCACACCACTGTTAAACCACACATCTAACTAATATCCACCTGTGCTTTTCAGCTGTAAATAAACTCCATTCTTTGGCATACTTGTTTGCATTAAAGGACTTGCTTCACATATCCAGTGTGTCTCTAAAAAGATATCGATGATTTCATATATTCTGATGTGACTCAGTACAATACGACATAAATACAATCTTCACACCACTGTTAAACCACACATCTAACTAGTATCCACCTGTGCTGTTCAACTGTGGATAAACTCCATTCTTTGGCATACTTGTTTGCATTAAAGGGCTTTCAAATTGACCTTAATTTGGGTAAATAAGGAGGTATGTTAACTTGTGCCTTGAAAAGGAAAATAAGGAAATAAATAAAAATATTCTACCACCATTAAGGCAAAGTATGATTTCAGATTGTAATATCCCTTTTCATAGAAGGTTAATTGAAAGAAAACAACAATCTTAATAGAAACTGTTACAAATCTGAAAGACTGTTTTTAGTCAGCAGCATTGAAGGACTTGGGAAACTAATTTTCAGTTTTTCAAGATTTTCAGTTTAAAGGCATAAGCTGTGTCTTCCAGATAAACTTTGTTTCTTGTGTATTCTGGTTCAGCTTTACTTATTACTGAATAAACTTAATAATCACATATTGTTGAATGAATAATATTTATTAGAAACTTACAAATATGAAAGACTAATTTTAGAATCAGCAGCAGCAGTGAAGAACTTCTGGTTTCAGCAAGCATTGTTCCATAGTAATCCATACTTTAATGAACTGCAATTTTAAGATCTGATCTCTATCTTAAAAGCATAGGTTATTTCTTCCATGCTAGAACTTTGGTTATTGTGTATTCTGATATAGTTTCACTTATTACAATGTATACTTTGTTGTAGTGTCCCTGCGAGAATGATGATTCTCGCAGGGACACTACAGATCTGCCTCTATTCGGCTAGAAGAACACACCAATCTTATATTGAATACTTTAAACCTGAAAAGTTTGGACTTGCAGAACATGCCATCTTCACTAGACATAGAGTTCATTGGAGAAAGACGAGAGTCCTTCACAAAAGTTGGTTTCTCATGGAAAGCCTTTATAAAGAAATATGTGAAACTTTACTTCATTCTCTTAACTTAAACAGATCTGACAGCTTACGTCTATCCTCTTTATGGCAGATATAGTACTTTATCAATCAGGTAATCTTTCCTAACTTTATTGTATTTATTATTTTTTTTTTTTGTTAGGAAATTTATTGACCTTTTTAGTTATCTTACACCAGCTACTTAGGTGGTGCTTTTTGGAATTGTCAGTTATTGTTTAATTTGAGCTTAAAATGTACTGAAGATGGCAAAAATTATACTATTAAATAATCTTTGTATGTGAGTTTTCCATTATTAATTTTGTATTGATATGTCTACTCACGGTATACCTCTTTTAAAACTTAGAGAATGATGATATTCAGTCTGTATCTTCCCTTCTGCTGAGTGAAGACCTCTTTCATTGTGGGAGAGTTGGGTCTACATCTCTCATCCAGTCCATATTGGGCAAATGTGTGTATTTGTATGAATGAATGTATGAAGGTAAAAGACAGTGACAAACATCCATGCCCTGGGCAGGATTCAAATTTAGTTCAAATTTAGTTGAATACTGTCTAGGGTTCTAACCACTCTACCAACCAAGCCAGCTCTATAAGCATACTGGTTTGAATCCAGTGAAATATCAGTAGGCTTAATAAATTGTTAATAAATTTATTTTGTTTCTTCTGTGGTATTGTTAATGCTGTTAAAAGGCTAACAGGGAAAAAAAAAAAAAAAAAAAAAAAAAAACCCATTCTACTTGCAGGTACGGCTAGCTAACCAAGTTAATTTTTTTACTTTATGGATGATCAGATGATTATCATATTTAATGCAAGAATTCAAAATTATATCCCTCTGATTATTCATGGAGTTAGAATTTCTTATTTCCTCATTTGTTTTGCAAGATGTATACATGTGTGCAGGTGCCAAAAGTACAACAGCATGTAGCAAACTAGCAAATAGCAATAGCCTATGGATGTCTTCTTTCACTAAAAACAGGATAAAAATCCTAATTACTGATTATTGAAAGAGGTACAGTACAGTAGATTCTATTTTGGATTCCTCTGGAGGAGACTGAAACTGTTTCTTTAAAAAAATGTTTTTAATTATAAACATTTACATATGAATGTGTTATAAAGGATTTTTTTTGCTCTCTAAATTTTCATTTGTAAGTTATATATTTTTAGGGTCATGGATGTTTGGAAATGCCATCAGGAACAGGGAAGACTGTATCTCTTTTGTCGCTTATATTAGCATATCAGAGGGTATGTACATTTTTATTAATATATTTAGATTAATGCTCCATCTCCATTTTTTGATTGCCAGTTATTGTTCACTATTGTTATTACTGTTAAATGAGAGATTCTGTTTTTCTGATAATTTTCCCACTCTTAACCAATTTTTATTTGCATTTTCATTTACATTAATTGTTGCATATCATCATTTACTTATTCTGCATAGGTTTTTGGCTATGAGGCATAAGGGTCAAAGCTATATAACTGAGAGGAGACCTCTACATAGCCTTTAAAGGAATGCAGAGAACCAACCAGAGCTTCTGACCTAATGTCCAATCCTCACCTTCTGGTGGTGCACTGTGTTAGGTATGGATACTGAACGAAAGAGAATGGGCTGCCAATTTGGGATTTAGCCAACCAAATTGTATTCTTATTGGCTTAAACCACAATTTAAAATTATAGTACAACATGACAGGATTTCCTGCTGGCTGGTGCATCACCCAATTACACAAGGACATCATTGTTTTCACAAGGGGAACCAGGGTGAACAGAGAAAAGCCAGTTACTGGAACAAATCCTGAGACACATCCCAACTCAACATCACTAGAGTTCAAGATCGGTATTATCAACATAAGAAGCTTGAATGGCAAAGAAATGGAGTTAGCTGAAGAATTGGATAAGTACCAGATCGACTGAAACAAAAAAGACAAAAACTGGTGAGCTCTTTATGAGCATTAAATACAAAATGTCATGTTCAGGCAATAACAATTAGGAAAAAAAGGAGTAGCTATAGTATTCAATGGCAGGCAATATCAAGTAGAGTGATGTGGGCAAATATCAGAATGGAGAACTGGACAATGAGACTTATTTGTGCCTATGGTCCCACAGAAGGTTCTACTAAGGTAGAAGTGAAGGAATGTTTTGAGGCTTTAGAGAAAGCAACAGACATAGTGAAAAAGGAAAAGTTGGTCCTTGTTGGGGGATCTAAATAGCAGAGTAGGAAATGATTGTCAGACTTACAAAAATATTTTGGGAAAATTTGGAGAAAGGAGCAAAGCTAATAATAATGGCAAATACTTGTTGAATTTCTGCTCAGGACATGGACTGGTTATTACTAACACCATGTTCCAACATAAAAATGTGCCCAAATTCACATGGAGAGAAGAGGCAAGGAATAAGAAAGGTCTCATTGACTAGTTATTGTTCATAGTGATGTTTTTCTCCTTGGTGCAGGACACTAGAGTGTACAGAGGATTTGAAATTGGAAATGATCACCATTTAGTCTTGAGCACGATAAAATTAATTTCACATTGAAAAGAAGAACATGTAAGAAAGTTTTAAAGTGAATAAAAGTTGAACAGCTCTCAGATGAGAACTGGACTAAAATACACAAACATTATTCAAGAAAAAAATTAAAGAGTTTGAGAACTGGAATTAAAGAATTAAAGAGTTTGGAACCGAACCTTGGAGATTCAGTGGCAAGCTCTGAAGGAAACATTGATTAAATCAATGAGAGAGGCATGTAGTGAGGTTGCATGCAAGGATAGAAAAATAAAAACTCCATGAAGTTAAAGAGCCAGTGAAGGAAAAGAAGAAAGCATATCAAAAGTTCCTGGTGAATAAGTCAGCTTGTGCTCTTAGAGAATACAGAGACAAATGTAAGAAAGCAAAACAGTGTGTAAAACTAGCTAAACAAAAGTCTTGGGAAGACATCGGTCAGAGCATAGAAAATAAATACCAGGATGGTGGCAAGATATTCTGGAGGCTGTTGAAAATGCTCAGAAATGGAAGAAAGAGTGTAAAAGAAATTAAAGATGATGAATGTGACATGAAAACTGAAGAAGATCCTTGATGTATGGAGTAATTACTTAAAAAAATTTTAAATGAAACAATCAGTGACAGCACAGTGATAAAAAATACTCAACAGGCATGCAAACAGGAATATCCATACTTGAAGTAAAAAAAAAGCCATCAACAGCCTGAAATGTGGAAAGGCAGTTGGAGTAGATGATATTTGACCAGAAATGCTCAAGTATGAAAGTATAAAAGTCTTACAGTGGCTGCACTGCATAGTTCAGAAGGCCTGGACAGAGGGACGAATTCCAGGTGATTGGAGTAGAGCTCTCATAGTACCCATATACAAAAAGGGAAATAAAACTGAATGTGACAATTACAGAGGTATTTCCCTTTTTGGTAATATTTATGCAAGTAATACTTGAGAAACAGTTGAGAAGGATTGTTGATGGGAAGCTTGGTGAAGAACAATGTGGATTCAGGCCAAACAGAGGCTGTCAGGATCATATTTTCACTTTTCGACAAATAGTTGAGAAATCATGATAATATAACAAAGATATGTAGATCTGGAAAAGGCATATCACAAATTGATAAGAGAAAAGCTATTCAAAATGCTACAGGTATATGATGTCAGTGGGACATTATATCAAGCATTACTTAACCTTTCTTGGAGTTTTAAGTCAGCAGTTAGAATTCAAGGAAGTACAGGAAGATGGTTTAATGTTCAATCCGGTGTCAGACAAGGATGTACATTGTTAGGTAATATCTTAATTAAAGCTGAACAGGACCCTTGTCCTAATATTTTTCGACGTTTAGATAATGTTTTATTTAAAGCCGCTTCCAAGTCTTCAAGATCTCCAAATAGGTTCATGAACTTTAATTAAGATATTACCTAACAATGAAGATCTGTATTCAGCACATGATACTTGGACTACTTATAGTATGATGTTATGGATTTTAAAGAAATATAGTATGTACATTATTCCCCCCTCTCTTGCTCATTATTTGTATGGATCATATTATGAAGAAAAGTGGTATTAAATCTGCTATCAAAATTTAAGATGTTAATTTCAGCTCTTTGCTTTATGCGGATGATGTTATACTTCTAAATAAATCCAATACAAGTTTGCAAGATTCCCTGATTAAATTGAACAAGTGCTGTAATAGATTTGGTATGAATGCCAACAATAACAAGAGAAAGACAATAAAAATAGGCATCAGCTACCTTGGCACAATTTTTAAATGGTAAATTAAATATGGAAATAGACAACAGAATCAACAAAGCTGATATGGTTGGAAGTCAACTGAATAAATTTATATGGAATAAGAGAGAAATTAGTCAAAACACTAAATTACCTGTATACAAGACAGTGTTCAAACCAGTTTTAACTTATGGATCTGAGAGCTGGGTTAGAAGTAAAACACTCGACCAAAGACTAGAGACCACAGATATGAGAGTCCTGAGAAAGATTAGTGGGTGTGAACAGATGGAATCAATGGAAATATCATATTAAATAAGGATATTAGGAAAGAACTTGACATCGTTAACATCCAGGAACGTGTTAGCAGAGCTAATCTCAGGTGGTGTTTTCTGCCAGGTTGGCAGGAAAAAAGACCCAGAGGAAGACCAAGATATAGATGGATTGATACAGTGAAAATGACTTAGAAGACAGAAATATAAGATCTGATAATGTTGGAGTCTGGACAGGTAACAGATTGAATTTGAGAAAAATTGTAGATAGGAAGTTAGTAATGATATAAGTTTTTCATGTAGTACTATCATATCCTGTAACGCCCCCTTGAGGGCACATTTCAGGAATTTGATTTATTTTTATTCATTCGTGTGGGATTTCCCCCTGTTCCTCAACTGCCCCTTAGGACTGGTTGAGCCCTCCTAACGAGGGATTAAGTACTGTATCTTGTGCGTTCATGGACCGGTTTGCCTGCTTGCTAGATGAAAATCCCAGATGAACTGGGGAAAAAAACCTGCTGTCCCAACCTTGGACCGACTAACTTGGCTATGGCTGAGAAAGATCCTTAAGCATCTCAAGTCATAGATGGGAATCGAACATAGGCCACTCCTTCCCCCAGACATATGGTTGCAAAGCGCATAGTCATTAGGCTAATCACAAGGAATTTGGTGATGATGATATCCAGAATATCTCTAGTTAGTCAGTCCAAGGTTGCAGACAGCAGGTTTTTTCCCCAGTTCATCTGGGTTTTTCATCTAACAAGCAGGCAAACTGGCCCATGAATGCACAGGATACAGTACTTAATCCCTCATTAGGAGGGCTCAACCAGTCCTAAGGGGAAGTTGAGGAACAGGGGAACATTTCTGCTTTTTTTGAATATACTCTTTTCTCCATTTGTTGTAAGTTTTTTAATAGACTTCAGATTATTATATCACCTACCTGATATTTAGCTTGTGTATTCTTGCTGAAGTCTTCCCATGATTTTTGTTTAGCTAGTTTTTACACTCAGCTTTGATCTCTTAAATTTTTCTCTGTATTTTCTTAAGACATCTGGCAAATTACTTGCTAAGAACGTTTTACCTGTTTTCTCCTTAGGTGAATCAGTCATTGTTTTCTTTAAAGTTTGACACTGAGACTGAAAAGTTTGGTTTTTGTTTTTGAAGTTTTCAAAGTCTTCCATTATTCTTTTTCTTTTTGAATTATATTTTTATAGTTGAGTATACTTTAAAAAGAGTACCTTAAAAGGAATCAAAGATGATAAGTGCGACATGAAAACTGAAGATAAGGATATCCTAGATGTCTGGAGTAATTACTTTGAAAGACTGTTAAACAAACCAAGCAGTGACAGAACTGTACAAGAAAATTTTCAGGAGGAATGCAAAGAGGAGTACATATCAATACTTGAGGTAGAAAAAGCAGTCAAAAACTTGAAATATGGAAAGGCAGCTGGAGTAGATGATATTTGACCAGAAATGCTTAAACATGGAGGTATATGATTTTTGAAGTGGTTACACTGCATAATTCAGAGCGTCTGGTCAGAAGGTCAAATTCCCGATAGGTGCAGTAGTGCTCTCATAGTACCCATCTATAAAAAAGGGAATAAAGCTAAATGCGAGAATTACAGAGGCATTTCTCTGCTAAGTTCCACTTAAGATTAATGCAAGTATACTTGAAAAGAGGTCAAATAGATGTTGTCAGGATTGGATTTTTACTTTAAGACAGATAGCTGAGAAATCATGGAAATATGACAAGGAACTGTATATAACCTTCATAGATCTGGAAAAGGCATACAACAAAGTGCCCAGAGAAAAGCTTTTCAAAACACTACAATTATATGGGATGAATGGAACATTATACAGAGGAATACATAGGCTATATTTAAGTTGTAAGTCAGTTAGAACTGAAGGAAATACAGATAGATGGTTTGATGTAAAATCAGGGGTATGACATGGATACACATTATCGACACTCTTATTCTTCATCTATATGGATTACATTCTGAAAGAAAGTGTCAGGCCTGATATTAGAATCAGAGATGCCAAACTTAGCTCTTTGCTTTATGTAGATCAGGACTATCCTACCTTAAGTAATCCGAGGGCTGCATTAAAAAAAAAGATTTATCCGAGGGCCACATCTGGAATAATAAATACAGTACATGTGTTAAATTACTTGGAGAGTCCTATCATTAGTTAGGTTTAGCAAGCACTTTGGAAATTTCATAAGAAAGAAAAGTCATTGTGCTTATAAAATTTTTATTGAAACAGTAGACAAGAACCAATAATTGTTTATTTCATTTTACTGAGAGCTCTGCAGTAGTTCAGAATATTATATCACCTACCTGATATTTATTTTGTGTATTCATGCTGAAGTCTTCCCATGACCTTTATTTAGCTGGTTTTTACACTCAGCTTTGATCTCGTAAATTTTTCTCTGTATTTTCTTAAGACATCTGCCAAATCGGCTTCATTTACTAAAGTACCTATATCAGTTTTGATGCTTGTAGTTCCAATTGCAGTAAATTTACAAAAGAATTATCTGTCAATGAAATAAATATATTGTAATAGAATTTATTAAGTTGAAGTAGATTACTAAAGATAACACGGAAATAAATCACAATGCATATCTAGTAATTTGGTGAGCAGCAGTGACACATCCTTGATAGCTGAACAAATGAACAACACTAATTGTGCACTAATTGCATGCTCACGTTCCCTGTGAATGCCCAGAGTATGTGTGTTGGAACAAAATGGTAAGAATGCTTCTTTGACACATCTAATATTTGTAAAGCATGTGTGTATATAGTGATATAAAAACACCAAATAAAATTACTAACAGTGAGATTACAGATTAATGATAGATTTAAAATATCTAATACGCATTCGATTCGAATTGTTATTTTATTTTTTTGTTTGTGAATATCAAAACCCACAGGTGGGCCGCACAAAATCACATCATGGGCTGCATCCGGCCCACAGGCTGCATCCGGCCCACGGGCTGTATTTTGGACAGCCCTGATGTAGATGATTTACTCCAGAACACATCTAGTGCAGTCTCCAGGATTCACTAGCTAAATTGAATAGTAGCTGTAACAAATTTGGCATGAAAATCAGCAATAAAAAGACCAAAACTATGAAAATAGGCAGGAGCATAGAAACCTTCAGCTGCATTCTATGTTTCTGCCTATTTCCTGCTCCAAATCAATCAATCTATCTAAGTGATCGATTGATTTGGAGGAAAATTGTTGATAGGAGATTAATAATAATGTAAATTTAATATGTAGTACTCTCATTGTAAACTGAACATCCATGGGAGGTGGATTCATATCATGAAATTGTTGATGATCATAGTTGAATGTGCAGTTCATCTATAAAGCTGCTTAACTTTGATTCTTTTTTAAACTTTGTTGTAGTTTTCATTTCAGCATGATGATCATTTTTATTGTGCTTAAAACTAAGTGAGGATCACTCACTTCTGGTTTCAGATCCCTCGTATATTCTTGTATCCTGAATCAGCGTGGAGATATATATCATTGTCAGCAAGTTTTTTTCTTCTGTTTACTTTCCACGTGAGTTAGTGCATATCTTTTTATGTTGGAACATGGTGTTGGTGATGACTAGTCCATATTTTGAGCAGAAATTTAATGGGCACTTACCATTGTTATTATTAGCTTTGCACTTTTCTTCAAATTTTTCCAAAAGATTTCTGTATGCCTGGAGGGGTGATCTTATTGGCAAATTTAATTAATTCTGAGTAATACTTTTGGATAAGTCTCTGTTTTGACACTGGGCGCTTGTCTCCAGAAGTGATGACGTGTTGTATTAGGGGCATCTGGATGGAGTCCAGTAGCTAATAGTTGTAAAGTATGTGATCCAAGTCTGTTGAAGGTGCAGACAACAAATGCATTATAGGGATTCCAGGATATGGAATCTGTGTAGGTAGTTTTCCATGTCCCATTTGTAGTGTGGTTAAACCTGGAGAATTGGCATGATTTTGGCTGCAAAATTGCCAAGTACCAGAGTCTGATACTTGGCAAGAATTCTTTTGTTGTTGATCCGTTTTTTTTTTATGTTTTCTATTCTTCCCACAAGTTCAGGCTTCTTTCTTCTGCAAGTGTTTTTATAGCAGATTTCAAGTACTTTTGGTAACTCATTTCTAGTCATTTGTTTCTAGCCACTTCTTTAGCCAGCTGATTCTCTCTCTTGTTTCCTGCTACTCCAGTATGCCTTCACCTAGCAGAACTTGATTTCCCATCCCTCTAGAGTGAAATTCCAAACCAGATTTCTTGTCTGTTCTATTAACACTATATTGTTATTCTGTTTTTTATGCCATCTAAGTGCTTCTACTGTCACTGTAAATTATTGTTGTCTTTTGATGAGAGGTGTTGAGTTCTAATTCCCAGAGATATGTGAGTGAATGAACTATAGCAAGTTGTTCTGCTTGGTTGTTGGAACAGAGGGGATGTAGTCTAGAGCAGCTTTCTTGTATAATGGACTGTTTGTTATATGCAATGAAAGAACAATCGATGTTCCCTTCGGTTTCCATATATGCACTGACTTCCATCAGTGCATATATGGAAATCGTCACTTTCAGAGCTTTCCTTCTAAATATATGTTCTCTTTGCTGTGTGAGACCACCTACTGTAGTGAAGCAGATATTCGTAGCAATTTGGATCAATGTTGGAATTTTCGTTATATCTTCTGGAAGTGACTTCATATATAAGAGAGAATTCTTGCATTTTCAGGCAGATCAGCGTTAGACCAACAATAACGCAAGCTGCCTCAAAAGATATTGTCCTTTATCCTTTAATTATATGTATGGCTATAAGGCATAGAATTTTGTTTAGCTTTTGTCAGTTTTTCCTCTGATTTTAGTGCACGTTTCCAGGCAGGTATAGCATAAATTATTAATTGTTGTATAGTTCCGGTATATATTGTTTTCAGCACTCATTGGCCTAATCCTCACTTAATCCTTGACAACTTAGCTAGAAGGTTTATTTACTATTTGTGAGCTTTTTACAGCAACATATGAGATGTGCTCGTTGAATGTGAATTTTTCATTTATTGTTACTCCTAGGTATTTTAGCTCACTTGGTTACCTTGAAATCTTCCCCATTTAGGAATACTGTTACAGGTTGTTTTGATTTTTTGCTAAGGTAACTTTCTTCTCACCTGCCCACTCTGCAATTTTAAAGAGTTCTTTGCTGGTCGTTACTTCTAACTGTAAGCCGCTGCATCCCTGAAACATTATCATTTCATGACTGGTAGCTCAATGTCAGAAGATGGTTGCTACATTCCGATGAGGAACAGCTATTTTACTTCTTAAGTCACTGCTTTTACTAGTAGATTGATGGCAGAAGATGATTCATTTAGCCTGAGAGGAATAGCGATTAATCTCTTAAAATCTCAGCTATTACTGGTAGATCAATGGCAGAATATGTTTTTTTTTTGCCAAACAGGAAGCGTGAATGATCATTTTAAATCACTGCATTCACTGAGAGCTAGATGGCAGAAGATGATTGCCAATTCCCAAAGAGGAATGGTGATTAAACTTTTTAAATCACATGGCCTTTAGTGGTAGTTCGATGGCCAGAGTTGGTTGTTTTGCCTAACAGGAATAGCGATTTTTATTTTAACGTCTATGCTTTTAGTGAGAGTAAGATGTTAGAATATAGTAGCGCTTGTCGAAGAGGAAGGGTGATTTGTCTTTTGAATCACTGCTTATAATAGTAGTAAGATTGTTGAATAGTAACTTTTGCCCAAGAGGAAGAGCAAAATATCTTTTGAAATCCTTGCCTTTACTGGTAGATCAGTTGCAGAACATGGTTTGTTTTGCCTAATAGGAAGGGCGATTAATCTTTTGAATTTGATGCCTTTAGTGGAAGTTCCATGGCAGAAGATAGTGGGTTTCCTAAGAGTAAAATGGTGTTTTAAATGTTTTAAATTTTAAATGTTTCAAACAACACTTTTAATGGGTAGTAAGATTGTGGAAGATAGTAGCTTTTGCCGAAAAGGCAAAAGCTACTATCTTTAGAATAGTAAATTGAGAATATCTTCTGTTTTTATAAAATGGAGGTATCAAAAGTTTTATTAGTCATCAGTGTTTGTTTTTATTAATATATATATCATCATCATCATCATCAAATTCCTGCCATGTACCCTCAAGGGGTGTACAGGATATGATAGTACTATGTGAAAAAAATTACATCATTACTAACTTCCTATCTACAATTTTCCTCCAAATCAGTCTGTTACTTGTCAAGACTCCAACATTATCAGATCTTATATTTCTATCGTCTAAGGCACTTTGTACCTTATCAATCCACCTATATCTTGGTCTTCCTCTGGGTCGTTTTGCTGCCAACCTGGCAGAGAACACTTGCTTTGCTAATCTTTCCTCGCCCATTTTGTTTAAGTGACCATACCACCTGAGATTAGCTTTGCTAACCACATTCCTGGATGCTGACAATGTCAAGTTCTTTCCTAATATCCTCGTTTTTAATATGATATTGCCATTGATGCCATCTGTTCACACGTCTAATCTTTCTCAGGACTCTCATATCTGTGGTCTCTAGTCTTTGGTCAAGTGTTTTACTTCTGATCCAGCTCTCAGATCGATAAGTTAAAACTGGTTTGAACAAAGTCTTGTATACAGCTAATTTAGTGTTCTGACTAATTTCTCTCTTATTCCATATGAATTTATTCAATTGACTTCCCACCATACCAGCTTTGCTGATTCTGTTGTCTATTTCTATATTTAATTTACCATCTTCAGTAAAAATCGTGCCTAAGTAGCTGAAATGTTTTATTTGTTCCACAGGTTCTCCATTCACAACACAGTTGACATTTTCAATGATTCTGCCTACTTTCATTGTCTTTGTCTTTTTATTGCTGACCTTCATACCATATCTATTACAACAGCTATTCAATTTAGTCAGAGAATCTTGCAGACTTGTAGCGGATTTATTTAGAAGAATAACATCATCCGCATAAAGCAAAGAGCTGACATTAACATCTCCAATTTTGATATCATGTTTAATACCACTTTCCTTCATAATGTGATCCATATAGATAATGAATAATAGAAGGGATATTGTACATCCTTGTCTCACTCCAGATTTAACATTAAACCATCTTCCTGTACTTCCTTCAATTCTAACTGCTGACTTACAACTCAAATAAAGACTAAGTATTGCTTGATATAATGCCCCATTGACACTGCGTATTGAGTAGCTTCTCTCTTGGCACCTTGTCTTATGCCTTTTCCAAATCGACAAAACTTAAATACAGATCTTTGTTATATTCCCGTGCTTTCTCGACTATTTGTTTTAAAGTGAAGATCTGATCCTGACAGCCTCTATTTGGCCTGAATCCAGCTTGTTCTTCACCAAGCTTTTCTTCCACAATTCTTCTCAACCGTTTCTCAAGTATACTTGCATAGATCTTGCCAGGAACACTCAGTAGGGAAATACCTCTGTAATTCTCACATTCAGTTTTATTTTCCTTTTTATATATGGGTACTATGAGAGCTCTACTCCAATCATCGGGAATTCGTCCCTCTGTCCAGGCTTTCTGAACTATGCAGTGCCGCCACTGTAAGACTCTTATACCACCATACTTCAGCATTTCTGGTCGAATATTATCTACTCCTGCTGCCTTTTCACATTTCAAGCCTTTCATGGCCTTTTCTACTTCAAGTATGGATATGTATTCCTGACTGCGTGCCTGGTCAGTGTTTTTTTACCACTGTGCTGTCATCACTGCTTGTTTCATTTAGCAGTGATGACATTTAAACAGGGGGACTCCTAAACTGAAGCAGGCAAAATAGCCATAATTATAATAGTTTATTAAGAGGAGTAACATGGGAGTTTTCCCAGAAATAATATACATCATTTAGCAGTTTTTCAAAGTAATTACTCCATACTTCAAGGATATCTTTTTTTCCTGTTTTCATGTCACTTTTATCATCTCTAACTCCTTTTACAGCACTCTTTCCTCCATTCCTAAGCTTCTTCAACAACCTCCAGAATATTTTGCCACCTTCTTGATATTTATTTTCTATATTCTTGCCAAAGTCCTCCCATGACTTTTGTTTAGCTAGTTTTACACAGTGTTTAGCATTCTTGCATTTGTCTCTATATTCTCTAAGAGCACAAGCTGACTTATTTGACAGGAACTTTTGATATGCTTTCTTCTTTTCCTTCACTGCCTCTTTAACTTCCTGTGTCCACCAGGGGGTTCTGATTTTTTTATCCTTGCAGACAACCTCACCACATGCCTCTCCGGCAGAATCAATCAATGTTTTCTTCAGAGTTTGCCACTGAATCTCCAAGATTTGATTCCTGTTCTCAAACTCTTTCATTTTTGATTCAATAATCTTTGTGTAATTTATTCTACAGTTCACATCTGAGAGCTGCTCAACTTTTATTCGCTTCTTTCTTTCATGTTATTCTTTTCAATATGAAATTCAATTTTATCCTGCTCAAGACTAAATAGTGATCACTTCCAATTTCAAATCCTCTGTACACTCTGGTGTCCTGCACCAGGGAGAAAACATCATTATCAACAATAACATAGTCAATGAGACTTTTCTTATTCCTTGCCTCTTCTCTCCATGTGAATTTGTGCACATTTTTATGTTGGAACATGGTGTTAGTAATAACCAGTCCATGTCCTGAGCAGAAATCCAACAGATATTTGCCATTGTTATTAGCTTTGCTCTTTTCTCCAAATTTTCCCACAACATTTTTGTATGTCTCATAATCATTTCCTACTCTGCTATTTAGATCCCCAACAATGACCGACTTTTCCTTTTTCGTTGTGTCAGTTGCTCTTTCTAAAGCCTCAAAAAATTCCTCCACTTCTACCTTAGTAGAGCCTTCTGTGGAACCATAGGCACAAATAAGTCTCATTGTCCAGTTCCCCATTCTCATATTTGCCCACATTACTCTACTTGAGACTGACTGCCATTCAAGAAGATTAGCCTCGTATTTTGTGTTGAATACTATGGCTACTCCTTCTTTTCCTTGATTGTCATTGCCTGAATATAACATTTTGTATTTATTGCTCAGAAAGATCTCACCAGTTTTGGTCTTTTTTGTTTCAGTCACCCCTATTATGTCGATCTGGTACTTAACCAATTCCTCAGCTAGCTCCATTTCTTTGCCATTCAGGCTTCTTACGTTGATAGTACCGATCTTTAACTCTGGTGATGTTGAGTTGTGGTTTGTTTTCAGATTTTTCAAAATAAAAAAAATGATGATTATATATATATATATTTATTTGTACTTGAATCAGTTGTTTCCTGGATTCTAAAATTAAGTTTAATTAAATTTAAAGTTATTGCACCAGTTGGAATGAACTCTGGATTTTGCCTTACACACATTATAAACACAAACATGCGCTAAGATTAATTGGTGCTGTTGACCGGATTGCATCAACATATGTTAAACAATATCTAATAGCTGGTCTGCAGAACAACTCTCTTAAAGATATGCCTCAAAGAGGAAAATTTGGATCTGTCTGTGATGTCTGATGTAACTGAAAACATCATTCGAATTGCCTTCTTAAAGAGAGAAAAATAAACCAGGTCTGTTATCTAAACATGGTTTATGTCTCTTTCTGGCTTCCAGTAAAGTAGTGTAGTAAACTTCCAGTAAACAGAGTAGTGGTATTATACTAAGTGATGAAATGCAACTGCAGCCTAATGTGTAGCACCACCTCCAAGGGGATGTGGGTATCACACCTCTATCCTTGCATGTATTATTCACTCCTAACACTGTGTTATCTGATGGTTTAATGTCCTATTGGCTTGGGAAGGATATATCCATTATTAATGACAGGCCCACAAATGTGAAAGTGTGAGGATTTGGTTGCTGCAGACTGAAGTTCGGTCTTCACTGAAGTTTGGCATTTTCATATTGTTGTGGCCAAGGACACCTCTCAGTGTTAGACTGCTGAGGTTTAGCCATAGGCATGTCTATTTTGACTATCTGGAGAAATAAGTTTTCATCCATTTTTTTAGGCTCAAAATTTTATAAAACATATCATTATATGTGGGAACCAAGAGAATTTTTTTCCCTTTAATTCTACATACACAAGAGATTGCAGAACCTTTAACATTGTGGACAGAATGAAAAAAATATATTAAATAACATATGGTTGTAGTCGTCAGGGAACACTATGTGAAGTCTGTTCCAGAAAATAGGTGTTGGTTGAAATGAAATGAAGGAGGAAATAGTGTATTGAGAATGAACATGAAATATTTCATTGAGCTAGGTAGAATATGAACAAATTTTGACTATTCAGATGCTAAAATTATTTTATGATAAAGATTAAGTGGAAGAATGATGGAAGCAAGTTGATATTGAAATGGAATTACGAGGATGTTAGATTAAGCATAAACTATATTTGCAGGATTTTACTCATGGATTTATTATAATAAGAAACAAAACCACTACATGTTTTTCTGTAATTAACTAGCAGCAGCATCAGAAAGAAAAATATATTAGAGAACATAAAAACAATCTGAACACTTCTAACAAGTCATTTTTGAAGCATGTAACAGTAAAAAAAAAAAAATAGATTGGTCACATGCATCATTTGGCACATGAAATGTGATCTATTCATTGTAACACAATATCTTTAGATGGTTCTTGGCATAATTAAGATCTAATAGGTTACGAAGGTGTATGAGAGACTTCCAAATATGAAGAATGAGGCCTTGATTCCTGTTCAGGAATCAAGGCCTCATTCTTTGTTCAAGGTGCCATACGATCTTATAATGTCTGAATATTCCTTAAACATCCTTGAGAAAGATTTTCATCTTGATAAGGCTAATTTTAAGCAGAATTTAATCCATTTCATGATAGCATCTTAGCTGTGTAACCAACTGGTTGTGCAGCATGGATATTTGTGAAAGTAGATTATAAATAATTTTCATTACCCAGAGCAAAATCAGCACTTTAACAGAGATGGCATGATAAAAGACTGTTTGGTCTGTAGAACAGGGTTCCTAACTTAACCAACCTTCAGCCCACCCATTCTACTTATATGTGATGGTGGTTCCTTACTCTGTCCAAACATGTGATTGTTCCAATGTACTGATCTTTTCCAGTTTGGATGGGCTAGATGCTAAGTTTTATTTAGAGGTTGTGATAACAGAATAATTGTATGTTTGGTTATTTGTAGGCACATCCATCACAGTTAAGCAAGTTAATTTATTGTTCAAGAACTATTCCAGAAATCGAAAAGGTTAGTTTTCTTTTCTTTTCTTTCTTTTTTTTTTTTTTCAATCTGTTTTTAATTATAATATCTTAGTGATTTTGGTTCTGATATTGTTTACATATAAAGAAATTAGTTTTGTTCTGTATTTATTTATTTATTCTAACAGATAAGCTTAGGTGTTGACTGTTATTCATGACTTATTTTTTAACAGTATTAACAACATAAAACAAGCTATTTTATCAAAAGATGTTTTATTATGCTCTCTCTTCAGGCGATTTAGCACCGTGGATGGCACAAGTGTGGGAAATTGTCATCCTCAAATGTATTAAATAAATTTGTAATCTCAAGGTTTTTTTTTTTAAGTCATCTGAATTTAATTTTTATTTTCAGCCTAATAGTTTTAACCTATGAACATGCAGCTGTATACATAGAGGGATTCCAGTGTAACACATGCACTCTACTATTTCTTTACTCAAATTTCTTATTGTTGTTCTCTGTTCACACTGATGTCTTACTATATGTAAAATGAAATATCTGTATAATAAATTAATTTTTACTGTGGTATATGTGTGATTCTATAGTTATGGATACTCTACACATCTCATTAGAGAAAAAAAATCTATGACTTTAAAAACACAGAGAGTGATGAAGGGACCAATTAAAGCAAATTTTCAAATGCTTGGACTTCACCTACTTGTCCACATACTTATTGTATGTTATATAGGTATATAACATATACATAGGTATATATACTATTAGAAAATAGATATGATTTTAATGTATGCATATCATTTTTATGTTTAAAATATTAAAATTTTTGTATTATTGTATGAGAGTCCAATTTTCGCATACACTGCATCTCATTGCACCTATCCTGAAGACATCTTTACTCAGGACCTCACAATGACAGAATTAGAAACAGCAATTAGTCAAATTGACCTTGACAAATCACCTGGGATTGATCTTATCTTTGGATATATGATTAAAAACATGGGGAAAATAATCAAAAACTGCATTCTGAAGATATTTAACACTTCCTATGTATTATTCTAACAAAAACTGATGTTTTCCAGATTTTTGGTAGTTTACCTGGAATGCAGATAAACTACCAAAAATCTGGAAAACATCAGTCATTATACCCTTACTAAAACCTAACAAAAACCCTAGTGACTGTAAAAGCTACAGACCAATAGCTTTGACTAGCACTATGTAAACTAAACGAAAGAATAATACATACCAGACTCATGAATTGGCTCTTAGAACACAACAAGATCAACTTCCACCAAACTGCATACAGGTCTCAACACAGAACAGAAGATCAATTATTTTATCTTTGCCAATCAGTCATAGATGGCTTTCAAGAAAAACCACCAAAGAAGACAACAGCAATATACTTGGATCTCACAGCTGCCTATGATCGTGTCTAGAGACAAAAATTAATGAAAATTGCATACGATACAGGAATAATGGGGAAATGCATTAATTTGGATTTCAGATTTCGTGAAAGGAAGAAAAATGAAAGTAACAGTTAATAGAATTTATTCCAACATACATCGAACTTGGACTGGAGTCCCACAAGGTTTTGTTTTAAGCCCACTCCTATTTCTCATCTATATGAACAATATCCATCCTCACATAATAAATTACACAAAAATAGCATGCTATGCAGATGATATAGCAATCTTGGCACACAAGCAGTAATCCTCAACAATCTGAAAAGTCCTAAATAATTCAATAAAAGGCTTAGAAAAATGGGCAAAGGAACTTAAAGTACAAATAAACGCAGAAAAAACAAAACTGAGTATCTTCTCCATTGATAGAAAAAAATAGACACGATTACAACCCCCAAATCAAAATATATAATACCAAAATAGCAAAAACAGAGTCTCCAAAATACTTAGGCCTAACCCTAGATACTGAACTGAGATTTACAACTCATATTACAAATATATCCAAAAAAAAAAAAGCTTAATATCGTCAAAATGCTTTTTTGTGGAACAAAGTGGGGTGCATAACTGAAGACACTCAAAACTACACATACGGCACTCATACGACCCACTATGGAATATGCCTCATCAATCTGGGCTCCAGCTTCTACTAGCTCAAAAGAAAAACTTGAGTACAATCAAGAGCAGCAAAAATTATCATAGGTGCAGTCTCATCCACAAATAATTTAAAAGCTCAACAAGAGTGTTGGCTTCATATACTAGAAGACAGAAGAAAACTCTCCACAGTTAAAGTCACTAACAGAATCAGGTGCCACCAACAGGATCACATCTCATTCAGGACTTTCGATGCCTGGACAAGAAAATCTAGTCTAAAGAGATCATCTACATTACAATATGATCATAAAATTAGAAAACAGATTGATTTCGATCATCTTTGAAAATTCCATTGAAATAAGCAAAGAGCCATTCTTTTCCGCTATTCTACCACAAAACACAATGATAAACTTAAATCTCCTCGAACCTTGTTCAAAAAAGGATTCACAGCACGAAAATAAAAGAAAAGGACTTGAAAACGCTATACATCACTTAAACAATCCAAACCATGTCATTGCCTATGCTGATGGATCATCGGATGAAGCACTCAACCAAGGAGGTTCAGGTTTTTTTTTTAACTCTACCTGGAGGCGAGGAAATGCAAATCAAAACCACAGCTGACAAAATAGCTTCAAACTTCACTTGTGAATTAACAAAATTCAGTAATAAACATTACAGAAGGAATAACCATCTTTGTGACTCAAAATCTTGAGGCATTAAAAAATAGAAAAACAAATCTCACACAGGAAATTGATGAACTACTGGCTGCCTTAAATTTGAAAAATAAGAACTGCACACTGCAATGGATACCAGTCCATGTAAATATTGAAGGCAATGAAAGAGCAGACTAGCCAAAGAAGCAAAATACTTACCTCAAAAATTACACCCACTATCACTAACTGATGCTAAAGCTGTCGCCAAAATAAGATTGGTAAAACAAACTATCAAGAAGAAGAATGAAATCAGTGAAATTAATGAAAATAGAGAAATAACCACAGTCATCACCATACTAAGGATGGAACATTTTAAAGGGCATGAAAATTCAGCCAGATGGTAGTAGGAGCTATGAAACAATCAAAAACCGTCCAGGAGTCTGTCCATATTTATTCTTGTCCAGCAATTGCTGCTGCTCTACAGAAAATTCACAATAACCTTAGAATCAAAGTTCAACAGATTGCCAGAGCAGTTCTACAGATCATATCCAGAAGCTCTTCAATTGACTCGACAGCAACACAACAACAACTGCATCTCATGGAAAAGCATTATAATTTGAGGTTTCTTTACATTGATTTGATATACACCTTCATCTACAGTATAAATTGGTCACCTACTGTACTATTCAATTTCTCTCACTTCAATTCCTCAGGGAAATCATTAATTCTCAACATCAACACTACCTTGAAGCCTCTCAACCAGGGCTGTTGCCAGATTAGATCGAGCCCTGAGGCAAACAATTAAATATCATCCCTGGTGGATTATAAGACAAAAATATAAGAAAATCTCCAATTGCTATTTTGTTTTTATTACAAGAGAAACATTAATGCAAAACTATTACATAATAATATTAATTAAATGTTTGCTCTACGGGGATATCGCACAATAGAACTGTTTATAAGCTCTTCTAAATTTAAATTATAAGCAGTGTCCTCTTCTATCGATATAGTTGCTAGACCAACCAATTTTCTTGTCATTGCTGTTCACAAATAATTTTTAATCTGTTTAAGCTTGGAAAAACTTTCTGTACTTGCTACGCTAACAGTTATTGTTAGCGTAGTGATGGCGCCTACCGCAATATGGCTGAACGAGCGCCCTTATTAAGCCACGTCATGAGGCAGGCTGCCTCTATGCAACACCCTGTCAACGGTACTGCTCTCAACCAATAAATGATTTTTGCCAGCGTGACTCAACAAGGGATCTTTTGCTTATGTCAGCAACTTTTGGACAAATGCCATGAAAAAGTTTGATGCATCTCAAGTATTTTTTTGCTCTTGACATCTGTAAGGCATTTTATCAGGTTTGGCACAAAGACCTATTAAGTAAGCAATGGTGTGTTTTCTGACCTCTGCAACTGGTTGCAAGCCTTCTGTCTGGACCCATATTATATGTGATGCTGGGTGGATCTTTATCCTCAAATACTTTGCAGTTAATGCAGATGTTGCATAAGGCTGTATTTTTACACCCACTCTATTCATTTTGTATATCAGACCTCTGGCTGATGACAGCAGATTGTATTCCACTTTTTCATTTTACAAGTATTGTGTCATCATCATCATTAGTGTTCTGTCTCTTGATAGGTCCATTGGTATCTCAGCAAATTCTCTTCCTCCAATTTACTCTGTCTCTTGTCTTCCTCCTTCATTTCTTGATATCCTCTTGTGTACATTATATCACCAAGCATCATTACTTGTCTCCTTCCTCTTGTTCGCTTTCCTTCAATTTTTCCTTCTATCATTATTTTCAATAGGCTGTCTCCTCTTAATACATGTCCTATCCAATTATGCTTTCTTTGATTTATGGTGTCTTTGTAAATATCTTTCTTCTTCAATTCTTTGTAATACTCCTTCATTGGTAATTTTTTTAAGTCTCCATTAAATTTTTTAAGTTCTCCATACATTTTAGCTACTTTCTTCCCAATTGTCCATTTTTCCAACCCATATAAAGTTATACTCCAAATATAACACTTAAACCTTTTCTTTAAATTTTTATTCATTTTATCATCATCATCAAATTCCTGATATGTACCCTCAAGGGGTGTACAGGATATGATAGTACTATGTGATAAACTTAATCATCACTAACTTCCTATCTACAATTATCCTCCAAATCAATCTGTTACCTGTGAAGACTCCAACATTATCAGATCTTATATTTCTATCTTCTAAGGCACTTTTTACTGTATCAATCCACCTATATCTTGGTCTTCCTCTGGGTTGTTTTCCTGCCAACCTAGCAGAGAACACTTGTTTTGCTAATCTTTCCTTTCCCATTCTGTTTAAGTGACCATACCACCTGAGATTAGCTCTGCTAACACATTCCTGGATGCTAATAATTTTAAGTTCTTTCCTAATATCTTCGTTTTTAATATGAAATTGCCACTAATGCCATCTGTTCATGCCTCTAATCTTTCTCAGGACTCTCTTATGTGTGTTCTCTAGTCTTTGGTTAAGTGTTTTTTTTTTCTAACCCAACTCTCAGATCCATAAGTTAAAATTGGTTTGAACACTCTCTCTCTTGTATACAGCTAATTTAGTGTTTTGACTAATTTCTCTCTTATTCCATATAAATTTATTCGGTTGACTTCCTATCATACCAGCTTTCACTTAATAAGCCTTTTTTTCAAATTTTTATTTATTTTATTAATAAACAAATTTTTCTTTGCTAATTCTTTCTTTTATTTCCAAGTCACATTTTCTTGTATTATACTACCAAGGTATTTATATAGTCTCACTTGTTCTACATTTTCTCCATTAATCATCACCTTAACACTTCCTGGTTTCTTGGAGATTCTCATTACTTTTGTTTTCTTTGTGTTAATTTTCATACAGATTTTCATTAGATGCTGTAGTTCATCTTCATTATTAGCTAATATTGCTTGATCATCTGCAAATCTAATATTTCTTGTTGTTCTTCCTCCAATAGTGATTCCTGTTTTCTCTTCATCAAACGCTTCTATTATCATTTCTTCTGCAAATATATTGAAGAGCATTGGTGACAGGCAGCATTCTTGTCTTACACCTCTACCAATCACACATTTTTAAGTTTTTCCTACCTTTGTCTTTATTATGACAGTCTGGTTCATATATAATTCAGCTATTAACCTTTAGTCTCTTCAATCTAATCCTATTTTGCATAACACTTCCATCAGCTTTTCCCATTTCACCATGTCAGACGCATTTTCAAGGTCAACAAAACATAAACTTCTTTATTTACTTGTATATTCCTTTCGCATATTGTCCTCATTACTCCAGTTGCATCTGTAGTTTTTCTGGCTTTTCTAAATCCAAACTAATCAATCCCCAGAAAATATTCCACTCTGCTATCAGTCCTCGATTTAATATTCTTAGCAGTACTTTAGAGGCATCTGAGAGTATGCTTATAGTTCTTATTCCATCTCTTCTGTCGTCACTGCACTTAGTAGGATTGCTTTTCTTTTCAATTGGTATAAGAATACTCTCTGTGAAATCTTTAGTCCATTCTCCTATTTTGTAAATGAGGTTGCATAGCTTCCATGTTTCTGTTATACTTTGTTCTCCAGTTGTTTTAAGATTTCACTGGGTATTCAGTCCACTCCTTCCATTTTTCCACTTTTTAATTCCTTAATTGCTGCTTCTACTTCTCTCTTTAGTATTTCAGGACTGCTATCTGTTGATATTTCACTTTGCTCTTGTAATTCAATTTTCTCTAGTCTTTCATTTTTTGCATTCCTTCCAACTTTCACCTTATATTTCAATATCATAAATTAATTTTCCTTGCTTATTTTCTAATGGCAAATTTCTTATGCTTTTCTTTTTAATATTTGTAAGTTCTTTTGCTTTTTCAAACATTTTATTGTATCATCCCCTTTTATCCATTTCTTCAATTTTACATTCTTCTTTTAACCATTCTTCTCTTGCTTTATCAGTTTTTCTTCTCAGTTCATTGTTTAATACTTTGTATTTTCCTCTTCCCTCTTAGTGTTTACATTTTTCCATCTTCTTCTTTCCTCCATTTTTCTTATAATTTCATTTGTAATCCATGACTTCTTAATTCTTTTCTCTTCCACAAAATCTATCTCTTCAGTAGCTGTTTCATATATCAAGTTTTTCAGTTGATTCCATTTTGCATTAGCATCAATAGTCTCTTCAGATATATTTTCTTTGTTTCTTATTTTATTCTCCAATTCTTCTCTGAATTTCTTATCAGCATCTCTTTTGAGTTTTTCTAGGTTCCACCTTTTCTTGCTTTTACCTTTGTTTATTTTCTTAAATTGTATTCTTAATTCCATAATAAGTAAATTGTGGTGTGAGTTAATATCAGCTCTTGGATATGTTAATATTCCTTTTTACACTGTTTCTATACCTGTTTTTTCAGTAAGGAAATACCGTGAGTAGACATATTACTTACTATTATAATAATGGAATTAACTCATGTAAAATATTCTTTATTAGTAGATTTTTGCCTGAGTATCACAGGCATCATCAGTATAAGTACAAAGGCTAATTAAACAATAACTAATTGGTTATTGTTGTTTTGAAGAAGTTTCCTGATTAGTTTCTAGAACACGATTTCCAGTTTCTCTGACTTTTAGCCCATCATTGGCACTAAAATGTATTATAGGTTTCCTCCAGTGTTTTGTGACATCGTGGGCATTAAAAAAAAATCTTTAATCTAAAATAGTAATGTACCAGACCTTGGGTATATGAGATGATATCATGTGGGTTAGCTGATTCTTAACCCACCTACAGTACTAATCGTTAATGTACTAAAGATTTATAACTTTTTGTGGTCACATAAAAAATTTCTCATGTATTCAAAGTTTGGCATGCTACAGTTTTCAGGGCTACCAAAACACAGTCTTGCCTTATTTTTTCTTACAAAAGGGATTTCAGTTCACATTTTCTTACCACTGATAATATACAAATCACTAGATAGGATCAGGTCTCTCTTCTCAGGATAACAATTAACACTGGCATTTCCTGGCATAAGCACATCACATATTTACTTCCTCAGTCTCTGAAAAACTTATCAACTTTTCCTGCTCAGGATGCTAATTTTCACCCATTCAGCTGTCAGTTCTGAACAAATCTAAAATACATCCAAACCAGGTCCCTTGCAGCTGTAAGCTGTCCTACTTTGGCCAAACAGGCAGGACAGCCAATATCAGAATTACAGAACATAAGGACTACATCCGGTTCCACCAATACAGCCACTGTGGTCTTGCAGACCATGCTCTGGATATCCGCCATAGAATACGGTGAAAGAAAGCCATGATCATTCACTGTAGTAAATACAAGTACGAAAGGCTTTTCATGGAATCAGCCTCAGCCCTAAGAAACAATCCAGACCTCAACAAATTTGGCTGCATTAGACTGCCTCAAATTTGGGAAACCTACATCAGAAGACCTTAGCCCAATCGCCTAAGAAACCAATATTGCCCACTAGGGGGCACCAGTAGCACTTTAGAAGAAATAATAGCTTCCTGCTTCGTCCTCATTTACTGTTTGCCGTGCCTGCATGTGTCTTGCTCACAAGTTCCTGTTGAAAATGGCAACATGATGTTGCTGAAATATTGGATTTGTATTAAACATTTATTTTAATGTATATCCTAGTCTACGTTGTTATTTCCCTAAGCTATTTAGTAATAATCCAACCTTAGAATACTGGTCTTGTATTTGAGGGTGCACCAACTTCCCTAAAAATACTTGTTGCTGTCAGTGTTTAACATTCTCTGCATTATGACATTCAAGTGTAATGTCAAACACACTAAACCTGCTGCTCATATTATGCAGCCAAACAATGTTATTGCATATTAAAGTGAAAAGAAGCGAAAAGTTTTTTGCTGCTAAGGAAAGTAAATTTTTCTTGACAAGAACTCGTGTTCTTGTTTTCACTCTAATTTTTTTTTTTTTTTCACGAAGTATGAGAACAAACAAAATTTTGCATGTGAAGTATTTTCATGACCAGACTACTTCTCCTAGGTATCCCTTGGGAAGAACCACTAACTGGTGTCAACCTAAATTTATTGAAATCTCTTCAATGGGAGTTAGACTGTGTAGATACTGAGAACTAACTTAGCAGCAGAAGTTATATTTCTAATGTATAAGTAGCTAAGATTGAAACTATATTGAGTAGTGGCCCTTTAATGCAGAGCATTTTATATACACCTCAGAAGGGAGTGTGCTGTGCATTATAGGATCCTAAGACAAATCTACATACAAAGATCCTAATTATGAAAAACTTCAGTTGCAAACTTTTGTTTTCTCATGCTTGGAAAAAATAAGATAAGGATAAAAGAATGAATGTAATTTCTTGTCAAGTATAATTTACTTTTCTTCTTATCAAAAAACTTTATACAGCTTTCTCTAATCCAGAATGTTGAAAATAATGCATTGATACATTATTTTTCTACTTGTATGTGGAAATATGGCTTCTTCCAGAATTAGCTCTCAGTAACTCCATGGATCAATCTCCCACTGATGAGACTTGTTGTTTAGGTTTATATTTTTCTCTGAATAGAGCCAGTTTGTGACAGTGCTATCTGGGTAATACGTAAAACCAAGTATCTTGGAGTAATCTGGGTAGAGTGTGTAGGAAGTATACTTAATCCCTGACAACTTGTGTCATTATAAAATGTTTTATATACACGTATGTATATATTAACAAAGTTAATATATACACATGTATATTTATCTCTCAGCTGTGATAATTGTTCTATCGACTGCAAGTGCTATCAGATTTTTATACTGAAATCTAGGCGTGGTAAGATCCTTGATGATGTAGGTATGTTGCTATGATAATTCTCCCCTATTCTTAAAAATCAATCTTAACTTCCACAATAATACTTAGTAAATTGAGTCTTCATACTTCAAAAAAAAATAGTGCTTAATAATTCTAAGATACATAAATGAAAACAAATATACAGCATTTTGAAGTAAATTTTAATAATGAAAATCATCTTAAGATCTAAACAAATAATTAAGCCACATCTTATCTGGGCCCAAAATATGCCAACTAAAAAGAACATCTATCTCTCTTAAATTAATAAGCTGCTCTTCAAATAAAAGTTGAATGAAATAACTTATTTGACTCTTAAACAGAAACATTATTTTCCTTGAAAATCTTGGTAACTGTGGAATTCCTATTTATTGATAATAAATTGATAATAACTGTAAATTCCTATTTACAGTTAAGAAATACTAGAATTCTAACTTTGATAACGATCTTGGTTTTGAATACTCCCACGTTGCTCTTTAAAATGCTTTCTAAAAAAAGTCATATAAAACTTTCCTTTCTTGCCTTATCTTTCTATATACAAAACTTTTTTCCTCTTCCTATAAGAAAGATTTCTGAGATAAAATAATCAGCTGTCTAAACTGTTCAACTTGCCAATCAAATTCTAAAAACAATTTTGTTAAATCATTACTTATTACTGTAATGGAACTTTTAATATCTGATAAATATTTCTTATTCTATATGAAAAACTTCCTTTATCAAGTTCCAAAGTTCCTTTAATTTCTTTCAATTATTTCAGTTACATTTGCAACATAATAGCTAACAACTTTTAAAACATCTTTCTTCCTTTATGAAAAACTACTATTAATGGAACTTTCTTCTAACCTATTCCAAAAATTCTTCCAGCAGCAAGTTTGACAGAGAGTCAGATTTGCTGTAAAGAATGTGTTTGTGTTTAGTGAAGGGCATTCAGTAGACTGGTATCTAATATAGAAGTAATTATCTCCTGTAGCTCAGAGGTGTATTGTGAATGTTAATGGAGAGATTGTGTTTCACAGCTTGAAGTTGATTATATACGAGGGAGAGAATGGCATTGATGTAAATTTGATGGGCCAGGCAATTTTATGGATTCTTCAAATCTAGTAAAGATAAGTATAATCTTTGAGTGACAGCATTTCTTTTAAACAGCAATCCTTACTAATAGCTTACCTTGTTGAACAAGCAACTTGCCAAATTTACTGGTCTTTTTTAGGTCATATCTTTCACGTGAAGGTTAAATAATTGAGTCTTTAATGGCACTTGTAACATACTAGAAAACAAACACTGAAACATATAGACTGAAGAAGGGTGCTTACTACTTATTTTATTAAATCAAATATTTTAATCTGAATTTAACAGATCATCTTCAGTGAGCAGACAATTCAAACAAGGTAGAATTACAGCAGTGTATTTCAAAAGATATGAGCCATTCTCTGGTGTAATATAGTACAGTAGATGGGATTAAAGAGAAAAAAAACTACTATTTTTAATTAATAATAAAACTCATATTTTACGTAAAGTAAGACAGTACAGTTCAAGACAGGGTGATGTAGTAGTCTTCACTGCTCTCTCTTTGAAAAAACATGCAAATTTGAAGCAGCAGTTGTGTAGTAGGCAAATCTTAGACCAGTAAATTCTGTGAACAATGTCATCTTCACACATGCTGTAATTAGACTGCTTTTTATTACTCATGATTGCATGTCTGCATTTTTGATCCTTTCTGTCATATATGCTTGCACTTTTTGTTTAATTTTTTTTCTTTACTGAAGATGCCTATGATATGATACGATATGATTAGTGAAATTCTATGAGTATAAAACTTTCACATATGTGATCCTGTTTCTGCTGGATGTGGTCTGTGCATCTGTAAGATGACCTGAACTCCTCTGGGAAAATCTACTGATTTTTGGCTTTCCTTATTAGTTTCTGTCTGTGTATGTAGTCTACTTGACTGTTTTTTATATTTCTTTTCACCACTATATTTCCAGCTTCTGATGGCTTCAATAACAATTGATCTTCATTGTCTTTATTGCACTATAATTGTAGAAACTGAGTGGAGATTAATCTTTTATCATAGATTGCCATATTTCAGGAAGTTGTTAACTGTAAACCATGCACTGTCAGTATATATATACACAACTGCAGTTCATTTTCTGGCCTTCATACATTGTATTGTAGTATGGTTTGCCACTGGCCTGCAGCATTTAATTAAAAATGGAGGTATCTGTTTAATTTTTGCACATAGCATATAATCTCAAACCAAATAAACATTAGCAGAATAGTCCAAAAAGTAGCTGGAATCAGGGTGGTTGGTTTTTGATGCTCATTGCTTGATTTTCTATTTCATAAACTGATATGAGCTTGTTAGGTTCTCAGTGTTTATCAAAAATTTCACTTTCTTTTTCCATCCACCATGATTGTTATTACAGAACAGATGTTTTATAACCTGCCTGTTTTAGTAGGAATTGATGCAATTCAGAGATTTTTTCCCCCCTCCTGAATACTTTTCTAAGTTTGTTCATAAACATTGTGCTAAAAATTTATATTTTATAATTCCTGTTTTAGGTACTAGAAGAGCTTAAAAAGTTGTTAATCTACTGTCGTGAAGAAACCCATCAGGAGACTGATATCCTTGCACTTTGTCTAAGTTCTCGCAAAAATCTGTGCATTCATCCTGAGGTAATTGTTTTATTCAGAGTATTGCAAAGAAGTTGAGCATTAACTTTTTTTGCATGCTTATAATTTTATGACCTTTTTTTTACCTTAGGAAATGTTTCCATCTTATTACCACATTAATAGTGCATAATGATTTTTTATTTACTTATTTATTTTATTTTATTTTACAGGTTAGCAAAGAAAGAGATGGAAAGGTTGTTGATGGGAAATGCTTCACTTTGACTTCATCTCATAAACGAGCAATGCATAATGTTGATCCTTCTGTAGAGATTTGTTCTTTTTTTGAAGTAAGCAGTGTTGCAGTTTTTTTTTTTTTTTGTTAATCTAGTATTTCAAGTATTCTAGAATAGCATTCTAGTTTATAAATGATAGAATCATATCAATCAAGATTATACTAATCATTGTCAAATGGAAAATCTTTTGACATTGGTATTCTACATGTACTTTTACTAACACCCTCTATGATGAAGTGGTCAAAGATTTCTGAGAAGAATATAAAACGTTATAAAACAAAGATGATTATGTTTTGATCGTTAAAGCAACTTAAATGAAAAACATGTCTGTGGGAGAGGAGCGTTCTCAGTATTTGGTAACTTTGGATCTGCAATTTGAATGACAGAGGTGTAAGGCTAATTGAGTTTTGTGAGCAAAATGATCTGACAATAGCAAATACTTTCTTTCAACAACCAAAAGGAAGATGAAATATCTGGGAAATCCCAGATGTTAAAATCAGAAACAAGATTAATTATATAATTAGAAAATGGTTGTTCAGAAAAAGTATAATACAAACAAAATATCTCCAGTAGTTGATATATAGAGTGAGATCACATCCCATTTCTTTCAAAATTAACCTTACCTGGACTTCAGTTACCTAAAGAATAACTGTAACAAAAATATATATGCAATGAAAATTATTTTTTCATTGCATATATATTTGTTTGAAAACAATGTTTTGAACACTTAAAGTTTCATAAGTTTGTATGAGGGTGGATAATATCCTCTATACTTTTCAATATATACAGTGAAATGATAATGAAAGAATATGAAGAAATTGAAATGGGAATAAAAATAAATACCATTAGAATTAACAATATTAGAGATATTATTTCTGGAAAATTTTCCATGTTACTCCTCTAAATAAAAATTAATTTTTATTGCTATTTTGTCTATTTTTGTTCAGGAGTACCCCTTTTCTGATGTCATTGGCTTTTGGTGTATAAAAATCTGATTTATACCAATGCCCACTGATGATGCACTGCTCTGGAGGAGGAGGAGGAGGATAGCAGCTTGATAGTTGAATAATGTCACCAATTAACCTAACTTGACCTTATCTAACCAATCTAACCTAACCCAGTTTGCTTCAAGATGTGACTTGCTAATGGTGTGTAGCGCTCAAAAATTGAATGAAATCACCAGCTGATGGCTACTATACAACCTACAACATCTATAATTGTACTGACATTGTTGTCTGTTTATGGTAGATAATGTGTGGTTGGCCGCATTGTCCCAACAGCGACCATACTGTAATAGTATGAAAGATATGTGAATGCAGCGAGTCATCCCTACATCAAATGTATGTAACTTCCAGTTCATCCCCCCTTCTGATGACCTTACATCCAATTGTGAATGGAGACCAGGTGCCCGCTCACGCAATGATTCATCCACTGCGATCTCCTGCAGACTCTTATGTTAATGAAAACACTGTTGGAAGGGAAAGAGTCTGATTTTCGAAATGGAATAATTCAAAATGTACTGATGAGCCCAAATTTTCTTTGGTTGCGCTGTTTTAATTAAAAAGTAAGAGATTGCTTGATATGCAAATTTTGAAATTTTAAGTGTATTTATTTACCTGATTTATACTGATAAATCACTTTCTAATTTAATCAAGTATATATATTCTCCATTTGAATCAATAACACTTCTAACATTGTGAATGCTTCATAAAGCCATTTCTATAGAATTCAGGAAGTTGAAGGTGAAGAAGTCATATAGGTTCAATTTCATTGCCTCTAATATATCATATTGTTTTTGATTAATGAAATCTTACGAACTTCGAAATAAGTAGTAATCTGAAGGTGCAAGATCAGGAGAATATGGAGATGTGGGAGCTCTTACCAGCCAAGTTCTTCAATCTTGGTACAAGTGATTCTTGCACTATAAGGGCGTGTATTATTATGGTGAAAAAACAACATCCCTTTGATTGACCAGAGAACATCTCTTTCAGTTTTTTATTCAATCGATCAAGTTCTTCACAGTATACTTCAACTGCGATTGTTTGGTTTTGTGGCAAGAGTTCAAGGTGTATAATACCAGACCTATCGCACCAAACACTTAACAAAACCTTCTGAGGATGAAGGTCTTGTTTTGGCTGAGATTTAGCCTGTTTCCCTGAATGAACCCACTGTCTTCGGTGTTTAACATTCTTGTAAAGTATCCACTTTTAATCACTGGTGACTACACAACTCAAAAATGGAGATTAACCTCTCGAGATATAATAAATTTAGTTTAATCCTTTATCGAAGTGTCCTTTATCGCTATTCTTAGGTATTTTCCATAATGTAAAAACACATTTCCTAGGAAATGTGTTTTTACATTATGGAAAATACCTAAGAATAGCGATCTGAACTTCCCCCACCTTTGCAATGAGTTGCCCGAGATTGTACTACATACTAGGACTACTTGCATTAGCTCACGCTAGTAATTCGCTGATACTTTATAGTTTACTATATTCGGCATGGAACTCTCTGATTCCAATCTTTGAGTTTCTTATTCGATTTTAAAACAATGTGGGATTTAATATCCCGTTAATTTGAATAATCGCCAAAATGAAGCCTATTGGCTCTTTATATTTAAATAACTTAATGGTTGCACCTGGTTGACAACTCGTATAGCAAAGTATATGTTCTTTTCGCTATACCCTTTGGTATCTTTTGGTCTAGATACTCACTGATGAAGCCTCAATAAAGGCTGAAACCAGTCTGGGTAGTGACCTCCCACTATAATGTAATAACAGCATACATTTCCTAGGAAATGTGTTTTTACATTATGGAAAATACCTAAGAATAGCGATCTGAACTTCTCCCACCTTTGCAACAAGTTGCCCGAGATTGTACTACGTACTAGGACTACTTGCATTAGCTCACGCTAGTAATTTGCCGATACTTTTATAGTTTACTATATTCAGCATGAAACTCTCTGATTCCAATCTTTGAGTTTCTTATTCGGTTTTAAAACAATGTGGGATTTAATATCCCCTTAATTTGAATAATGTTTATATCGCCAAAATGAAGCCTTTTGGCTCTTTATATTTAAATAACTTTTAACCTCTCAAGAATGAAGAGCAGTGCAGATGTCGATGTATTCTCTTCGATTGTTGTTCGTCAGTTCACGAGGAACCCATTTGCTGAGCTTAGACACTATTCCAAGTTCTTGCAAATGGTGATGGATGGTCAATGACTATGATTTAAGATCTTTTGCTAAATCTTCAACAGTTGCATTGGCATTTCTAGCAATAACAACTTCCAGCATATCATTATCAAGAGAGAGAGAGACAGGGTGCTCAGAGCGAGGGGAGTCTTTCAAGCTAATGTCCCCTTGTCAAAATTTTTGGACATCGCTGGCACTTCCACACATTCAAAACATTATTGGCATTCACTTCTTACACATTTTTTACAGTGTTATCAGCATTGTAGTTTTTTTTTTTTTTGAACTCATAAAGCATGATATGCCTAATGTGCCCTTCAGTGACTTTAAAGGATTATTTAAACAATAACTTATGTATGATGCAAGGTTGAATTCCTTAGAATGAGGCCACCTCAGCTTAGTGGTACTTATGAAGCTTTAAAAATGCATGTTTAGACAAGCTGAAAACATGTTACAAGTACAGTATAAAAATCGACATTACTTTTGGGATGACCTGATGCATGAGCAAATCAATATGGATAATATGAAAGAGATAATAAAGCTGTAGAAAGTTTTTTACCTTGGGTATACTATATGTTAAAGATACCAAGTAATTTTATAAACTTGGTTTTAATCCTTTTTCCCAAGTAAGCAAACAAGCAGGTGAGTCAAGTTTGCGCCTGAAATATTTTCAAGTGTGAGGCAACTCGTGGTAAAGGTGGAGTAAGCACTGACCTTTAACGTATAGTATACCCAAGGTAAAAAACTTTCTACATTACATCTTTCTCTCATCCTAAGATTTTTATTTAATAAGGTCAAAGCACCGTGTGGCAACTTGTATAGGTAAAATTTATAAGTTCTGCATTACTTCAACCTTGGAATCTCAGGGTCTGGCTCCTACTGATGAGACCTCAATAAAGGTCGAAACCACTCTGGGTAGTGGCCCTTCCTTTAATGCATAGCATAATACATGTCCACAAGGAGATGTCCTTTGCATTATGGGAGATACTAAGGAAAGTGATCAGAGCTTACTCTACCTTTACCATGAGTTGCCTCAGACCTGAAAATATTTCAGATGTGAACTTGGCTTACCTGCTTGTTTGCTTACTTGGGAAAAAAGATTAAAACCAAGTTTATAAAATTGCTTGGTATCTTTTAACGTAAAGATAATAAAGCTATTTTTCTGGAACACCCTTTATCAGAACATGTTTTAGACTGCAGCTTTTTTTTTTTAAATTTAGAAGGTACTAAACATATTAATGAAATGATCATACACCAGTATCAGCTGTATATAACACATACGATCTTTTGAAGTTAAAATTGTAAGTGTAGATGATGATGAATGAATATATTAAATTAAATTAGCAAATTAGAACTTTGTTGATGTTTAAGAAATTAAGCATCAATGAACTTCATCATCAAATTCCTGACATGTACCCTCAAGGGGTGTATACGACAATGAACTTCATTGATGCTAAAAACACAAAAACATGATTAAAAGATACAATAAAAATGAAAAACAGATCAGTAATGAATGATGTAATATTAATAATAAATAGCAACACAAAACCTGAAAAGATTAAAAGTGAAGGTGGATGGGATTCAAAAGACATTAAAACCCTAAAAATCGAAAATCTAAAAAATGTGAAGTTTAAAAAAAGGACTAATCAGGACTAGAAACATATAAAATTTATTTATGGGATGAAGTAAAACCATTTTGGGATAGCTGTCATCAGAATAAAGAAACACATTTGTAATACATGGTATATAGGCTGTGTCAATGATCCAACACTTTGATTGGATATTGGATGGTTTTTTGCTGATAAAACCGTACAAATCCAAAAACTATATAGATCCATTAAATATAAATAATTAACAACCTCCTACAATGGAATTATTGTGGATTCTGCTAAAACATTGATATCAAGGTCTTCTTGCAGAAACATAAGCTAGTGTGTTTGTCTACAAGAGATGTATTTGAAACCTTGTGAGGATCCTGTGTTGTGGTATACCTCTACTATCCATAATGACAAAAGAGGAGATGGACTTGCTCGTGGAGGAGCTCCCCTCCAATAAGTTCCATTCAATACTGACACGAAGGCAGTATTGAATGGAATGCTATACATTGAATGCTATACAATTTCAGTAGGATCTCGTCTTAGAGTGTGCAGTATCTGTCTGACACCCAGTGCAGATATACCCCCACGATGACCTTGATGACCTCATTATAATTGCCACCATTCGTATGATTTATTGGGGACCTCATCAGAGTAAGAATTTGGAATCCTTCCTGAAAATTGGAGTAACACCTGTCACATGATTATGTGAACATTCATAGCTATTGACCTGATAATTTGTTCACCATTCCTCTTATCACTGTGTAAATGGGAAGTAGAAGATAACATCTAGAATCAGAAACAAAAAAAGGACTATCAGAAAGAAAGGGGTAGAGTTTATTGCCTTGAACACATTCAGACCTCAGATTGTAGGCATTAGTGAAACATGGCTGACAGAGGTAGCCATAGCAACTGGTTTTGAGTGTTAAGGGTACAGTATTTTTAGGAAGGATAGATAGGAGAGGAGGGTGGGTGGGTGCTGCGCTAATGATATTGGATGACGTGAATCCAGTTAGAGTTGAGACCTATGACCACAATACAGATAATGGTTTTCCATGTGGTAGTGAGTTTGAAGCCATCTAGTATCAGGTGGAGTCGAACAAGATCAAATATATAGTGGGGTGTTGTTACAGATCTAGTGAATCAGCTGCTAGTTGTGAAGAAATGCATTACCAAATAAAAGATGATAGGTGCAAAATGGATAATCATAATTGGGCACTTTAATTATCTGAATTGATTTCGTAGCAGTGAAATCTCACGAGAGAATGAAATTGAATTTATTGAGTTGTTGTTGTTGTTGTTGTGAAACAACTCCCTCAAGCAGCATGTGATGAAAGATGGTCAAAGAGTGTTAGATCTGATTATGGTGTCGGGGGGGGGGGGGAGGTTCAGTTAAAGACGTAACTATTCTGCCTTTGGTTGGTGATAGTGATCGTGCAGTAATGACTTGGAAAGTGGCTAAGTTTATGAATGTTCCATTCAGAAAAGGTTACATGCTGAACTAAAAAGCAAGAAATTATGACCAACCAAGAAATATGCTGGGTTCTGTACCACAGTATCGGTTGCTGGATGGGAAGGATATTGATAGTGCATGGGAAGTGTTTAAAAAAATAATTAAATATTGTACTATCAGAATCTGTACCTGCAGTTCAAAGAATAAATTGGGTAGGAGTGAAATGGATGTGTAATCTTATTAAGCAATAGATTCATAAGAAAGCAATACTGTGGAAGGAATACCATGTACATAAGGATGATGTCGAAGAGTAGGCCAGAAAAGTTACAGCTGTTACATGGAAATCTAAGTATGAAAAGAAATTGGCTCTGCAAAAGAATGAATATGAAAGAGAACCAGTGAGTGCCTATTTTGCTAAAAAGCTGTCAACCTGGTGGGTGCAACATTGAGGTGACTGCCACTTCTTCACTGGATGAAGAAACTCAGGTGTGTGGAGAGGAGCTATTAGAGTTGTTGAATAAACTGAATAAGAATTTGGCAGTAGGGACTGATGGGATATCAGCATGGATGCTAAAAGAGTGCTCAGCTGACCTGGCTATTCTTTTGGCCAGGCTATATAATTTGAATCTCAGAACAGGGAATGTTCCAGGATGAAAAGAATGTATGGTAATCCAATTGCTCAAGACAGTGCAAAGATAGATGTGTCTAACTGTTGATCTATCAGTATCTCTGTAATAATTTCAGGAAAGTTCCTTAGGGCTTGCATTCAGAAATGGTTTGACATAGAATCTATACTTTGCAATGATTAGCATGGGTTTACTAAGGGAAGGGTCATGTTTGAACAGCTTGTTCACATTCTGTAATAATGATACATTGAGTTAGACAAGGGGAATGAATACACCATGGTATTTTTGGATTTTGCTAAGACTTTTGATAAAATACAGCATGAGAGACTGTTGCATAAATCGGGGAATATGGGATTGGATTGTAAAATATTTGCTTGGATTCTTAAGAAGATAGCTGACTGACATATCAAAAAGTGGTACAGGTAACCCCCATATAACACATCATTCCTACAACACGTTTTCGCTCTAACACAGTTCGAGAATTGGGGAAATCCCTGTACAACATGGGACGTGACGAGAGCTTTTAAGAGCAAGCACCATCTCATTCGATATTTTTCATTCTAGCGTGTATGTTGTGTCAGACTTGCATACAGAATTTCTTAGAATTTTAAATTCATCTTGTTCGTGGTGTATTAAACATATTTTAAGACTTTCACTATTTTCTTCTTTGTACTATTCTTTGTATGTATTATTGAACCATTTTTTAAAGAAGTGTTAAATGTTTATTTTTTGAGAATTAATTTGTAGCAATGAACAGTGTCTGCTAGAAGCAGAAAAGTACCTCTTAAAAGACATTTCATCTCGCTAGAATTAAAATTAAACAGATTTTGGATCATTTTAAAAAGGGGAGGAAAGTATCATATGTTGCAAAAACCTTGGATTTAAATGAAGCAACAATCCAGATCATACAGAAAAATGAACAGAAAATTAGAGCTTCCATTGCTGCAGGTTTTCTATCTCCACAAATATGACAGCTCGTCCCAGAGCACCAATACTTGAAAAAATGGAAACAGCTCTTAGTATTTGGATTGATGACTGCCCAAAAAAACGGATCCCACTGGACGCCAATGTTATTAAACATAAAGCTTAAAAATTTACAACTACTTAAAAGAAAATGGAAAATCTGCTATTAACCCTGACTTTGTTGCTAGCAAAGGTTGGTTCAGAAAACACTTTTTTAGAAAACACTTTTACAAAACATAAAAATATACAAGGGAAAAGCGCATCAGCTGATAATGAAGCTACCAAAACTTATCCAAAGGAATTGCAAAAAAATATTGAACAGGGTAGGTATACAACACATCAGGTTTTTAATGCCGATGAGATGAGCGATTGATAGAAAAAAAAATGCCCAAGAGAAGATTTATTTCAAAAAATGAAAAAGTTGCACCAGGTTTTAAAGCATCAAAATACCGTATAACATTACTTATGTGCAGTAATGCTTCAGGCGATCACATGGTAAAACTCATGCTAGTTTATAAATCCCTCAATCCTTGTACAAAACAGTTTAAAAACCTAAATAAGAGTGCTTTATCAGTATATTGGATGAAAGAAAGAAAGCTTGGGTAACTACTGATTTATTTAAAAAATGGTTTCTAAACTGTTTTGTACCAAGTGTGGAAAACTACTTAAAGCAGAAAAATCTAGATTTTAAAGTTCTTCTGATGTTGGATAATGCACCCAGCCATCCGAAAGATTTAAATCACCCAAATGTCAAAATAATTTTCTTATCACCAAATACAAGTTCATTACTTCAACTGTTAGATCAGGGAATTATAGCTACATTTAAAACTAATTACATCAAGAAATCGTTGCAATGGGTTTTGAATAAAGTTGACGATGAATTTATCGAAGTCATGGAGGCATGAAAACTTTTTATAATTTTGGACTGTATTAATCTCATAATTTCATCCATCAAAGAAATAAAACCAACAACATTAAATGCCTGTTGGAAAAATATATGGCCAGAGTCAGTTCAAACCAAAAATCTAATTGAGCCAACAGAAAACAGAACGGATGCAATAATAGAACTTGCTAAGTCTCTAGGAGAGGAAGGTTTTGACGATATGAATGTCAGAGATATTCAAGAATTACTGGTGGAAGAAGAGACTGATGAAGCGAATTTGGTGGAAATGGCATATGGGATAAACCAAATTAATTCAGAGGATGATAGCACAGATGGAAATGATGAAGTTAAATATTTTACCCTAAAAAGTATAAAGAAAGACCTAGACTTAGCCGAATAATTGGAGTTATATTTTCTAAATGAAGATCCTTCCACTGAAAGAAGCACAAAATTTAAAAGAGAACTTCACAAGTACTTAGCTCCATACGACGAAATTTATAATGATCTCTCAGCTAAAAGCAAACAGTCAAAAATAACAGATTTTTTGCAAAAAAGTAGAGCATAGAACTTAAGATGCTGCTGAAGAAAGCTCAGAAGATGAGGATATTTTGCCAGAAAGAAAATGCCCTTGTTTAATGGTGCTTAGTAGTGATGACAAAGAAAACATTATGTAATTATGTAACATTATGTAATAATATTAATATGTAATTACTTTTTGATCAATTATTGTTTTAATAAACATACATTTCTCTTAGTTATAAAAATAAAATAGTATAGTTTTTTAACTTTTAAAACCTAACCCTGTTTTTTGTACTAGTTCTTTGTTTCATATAACATGAATTCACATAACACGCCATGGTTTAGGAACCTAATGACCGTGTTATACAGGGGTTACCTGTATAAGGGGAATGTGAGTCTGCAAAATTTAAGGTAACCAGTGGTGTACCACAAGGATCAGTCCTTGGTCCATTGTTATTCAGTCTACGTATTAATGACATAGGGAAGGATTTGAAAGGAGGCATACAGCTATTTACTGATGATGCAAATTTAGGCATGGTAATCAGGAATGCAGCTATGTAGTACTTGCAGAATGATTTGAATAGGCTGGAATTATGGGCATGTGAAAATGGTGTCAGTTCAATATTAGTAAATGTCAAGTCATGCACTTTGTTGTGATGAGATATACTATGTCATATTATAACTAATATTTAAGGAATTGACAGCGTATACTGGAAATATAGATTAAATAAACTTTAATATACACTTTCCGATATTTCGGCGAATGTTACGTTGCCATCTTCTTGGGAACTTACTAAAAGGACACGTGCACACAAGTACTAATACAACAAATGAGACTGAGGCTAGGACGCTAGCGTTTTCCTAAAGTCCTGATGGTGCCCCCTGGCGGGCTATATTGGTAGTTCTTGGCCTTTGGGCTGAAGTTCTTTTGATAAAAGTTTCCCAAATTTGGGGCAGTTTCATGCATCCAAATTTGTTGAGGTTTTTATCAGACTTTTATCAAAAGAACTTCAGCCCAAAGGCCAAGAACTACCAATATAGCCCGCCAGGGGGCACCATCAGGACTTTAGGAAAATGCTAGCGTCCTAGCCTCAGTCTCATTTGTTGTATTAGTACTTGTGTGCACGTGTCCTTTTAGTAAGTTCCCAAGAAGATGGCAACGTAACGTTCGCCGAAATATCGGAAAGTGTATATTAAAGTTTATTTAATCTATATTTCCAGTATACGCTGTCAATTCCTTAAATATTAGTTATTATGTCTAACCAGCGTATAAGCCTCTCAACAAGAATATGTCATATTATATTGGTACAATTATTCTAGAAGAAACCGATCAGGCTAGGGATCTGGGAATATTAATAGATAAACAGTTGAAGTTCAAGGGCCATATTGTGAAGATTTCAAATGCAACTCAGGGATTAATTGCAATGCTGAAATGAACCTTAACATGTAAAGAAAAGGAAGTCATTTTGCCTCTTTACAAGGCCTTGATAAGACCTCACTTGGACTGTTATGGCTTGTCTCCTGTTTTTCATGGTGATTCTGATACAGTGGACAGAGAGTGCAAAGGAGAGTGTTAAAAATGCCAGGAGTGTGGAATTACAGATTATGAAGGCAGATTGAGAATTTATGGACTGCAGCCACTAGCAAACAGGAGAAAGAGGTGTGATATGACTCAGACTTACAAACTTCTGAAAGGGTCATACAGTATTTCAGTAGATGGAATTTTTCATTTTATGATGAAAAATTTTATGAGCAAAAGATGAGAGGGCATTCTTGGACGTTGAAAATGAATGCCGTGTTTTTTTTTTTTTTTCTTTTTTTTTTTTTGATAGAATGATGTGTAATTGGAATGGATTGCCATTAGATGTGTTGAGTGCAGGTAGTGTGAATGAATTCAAGAACAGGTGTGATGGCTGGAGGTTATATGTTGTCTCTCTTAATAATAGTGATACTAGTAATCTGTGCATCAGTCATTTTCCTGTGATATCCACTCTTATGTGGGCAACCATATATTCCATCACAGACATAATGATTGGAAATAAATCAAGTTGTGACTGGATTATCTTCTCATCCTTAGAAAAATTTGATTCTGCAACAGTCATTTCCTCTCTTGTTAATGAAGCAGTATATCAGCAGAATATAATACAACTGCACTACACAAAGCATCAGGCTGATTTCTGTTTTTTCTCAAACCATGATGGATTTCTGAATGTATAGCAGTCAAGAAAACCCAAAATAAATCTTGAAGTATCTTTTCACTGACTTTGGCTGAGGACTCTCATTGCCTTCAGCTTAAGTCATAATAATGCAGTCTATCTCCCACAATGGCTAATGACATTTATCTTGATGTGGCTGGAATTCTCAGAAAATATCTCCAAATACACTTCGCTACAGAAAAGAAACTAATAACTGTCTTCCTTTCATAGACACTAGTTATGCAACTACCAAATAGTTCATTATCCTTTTCTGTTGATAGGACCTACATCCACACTGGGAGGTACTTACATAAGTAATGACAACACCTCTTCCAACAGACAGCTTCCTCAAAACACTTACACACAAAGCCAGGACTTTGTGCAAGTGTTTGCTTACACACAGCCCTTGCTAATGAGCCAGTGGCTGCAGTGCCTATAAAATAATACAACATAATGTTGAAATCTTATTTCACCACAATCACCTTCTGTCACTAACTGCAGACATGCAAAAAAACGCATCATGCCATGTGTTTTTGCATTTACTGTCTAACATGAACTTGCCCATTTGTATTATAATGGTGTTTCACCATTTAATCAACTTTTTGATCTTTGTACTTGTATTTGTTTTGATGTGTTTAGTCTTGAAGAAGCAACCTGTTCCTTTTTAGGTAATGAAACTATTCAGTGTATTTTATTTAGGTAACGACTAATAAATTCCTGTGTTTCTATGTATTGTTTTTAGTCATAAAACTTTCTTTCATTAAAATATCAAATATTTACAACTTTTATAATTTGTGGTCTGATAAAGCTGGTTTGAAATCCAGTGAAATATTACAGAGTTCAGTAAATTAATTGTTTAGTTCCTATGGATAGTATGAAACTGTGTTATGAATGAAACTGAGAGATTAACAAGCTATACTAGATTCTTCCTGTTCTTCATTCCATAGTCTACAAAGGACAATAGAGTAGATATTAGGAAATATTCCTTACAGAAATCTCCCAGTCCTTGATTGATACTTTGTTTTCAGCTCTGTAAGTGAAACATCTGTCCAATTTTTTGTAGTCCATCCAGTTTATTCTAGGTATGCCTCTTTTTTGAGTTCCTGGAGTAAATCCTTCAAGAACTTGCATTGGTAGACCATTTCATTTGTTCTGATATGATCAAGCATAATCTGCTCTACCAGATTATGGTATAGCAGATTATGCTTATGGGGGGGGGGATGTGGCAGTCAGTTTGCACAGGGTTTGTAGAGGGGAAGTTGTTTTTACTCGGCTCTGCATAAGTCATAGTCGTATTACACATCCTTATTGATGACATGCTGTGTATGAGTTCCATGGTTCTACTTTAACCACCATAAATATTTAATTAATTATCCTCATTCCATTATGAACATTATTTCATTATTGTAATTTCATTTTCATTATTTTAATGCTTTTAATATTCTGCCTTAGTTGCTCAGGCAAATTTTATCCGATTTCTCTAATACATATTGTGTTATTAAATTTTTACAAAATAGTGACCTTTACAATCAAATTTGATATATTATACATACATACATGCATACATTCATTTTAAAGAGAAATTTTGCAATTCCTTTTGTATTATGCACTATTTTTTTTCCAGGTACACATTTTTGCTAGATTTATTATTTATACTAAGGTGTTATGCTATATTTTAACCACTGACATGGCACATCATAGTTGCTAATGTGCTAAAAAAATCAAAAGAACAGTACAGCAACAACAACAACAACATTATAACATACTAGCTAGCTGTAGTTTGAATAGTGGAGCCAAACTACAGCTAGAATTTCTGCAATATGCAATGAAATATTGATAATTGAAGTAATTATCAATACTTCAATATATCGATAAAATATTGAAGTTATTTAAAATAAATGAAACACCCAAATTTTCATGTGTTAGAAATTCACCTGGGGGAGAGGGGGAACTGAGAAACTTATTTTTTTGGGATATTAACACTTTTCTGAGTGAAATGAATTTTCTGCTGTTAACTAATTTCAAAGGTTTACTCATCTACAAATGAAGATGACTGTTAAAATTTGAAATAAATCTGGGTGATAACTTTCTTAATGCTGATCTAATTCCTTTTATATACATAAAAATATAGTCATGAAAATAAGTTCACATGCAGAATTTTTGTTTATATATGTTTGGTATGATATACAATAATATCCCATTTAACACTGCACTGGCCAGTTTAGTGCTGTTTTGTTATAGCATGTTTTCTTAGTAATTCCCAAGGGTGGCCATTACTGTATTGTCATTGGCATTCATTTAATTATTCAGTCTGTTTTGTGTAGAATATGCAGTCAGCTCGTGTGTACATCATTTGGCAAATTCAGATAACAGCTACTGCAACTAAACACCACTTCATTAATAAACCAATAGATCAGGGAGTAACATCAGAAGACTTGGTCTTCCGAGGTTCATGGAAGATCTACAGTCCAGTCTCCCACCTAAAATAAAGTTCAGTTACTTACTTTCATAAGCTGCATTTGTATTTTCACCCATTTAATAAAGTATATTATAATTATCTCCATTTAGCTCTGTTTCGCTTGGTTGGTTGTTTTGGATTTACACCAGAAATAATAGCAGTTATAATTGTTATTTTAATCCACGCAGTTAGCCTAGTGGCTATGTGCTTCGCAACCATATGCCTGGGAAAGGAGTGTCCTGGGTTCGATTCTTGTCACCGACGTGAGGAGTTTAAGGATCTTTCGCCTGTCTTGGTTGTGGACAACAGGGTTTTCTCCCCAGTTTATCTGGCGTTTTTCTTCCCACAAGCAGGCAAACTGGTCTAGTGAACACATGAGCTACAGCCACAAGATATACCGGGAGGTATAGGGCTAGTCACCTTATTCTCAGGACTGGTACGACTTAGAAGGGCTTAAGATAGCTCTGTAACAGTCCAGTAGGCCTAATATGTAGAAGGGAGGAGGAGAAGAAGAAGAATTGTTATTTTATGCTCACTACTCAAAGATGTTATCTGTTGACGGCATTCTTTACCTTCCTTCCTTGTAGTAATCTTTCTCTAGTCATAATTCTTTTACAGAGAATTGACTAGTCAGGCTTCTGCAATAGAATCAAGCTGCCCTTAAAATACCAACAGTAGGCTATCAGTTCATTTGCAAACTTCCAATTTATTAATTAAAATTTAATTAATCCAATGTTAAATTTAATTAAATTTAACATTGGAATTTATTAATTCCAATTTATCCAACTCATTTTCAATTCATTAATTAAAATTTTGAATGCATTATCGAATGTTCCTGGATATCTCGGAGGTAGGGAAGTTTTTTTTTTTTTTTAAAGGCTTGTTTTAATTATTTGTTATATTTAATTTTGCACAAAATATTGTTGAGGCGTTGCTTGCTTCAATTTCTTATATTTTGTAGGCCTTTGATGCTTTTGGAAAAGAAAATGTTTTGCCATGCGGTGTGTATAATCTTGTAAGTTACTGTGTTTTATTTTTTGAATGCATAATATAATATCATTATTTCCTCATTGAATAATGCCTATTATTTTATTATGAACAACTTTAGACCGGCATCTGTTTAGAAATATTATTAGTTAGGCATATCTTCCTTTCATTAGTGATTAATATTTTTTTAACTTCTATTTTTTTGTTGATGAGATAGATCTGGCATAGTTTATTTAATATCTCAGTAGAAAAAAAAAATAAATAAAAATAAAATTTCATTGTAAAATTACTTTCCAGTTTGAAACTGCTGGTGATTTTCGAGATGGTGAAAGCCATATGATGTTCATGGAAAATTCTTTGCCGATAGCTCATTGAGGGCAAATTTTTGCGGGAAAAATTCATCATGAGAAAATTGAAATAATATCATAATTATATATATGAAAAATAAATGCAAACCAAGGAATATTTTAGAAAATATTTCTATAAAATACGAACAGGTATGATGTCTAGTGTGAATATTATGATCTCCCTTGATGAGTTCCTCACTCCCTGGAGGTCTCTCTTAATCATAATTATATAGTGTTCCTTTGTTACTCTATTATTTATTCAGTTTGATTTTATTTACCTTTTTTTATACTTTTATTTTGTAGAAAGTGATATTAATATTTTATTTTACTGATCAGTGAGTGCCCTAATTTCTGTTTATTTCTTAAAATTATTATTATTATTTTGGTAACTGCCATGGAATCAATAAACTTATCATGGGAGGCCCACTCAACCAGCAACATGTCTATCATAATGAACTTTGAACTTCTTTACACTACCTGCATTCACAATGCACTCCTGTAATGCATTCCACTCACTAACAACTCTCCCTATAAAAAATCTACTCCTCATACCCTTCTTCACCACATCTTTATACGACTTCCAGGGATGGGCTCTCGTTCTTCCCATTTTAACATCCGCTCTTTTTATAATTCCTTCTGTACTAATCTGATAGAATCTCTTAACTAACTTGAAAGTCTTTATCATATCTCCTCTTTTCCTCCTATCCACCAACCTCTGTAATCCACATTTCCACAAATGCCCTTCATAACTAACCAACGCTTCAGATTCCTGATATTACTATGGTCATTTGTCTTCTTTGGACCCTCTTTAGTGTTTCAACATCACAACGAAAACTTGGTGACTAAATTTGAGCACAATAGTCGATATGTGGTCTGACCAATGCCTTATATAGAGGCACCATCACCTCCTTATATGTCAGTGTACTTTTTATCATATTCAGTCTTTGCAACACTTGCAAAGACTGAATATGATAAAAAGAACTTCAGCCCACTGTCTACCATCACTCCAGGATTCCAAATCTCATCCACTTCCTGAAGTACAGCTTCACTAATACAATACATAGTCTTATATCTCTGTATCCTAAAGTGTAATATCTTGCATTTATTAATATTAAAACTGCAACCCCACTCATTTGTCCAAGCTTACCTGTACAGAATTAACGTGAACACTACTCTTGATAATTCTATCTAACTTTGCATCATTGGCAAATATTTGAAGATTCCCAGTCAATCCACATGAAATATTAACAAACCACTGGTCACTTTCCTTTTCTGAGACACTGCTCTGTCATACACAACTTGTTGATATCTTTCAGAAAGCTAGTCTTCAATCCATCTAACTAGTCTGCTATCTAATCCCATCTTCTGCAGCTTATACACCAATCTATCATGTTGTAATCTATCAAATGCCTTTGCAAAGTCTTTAGTCGGAAATGTTATCTTTTTTTTTTTTTTTTCTTACTTAGATCCTATAGGCTCTGTAGATGGGAAATTGATTTTTTACAGAACTAGGATGAGAGATTAGAGAGTAAGGGCACTAAATTTAAGATTTAGTGCCATAAACTTAAGGCTATTATCGTTTTACAGTGCTGGACATAATTTAAGACTATATGTCTACCCCTGAATAACTATATTAAAGAAAATGGTGGTAAAATTACATAAATCCCTTTGTGATGTAATTCTGATCTGTGACTCAAATATAAGTCTTTTCCTTATTTCCAGTACTAGTATTTTATGAAACAAAGACATTTAAAACTGATATTTGATAATATTTGTCTTCTTGATAGAAAATAAAATATATTGATAGGTGCCTGCTCCCAAAGTAAAATACATAGTTAAATCTCTTGTGAACAGTTCGAAAATAAACTGTAATCAGAAATATATGTAGTCATAATTTTTGGCTAAATAGTTGGCCTATTTATCCAAGTGGTTAACGCATCTACTCTCCAACGATGCAGTCACTTCTCCCAAGAAAAATTAGTAACTAGTAACTATGTATTTCACTTTGGGAGCATGCACCTATATATTTTTTTCAGTCAAGAGGATGAATATTATCAAATATCAGTTTTAAAATATTTATTTCATAAAATACTAGTATTGGGAAATAAGGTGAAGACTAGTATTTCGGTTGCCAATGGGAATTTTGGGTTAAGCTGATTTACATCATTAAAGGATTTATGAGGGACACTAGTCTTAACCCAGCCATGTAAAACAATATAGTAATCCCTCGATTAATGTGTCCCCGATAAGTGCGTTTTTGATTAGTGCATTCATTTTTTTCCAATACCCAAATTCGATTACTGTGCCTCTAAAATTCGATTAGTGTGCCTATATACATCTTAAAAATAAATGTTAAGATTTAAAAAATTTTCTATTTATACATTTTTATGGCTATCTATTTTAAAAAATCACTCACCAGAATGAAATAATTTAGTTACCGATTTAAAACATTTTACAAAGTTATTTTTAATGGCATGCTACACTACTTCCATATACACTCTGTTCCAAATTTTTACCGCCAAATTTTATGTTGTCTGCTATAGTACGTTTACAGATTTGAGACCCTTCGACACTTCTATGCATGTCACAAAAAGGAGAATCCATTCTGATAATAGGGTAATCAATCCGTCTTCTGGGATGAGTTGTTTATTATTACATGTCAGAAAATTAACTTCTCTTTTATGATCATTGTAGTTTTTAAAGTAGTAATTAATTTGCTTGTATAACAGTTGGGAAATTTTATCTATAAAGCACGTGATTTCGTGTGTTGGTGACCAATTCGTTCATCCTTCATTTCCTTCTCCCCTTCAATGATAACGTCTAAGAGTTAATTAAATCTTATTCTGAAGAATTGAGTGATTCTGACATGCTAAATTTAGATGCACAGTGGGAAGATCCCGAAGAATATGAAGAAAATTTAACCACTGATAGTCAGCCAAAAGAGATTTCACAGAAACAATTTGAAAATATTTTTCATAAAATCGAAGTTTTTAAGCAGCAATGATTAGAGACTGACCCTGGTGAAGAGAGAACCAGTAAAATTTGCAGAAGCAATAGGGTCATACCGTCAATTGTATGAAAAAAAGAAACAGAATTCCCGACGAACTACGTTAGCTCAATTCTTTGTCAAGAAGCAGAATAATAAATTTATATTCTGAATATGTTTTATTGTCTTTCAGCTTCATGGTTTTCCTTTAACTAGACCCTGAGACATATCCTAATTCTTTTATTAAAAAAATTAAGAGTCAAAAAAGAAATCTGAGGAACAAATTATACATTTTCCCATAGGTTATTATATTCGATTAGTGAGTTTTCGATTAATGCACCTGTTTTAAAGAACGCATTAGGCGCACTAATCGAGTGATTGCTGCATGTTTTATTGTCTTTCAGCTTCATGGTTTTCCTTTAACTAGGCCCTGAGACATACCTCAATTCTTTTATAAAAAAAATTAAGGTTCAAGAAAGAAATTTGAAGAACGAATTATACTTTTTCCCATAGGTTATTGTATTCAATTAGTGCGTTTTCAATTAATGCGCCTGCTTTAAAGAACACATTAGGTGCACTAATCAAGGGATTGCTGTAATAGCCTTCAAAATATGTTTATTGTGTAAGAAAATGTGAACTCAGTTGCAAAATACACAGATATCCTATAACTGAAAGCACCTTCATCTTATGAATTAGTAATTAGTTCAGTATTTTAAAAAAAATCACATTTGGATGAGTATATTATTCGCACAGAAAATATTGAAAAGTTACAAAAATAAATATACATTCTTAAATTTGGTATCACATTAAAAAAAAAAAAAAAAAAATCAGTATCCTGTCTACAGAGCCTGTAGTATCTAAGTAAGCAAAAAAATAAATAAATAAATAAAAAAACAATAAAAATTAAATAAAAAAATTTAAAAAATGTATATCTATTTAAAAAAATAAACAAACAGAAATTAGGGAACTCACCGATCAGTGTAAATTATTAATTTCACTTTATACAGAATAAAAATAATAAAATACAGAAAGGAACTATATTTTTTAAAATATTTCTTGTTTTATATTTGTTTTTCATATATGTGTATTATGATAATATTTTAATTTTTTTACAAAGAATTTTTCCACAATGAATTGTCTCTGCAAAGAATTTTGTGGACACTGCCACATAACATTCTGCGATGATGTGTTTCCAGGAGGCACCATTCATTGAGAATCATTTCATGTATAACTTATTGTGCTTTTCTTATTTTTCTCTTCATAATCTCTATAAGCATATTACAGTTTCACACTGAGAAGCCATTCTCTATCTTGGCTCATCAGGAGTCAGGGCCTCCCAATATTGATTTTAACTTGACGTATAGGAACGTAAGACATAATAATTAATAAAAACTTAAAATGGATTTAACTAACATATATATTTTTTATTAGTATACAGTTTTTGCCCTGGTATCAAGGGCTTCTTGGGTATGACTTTCAAATTAAACAACAAGTACAGAAACTGGTATATTTAACAATGAAGCGCACAAACTGCACATACATGATGTAGAGCATTACATGTCTAATTTTTTGTTTCCCATTCACAAAAGGTTATTAGTAAACCTATAGTACATCTATACTGTGTACTGTGGGTGGGTTAAGAATTTTTTTTCCCATTTTTTTTTTTGATCAATGTTTTATATATATTTTTTGTAATCTTTTTATTTATTTTTGCATAGTCAAGAAACCTGCTCTAGAGACCAAACATCGAACTTTTTCAAGTCACTTGGCCTACAATAAGCAGGACAGCAGTCTCACACCAGGTGCTAGGATTTATCTCCCACCTAAAGACAATCGCATTCCATGCTTGGAGTGGGATTTAAACCCATGACCTGTTGGTTGGAGAGTGGGTACACTATTCCTAGTAAAAATAACTTTAATAAGATTTAAAAAAATAATAATTAAGTTAATACTGGAATTTGTGAAGAAGTTTTTCGCATAAGAGGGATAATTTAAATCTATCATTTCTATTTAGATTTGGTCAATATAGCAAGGTCTCATAACTCTCTTTGTATAAACATTCCAAGGGATTATTACTTTTATGGAGGATCTTAATTTTCTTTCAAAGAACATGGTGTCTTGTTGTGATAGCATTCTTCATAAGTCCTGAATCCTCTGGCTCACGGAACTTAACATAATCTAAATGTTTGTCGTGATTCATGGCTGCAGATACACTTCTACCTTTAGTTTTTGCATACACTCCACCCTGGAGTGTATCAAATTCCTTGCCAGTATGGATTGTTGTATTTTGGCCAAACAGGTAGATTTGCAGTCATGTGCCATGACAAACATTTAGACTATGTTAATTCCATGAGGTAGAGCAATTGGGACTTGCTAAACACTATCACCATAAGACCTCCAGTTTTTTGGAAGAAAATTAAGTTCTCTATAAAAGTAATGATCTCTTGGAACATTTATTCAAAGGGAGTTGTTGAGACCTTGTTACGTCGACCAAATCTAAATAGAAACAATGGACTTAAATTATCCTTCTTATGGAAAATAGTTCTTCACAAATTCCAGAATTAACTTATTTTATTTATTTATTTTTATTTTTAAATCTTTTTAAAGTTATTTTTACTAGAACCTTAATATAATTAGACCATGTTGCCACATCATGTACATGCAGTTCGTACATTTAATTGTTGAATATACTAGTTTCTGTTGTTTAATTTGAAAGTCATACTGAATATGTCCTTGATGCTAGGACAAAAATTTTATACTAATAAAAAATATATATGTAAGAGAATACATTTTATGTTATTTATTAAGTATTGATTTTGTTTTCAGATTATCTTTGAATTGCTTCTTTTGCCCTCATCTTACTATTTGGTCTCTCTCATTTTGAGAAGCAAATCTGTTTGGGAGGGGAGATGTTATCCATCTTATAGATGACATGATCAACGAAACAAAGGTGGTTGCATATAATCATTGTCTCAAATTTATGCATATATTGCTTTTGTCAGAATTTTAATGTTTGCGATGAATCTGAAGGATTCTTTAAAAGCAATGTTGGTTGTATTTTTCAGGTTTTTTCAGCTTCCTTCAGTATGTGATTCACATACTTCATAACTATAGCAGAGATGGAACAAGAACCTATAAGCAGCTTCATTGCAGCATGGATTTTTCAGTCATCAAGAAGACTGAAAGAAGACACTTACACATTTCAAACAGTACTGAATTTCTTTATCAGTATTTGCTGCATTTTCTCATTGGTATTGGCATTTGCTTAGTGTTAGCTTCCAAGATATGTAGAATTATAACTCCCTCCACCTGAATAGCAAGTACTTACACTAAGCTATCTGGAACAGGTTTGATGAATCACTTGGTCTTTAGCTATTTACATTTAGGCTAGTACTTTGTAGGCTTCCTTGAAAATGTAAGTAATGATTTTCAATGTTTCAGAATAAGATAAAATTATTGTCAGTATGAATTTCATAAGTCTTGGTTGTCCTCTTTAATTTGGCTGTTTGACATCATGGAGGAAATTTTCCATCAGTGAGAAGAATTGTTACAACAAACATGATAAATAGTATGGATGCTAAGACTGTCAGCCAAAATTAATATTTGTGTTGAGACTACTGCATGATAACATTGATAATTGTCATCAACATTGGACACTCGAAAAAGCTGTTTATGTGAAAATGATTAGAATTTTCTTTCATAGAAGTTTCCAGAGAGGTTCCTAGTAAGCAGATTCTGAAACTTTGCTTAAATGAATTTCATAAGTCTTGCTTGTCCCCCCCTTTTTTTTTTTTTCTCTTTTTATTTGGCTGTTTGACACCATGGAGGAAATTTTCCATCAGTGAGAAGAATTTTTACAACAAACATGATAAATAGTATGGATGATGAGACTGTCAGCCAAAGTCAGTCTGCCAGGCTTCGTCGGTGAATAAGCTACTTCAAACTTGTGCTCTCCAATTTACCATTATTGTGAGTGTTTTTCCATCGAAATTAACCATCAAACAGAAACCAAACAGCAGGTACCGAGCAGCAGAATACCTCAGTAAAACCAGTAAGTACTTATAGTGTATTAAATCAGCCATGTGTAAGCGCTCACGATGCCTACCATACGCAGCAAAGATGGCGGCATCTCAAGCCAATGCCAAACGAGCACCACGTGTCTTTCCAGCACAGTGCTGTCAACTGCTATCGACATACCTATTACATGCCGCAGCTGCAAAACTGGTGTCAGTGACAGAAAAAAGGGCTTATTTTGCGAGTTCTGTTGCCACTGGCTGCACGCTTCCTGCTCGAAAATAGACGAAGCAGCACAAAAGTTGCTTATCGAACTTAACCAGCCGTTCTTTTGTTTGCTGTGCCTCCCTTCAGTAAACAACTTCTGAACATAGGTTAACGTGTCGAAAGTCTCGAACAGCACATCAATGCTTTAAATGAAACTTTTACATTCAAAATATGTGCAGTTGAAGCTAAGCTAGAACAAATTGAAAACCAGTGCAACACAAGCTACACTCTGCCAGCGAAAGAACTTCCCGATCTAATCGTATCAACTGTAAACAACTTGATGGAGGCTGAACACAAAAAATTCAACACCATCATTTTGAATTTCCTGACGGAAAATGGAAAATCATTACAAGAGGACATCAACAAACTAGCTGAAGAATGCAACATCAATCCTAAGAATATTGTCAGGTGCCATCATTTCGGGACTATAAATAAAAGGAAGGACGGTACGAACTTTCCAACTACGCCTAGTAAAAGTGACTTGCGACACGCCGACAAGCACATCAAAAATAATAACAGCGATCAACAACAAGTTCAAAGACACCTGCCCCAGTCGCGCATACTTGCACAACCAGACCTATCATTTGCACAAAGGGAACAAAGACGCCAGCTTCGAACACAACTCGAAGAAAAACGTCAAAATAGTGACAACAGTTGGACCATCAACTACAGACAAGATAAATTGGTGAAAAAACCAAGTGATGCCACTAGCAGCCAGCATGCATGCAGGCACCGCATAGGAAATGTGCAAGACCCATTTGGTCCAACATACAACTCACAAAACCCTACACATCCACTTCAACAACATCCGTGGCCTAAACTCCAACCTGAATAGTGTCCACTACCACCTACAATCTACCAAACCCCACCTACTCTTCCTGGCAGAAACACAAATCTCACTGTCCCCCAGCACCACTTATCTCAACCTTCCAAACTACACACTCTTCAACAACTTTCGTCCCAATGTCTGCGTATACATCCGCTCTGACATACCTTGCCAGAGAGCACCCAACTTAGAATCACCCAACTTCGACCTCCTTTGGTTGAAAATAACTCTTCCCCACTCAGTCCAATTCATCTGCTGTCTCTGTCACTCACCCAACACAACCAACCACCCTGAGCTCTTTAATGTTCTCTCCCTAAAAATTGACTTTCTCCAATCTCACTTTCCCAACAGCAAAATCATCCTCCTAGGAGATTTTAACGTCCACGACACTAGCTGGCTTTCCTCCTCCTCCAGTTGTATAGATCTTGCAGGCAGAGATGCTGAAACATTTGCCATCACCAACGACCTTACACAACTTGTCCAGATGCCAGCCAGAATACCAGATAACCCAAACCACTCCCCAAACACCCTAGATCTTTTCCTCACCAATGACCCCTCCAAATACACAGTGAAAGTAGTGAACCCCCCTGGGCAATTCTGACCACAACCTAGTGCTCATCTCCTCCCCCATGCAACAACGTTTACACAGACACTCCCATACAAGAGTAGTTGACAGCCTCTGCAACTTCAATGCCGCATTCCCATGGTTGGACTATTGCTTCCAGCCTTCCAACCCAAACATATGCACTGAGCTTATTACCAAAGTAATCCTCACTGGCATGAATACATACATTCCACACAGCACTCCGAACTGTCATTCACTAACAAAACCCTGGTTCTCCAAAAGATGTGCCAAGGCTGTAGAGATGAAACACCAGACATACCACAACTGGCTGAAATCAAGAACCCCATTTTCCTTCAAAGCTTACACCGAAGCCCATAATAGATGCAAAAAACAATCAACGCTTTCAAAACAGAATTTGAAAGAGCAAAAAGCAGGAAACTAGCAGCCGAGCCTTTTGGTCTCTCGCCAAAGGAATTGGCTGTAACTTCTGTCCAACACTATTCCCACCCCTATCACACCCTGATGGCTCTACTGCATCATCACCCACAGAAAAAGCCAATCTTCTGACCTCATACTTTGCTTCAAATTCATGCATAACTGATGATGGTAAATGTCCCCCAACCATTCCAGACACCCAACATACAATGCCGCTATATCCTTTTGCCAGGATGAGATCAGAAAAATACTGTCCAAATTAGACATAAAAAAAAGTCTCCTGGCCCTGATGGCATTCCCCCAATTGTTCTGAAAGTTTGTGCTCTAGAACTGACCCCTATCCTATGTCACCTATATATACTCTCCTACTCCACTGGAATCTATCTCACAAACTGGAAATTGGCCTATATTCAGCCCATTTCCAAGAAGGGTGACAAGTCACTGCCATCCAATTACCGCCCTATCTCGCTTATCTCAGTCCTGTCAAAGGTAATGGGAAAAACCATCAATTCCCAACTCCTTCGCTATCTTGAAGACACTCGCCAAATAAATGACTGCCAGTATGGATTCCGCCACTGCCGATCAACAGATCTATTCACATACGTTCCCATCTCTGAACAAATGCAATGGAGAGGTTTGGCGAATTTCAAGTGGTTGCACTAGTTATCTCCAAAGCCTTTGACCGGGTCTGCCACAAAGGCCTACTAGGCAAACTACCGTCATTCGGCCTGACCCAGGACTTCTGTAGGTGGATTGCCAGTTTTTTTGTCTGGACGCACCCTGTGTGTGATGGTGGACGGCTTCCTATCCTCTCACCACCCAATTCATGCTGGGGTCTCTCAAGGTTCTGTCCTCTCACCAACCCTCTTCTTGCTATATATCAATGACCTACTGCAATTGACCTCCAACCCAATACACAGTTTTGCAGAAGACAGCACACTACACTCCTCACTTGCATTTGATAAGCCTTACCCTACACAACTCACCTCAACCTACAGATTATCATCTACTACCACCCTCAACTCCGATCTCAAAGCCATGCTGCAATGGGGTTCGGATAACCTCATACATTTTGATGCCAATAAAACCCAGTTCTGTACTATTTCCCATAAAAAAGAACCATTTTTTCCCAGTATCCTTTTTGATGGTACCCAAATTTCCAGACAGTTTGAGATCTCGCTCCTTGGACTCACCCTCACATCAAACCTTTCCTGGCACAAACATATCTCAAACATTGCATCCTCAGCCTCAAAAAAATTAGGATTTCTCTTTCGCTCAAGACGTTACTTCACCCCCCGAACAGCTATTAACATTATACAAGTCACAAATCTGCCCAACTATTGAATACTGCTCCCACATATGGGGTTGGGGGCCCCCAAAAGCTCTCTCAAAATGCTCAACTCAATACAGAGGAGAGCAATTAGACTTATCAATGATCCATCCTGTAGCAACTCTCTCTCCCTCCACTTTCACACAGATGTACGGTCTCTGCAGTATGTATATTCTACAAATATTTCCATGGGAAATGCTCATCTGAAATAACATCAATAATTCCTCCACTCAGTACTAAACTCATTGGAACCCATGCAGCTGCTACACAACATCCCTTCACAATACACCAAGAAACAAACAGAACAAATTTCTTTTCCTCTTCCTTCATCCCTGTAACTGCTGCACTGTGGAACAGTCTGCCACCCAGGGTTGCCAGATGAACACAACAGCTTATTATTATTATTATTATTATTATTATTATTATTATTCCTGACACCTCCAAGGAGTCCGAAGACTCATCGGGGGAGGATACCTACAGCTGTCTCAACCATTACATCGAACTTCTACTATGAATCATCTCCATCAACGCCATCTATCACTCACCACAACTAGTATTTTTTTGTCTGTAAATTGCGTGTGTTCTGAAAGGCCGATTTGTCTGTATGCGGGATGAAACACCCGAGTTTCCGGGAGAAAAAATCCTGCTACCTCCATATGAGAGTGCTCACCTCCGATTGAAATCGTCCAGATAAAGATTCCTCCCGTCGCAACGAGAATCGAAAAATTTATAGCCAAAATTTAAAGAAAATATGGCCCAAAATGGCCACTTTGGAAAAGTATTAGGCTAAAAATATGGCCAAAGATATAAAATGATTGAATTGTGTGAATTAACATACCAACAATTAACTGTGCATAAATTATGCCTATATATTCGATTACATATCATCAAAAATACTTTTAATTAAACTTAAAATACTTACAGTGAAATTGAGCTGTTAATTTGACAGCACTTCCTCAAGATATCGAATAACTTGTTCTTCTTTTTCTGCAGTCGAGTCGTAAAGGGTTTTGCTGTTGTGCATTTGTAGCATATCGGGAGTACATTTAAAGTTTTGGCAGCACATATTGTTATCACTTAAGAATGAACGGATTCTTACAATTGAATCCAGCAGTTTAATTTGCATCCTGTTTCTGGGTTTAGTTTTAATAGATGTTACATAAGAAAAAATTCATTAAACTATTGCATTACTTGCTGGCATGATAAGGCATGTTAGGGCATAATTCAACATTTCTTTAAAATTATTGTGTTTGGATATTGCTTGTCAAAATTCTAAAGCTTCCTTAGGGATTCCATCTTGTTTGAAGTTTTCTTCTTCATTCCACGCAACAAGGCTAATTTTTCTGTATTGGTCTTCGACTACATCAACATCGTTTATTAGGTGGAAAAATGGCAGATCAGAAAATTTTCCCTTTTCTGTTTGGCTTAGAATAACAGTAGGATTTAAAAGTGACAAACCTTTAAAAATATAAGCTGACTCAGGGAGCTGCTTGTTCACTTGATTCAACGATTCTTGAAGCATGACTTGGCACCTAAATTTCACAGTCTTTATTTTATTATTTTCTTGTTACATATTAGGAGAAGTGCTAAAGCTGATCAAGTACGTCCTAATTTCTTGATCAAATTTAATTCCAAATTTACATTTTCTACTATTTTGCATGTTCCATCTTCGTTGTACAGCCTTTGATAAAGACTATCTCTGTGTATGTGTGCACAGTTTTTTGGCAAGATCGTAAGGATCAGCATAAGTTTGCTTGAACAAAACATTAAGCCTTTCGAACTCTTTAACAATGGGAGTAGCAAATACAAAGTAAAAATAATTCATCCTATCTTGTAACATCTCTTTTATCAATCATGCCTTATACTTTGTATCCTGACCTCTAGATTGTTCACAGCAGGTGAAGTAGGCAATTAATTCTTCCCAATTTAGCAGTATATTATTGAAGACTTTACCTCTCACTAACCACCTTGTCTTGGACAATTTCATAAATGGAAGGGGTGCATCTCGTTCCTGGTCATCTTCAACTGCTGAATTCATCACTTTAAAAAGAGCCTTAAAATCTTCTCTTCTCATATTGCTATTTGAAAACCACAAAGGAATTTCAGTCAAAATGAATCCAACATTGGATGGCAGGTTTGAAAATGCATGTTGTATACAAATTGCCAGAGAGTGGCAAATGCACTTCATTTGAATGCAGTTCGGATTTTTATTTCTAATCCTAGTCCACAGGGAATTGTTACTTCCAACCATAGCAGCAGCACCATCGCTAGCAAACCCAATACAGTTCTTAAGAGTTTGATTATATGAAGCTAACACTTCTGAAATTTTATTAAATAAAACCTCCGCTGTTGTCTCTACAACAGGTATAAGACCCAAGAAAGCTGAGTGAATTTTATTTGTTTCATTGCAAAAAAATCTAAGAACTATGCACAAATGCTTTTGTATTGCAATTATCTGTAGATTTTTACCTTCTAAATCATGCTTCAGTTGCTCTTTTAATGAAGCAGCAATTACATTTTCTATAATTGCAACACATTTGGTTCTGTGCAGTTTAATGCCATCAAGAACACTATTTTGGCAATGTTTCTTAACTGCTTCACCTATATGATCTACACCACGAATTGAGGAATGACATGCTATTGCAAGGCTAAGTTCTATTTCTGCTTGTTTTTCCTGGTTATTCATGGACGATTTGATAACTTTATCTAGAGTTGTTTGTGATGTACTGGGAGATTTATATTGGTGTTTCTTTGATTTTTCGTGAACAGATATGTTATAAAGTTTTGGCAGCACGTTAGTTTTGCAATACGTGCAATATGCATGTTGTCCATCATCAGAAGATTTCAGCCCCAAATATTTTACTTCCCACTCTTTTTTATATTTTCTTCCACCTCTATTATCACTTTTGTACTTATGCATTTTAAAGGGCTTGAAAAAAACAAAATATCTCAATTCAGAGAATGAAGAAACATAAAACAAATTATAGATAATAGTACTACAAAATTTGTAGTATGAATACTAATCTGGCACAGCAAACACCAATCTGGTAAAGGGAAAATAACAAAAATATAAGCAAGATAAAGATCGAGTTTATAAATGATATTAAAAAATTATTCGTTAATTATACTAAAATCACTTAATTACCATTCTAACGAAATTGAACATATTATCAATTCTAAATACAGATTTCTTAAGTTTATTTAATATCAACAATCTCAGTCGATTTGATATACTTTTGTGTGAATATATATACAATACTCTCTTAGCCCTTTCTCTCTGGAAGCATAAGCATGTCCTTATCCTTAGGTCTAATCGTCACTGTGTGTTGGGTCGGAAACAAGATGGCTTACAAATAGTGAGTCAGCTCTTTTTCCGACACAACAATGTCATCGAACAAACATTTTCAGTAACAATCAATTTGCATCAAGCATGTCACCGCCAACCAAATGCCGCGTAAAGGGGTACCAACAGCTAGCCTTACAATGCAACAACATTATTAAACTAAGTAAATAATGCATATGATTTGAAATCTTTGTAAAAATGGCCAAATTAGTGGCCACATTTGCATAAATGGCCAAATTAATTTTTTCATGCCCCCAGAGTTCAAAAAAGTGCCAAATTTTTGAAATTTGGCCATGTGGCCAATCTGGCAACCCTGCTCCCACCTGCTGTGTTTCCTACGGAATACAATTTAAAGTCATTCAAATCAAATGTAAACAAATTCCTCCTTTCCCAACCCACTACCCATACACAGTACTAAGGTACTAGAGGTTGACCAACCTGCTGTGTATGGGCCAACATTAAAAAAAAAAAAATAATAATAATAAGCAGAGGCCATAAGAATGGGGACAGTTTTGTTCACAGCATTTTCCTCGGGGAAATTTTGATGCGTTAAAGATCATGTTGAATGTTTCATGGGATGGTTTTCAACTGCACTGAGACTTGGGATGATTTTTTTACAAGGAAGTAATCTACAGGCAAGTACACAATTAAGCAACTAACTTCCCAGCAATAGATTATAGGCAGATGCCTCAATGCCTATAATCCCCCTCTCTCTCTCTCCCCTGAAGTTAGTTTCAAATCAGGATATCTTTAATACAGTTGGCCCCCTGTATTCGCGGGGTTTGGTTTCATTGTCTTCTGTGGATACCTGAAACCGCAGATAGTAGCGAACCAAAAATCAGACCCAGATTTTTGCACATGTATAGCAAAATTGAAGCAGGAAATTATTAGTAAATTAACTTAGTCTCACGCACTAGAACTGTAGGGTTCTTTAGTGAATATGTTATGTAGTTAATATATAATGTATACACTAAATTGTATGGCTAAATAAATAATAATAAGAGTTATTTTTATTATTAAATGAGGTAATTTCTAGACTACCACTTCACCCGTACTATCCAGGGATGCTGTCTACCGCATTTGGGCACATATTCCATTACTCCTCGATAATAATATTACATATTTATTTAAAATTATCATGAAACAATTTTTACATCTTTAGAATCTACGAGGAGCAATGGAATGTGTGCCCAAATGTGGTAGAAAGCATCCCTGAGTAGTATTGGATGAAGTGGCAAACTAAAAAAATTGCCTCATTCAATAAAACTTCATCTTTAGACAAATAAAATTTAATCCACATAATAATTATGTAGAATGAAATGAGAAAATATGTTAATGAAAATGTAATTGTTAATAAATATTTATTCATCTTCTGAATCTTGGGAAGTCGGCTGCTTGCTTGCCTACTGAGCAAATGATGTGGATGGCTGAGGATCATCGATAGTAGAAGCTTTGTTGACTTTTTAAAAAAAATATTATTGGAAGCTGCCGTTTTTGTCTCTTCAATTCAGTAAACAGGTTCTGCAAAAGTTCCAAAGCTTCTGTTATTGTGTGAGTAATTTTTATGCTGCGCTCCATCATTGAATCATAATCCATTATCTGTTCCTTTAAAGTTTGAGCTGTTCGAAATATTGTGGCAAATTTTTCGAGTGTCCACGCTGGTGGTTCTTGTTCACTTTCATCCTCATCGTCATCGTCTTTAGAAAATTTGGCAAGATCTTTCAACTCCTCGTTAGTGAGCACCTCACGATGTCCATCTATGTAATCATTCAATTCTTCTTCTGTCATATTGTCAAATCCCTCTCCATCTATTTTCCGTGCCGTGTTAATTATCGTTGTTATCTGTGAGTTAATATTAGAGGCATCTTGGGAATTATGAACGGCATCACTCCACGGATTCTTTCAGCATTCAGTTACTGTTTCTGGTTTCAATTCGTCCATTGCTCCCTTGATGAATACAATTGCATCTGCAATTGTGAATGATTTCCATGACTCCAACATCAGAATCCTCAACCATTGCACGAATCATATCGAAAACCTGCTGAGCATACGAAGCTTTGAAGCATCTAATGACACCTTGATCAAGTGGCTGAAGCAATGAGGTCATATTAGGTGGGAAGAAAACCACTTGAACATTTTCATCTTCAGTGACTAGTGACTCAGGGTGCCATGAAGCGTTTTCTATTATCAATAAAATTTAAATGGTAATCCTCTCCAAGTATTTTTTCACCTCCAGAATAAAACATTAATGGAATAATTCTGTAAATAACACGGCTGTGACCCACACTTTCGGATTTGATTGGCAAAAAACAGCAGACAACTTTTGTTTTTAAGGAGACACGTGGATTCTGTGCTTGGTAAACAAGGCGAGGTTTAATTATATGACCAGCTGCGTTGCCACAAAGTACCAGCATCAATCTGTCCTTAAATGCTTTTAAGCCTGGTGCTTGCTTCACAGTTTTATGGATGTAGGTCTGTTTTGGGACATGTTCTTTCAAACGAGTCCGGTTTCATCAGAGTTAAACACTTGCTTAGGATGATAACCTTTCTCTGCAATAATTTTTTAAAATTATTCTGGGAACAATGCAGCAGCTTTCTCATCAGCCGATGCAGATTCTCCTGTAATTTTTATGTTTTTTAGATTAAACCTAGTTTTGAATCTATGCAGCCAGCCCTTGCTTGCTGTAAATGACTTTTTTCCCTCTTCTGTTTCGTCTTGTGGCTGCATGTCTTCATATAGGATCAGTGCTTTTTGTTGTGACGTGTTACCGTCAATAGGAATCCTTTTTCTTGTCATGTCTTCCACCCACAAATTCAAAGCTTTTTCTACCTTGAGTAATGCCTTATCACACACTGTACCCGTAACTTTTGCAGATTTGGGCGCAATGGAAAGACTGGCACGAATTTTTTCTTTGTTCTTCAACACTTCACGTATCGAAGATTCATTTTTATATAGACTTGGCAACGGTTGCAATTGACTTTTTTTTCTACTTCAATCATATTGATAATCTTTCATTTTTCACTAATACTGAGCACTTCACGTCTTCTCTTCGGTTTGAAACCATTTTTAAATTTTTCACAGTTTATTTGCTTGAATTTAAACACAATTTTTAATTGCAATGACAGACAATTGACTGCTTTCTTCGACAATTTGAGTAAAACTAAACATGAACAAACATGCATGTTTAAGTCCACGCACCTAGGAAAACAAGCGTGTTTCGACAAGTTTTCAGCCTACTCATATGCATGTTTCAACCAGCGCGCCACTCGACCGTTTCACACGTTTTTTTTTTGAACTGCGGATAAGTGAAACTATGGATAACGAAACGCGGATACGGGGAGCCTGCTGTATTAGCAAGTGCAACCTTTGTGTTCTAAATCTGAACAACAAGATGTGCAGCTGCCTCATGAATTCTAACTCCATCTAAATAAAATAATAAAAAATAATCAGCTAACGTCTTTTATTCCATTATAGGGAGTAGGCGAGGTTTTTTAACTCTATCTAGCTTTTGGAGACTGAGTGGGCAGTTCAATTTCCACCAGTAGCCAATCAGAGATAGCTGCCCATGACATCATTAATTATAAGTGGCCACCGATGAAGAGATGAGCAAACAAGTGCTGCCATCTTTTGGTACCTAACCCTAACAGGATATGTTACTGTCTGAAATGATGTGGGTTCTATGGTCAATTTTCTTGAGTTTATGGGACGAAAAACTCCAGATTTCAGGAGAAAAAAAACCCATTGCCCATGTCAGAGATCAACTTACTTGTGAACTGGTCGAAGAAAGGCTTAGAAAAAGTTCCTCCAGTCATTGACTAGACTTGTTAATCTTATGTCTATCTTCGGGCAGCATAGCACAGAGGATACAAACAGCACCCATTGAGCTATACAGGCCTTCCTAACTCCATCTTTGAAATGAATTCTTATTTCAAATGGGTATGATCTGCAACCCTTTTGCATTATATATGCTTAATAACATGTTTTAGTCCAACCAAAAGTGGCAGCTAACTAATTGGATCTTTGGAGATATTGTTAAGGAATTCGTGTGACAGGTGATGACTTTTTAAAGTTGAGGGATCTTTAAAATGTTCTCTACAGCAAGTATTGATAGTCATTGTTTCGAAAGCACCTGTTCTGTCTCACTCAGATGGGATTTGAATTGTTAGTAGTAGTAGTAGAGAGAGAGAGAGAGAATGCTTTGATGGCAACAATAAAGATGTCACGGGTGTCACAAGCATCAGCAAGTAGTACATTTCTTTTGATATCTGCAGCCAGACTGATTATTCAAGAGTAACATACACTCTTCTTAGTATTTTTATTTTTCGATTGACTTTTCTTTGAAAAGCAGTTAGCAGCATTCTTCCTTATGAGGAAAGCTTTTCATCTTATCTCAGTGGAAAACTTGGATTTTTTTGACATTTTCTTTTACATGACAGACATAGTTTGTTTCTTAAACTAGCAGATGTGATAAAGCAACAGTCACTACTACTGTTGGAATACTCAGTGGGTGTTCAAAAACACCCACCGAGTATTAGAATATTGGGGTTGATTTTCTGTCAGTGTCATTTGCACCTTCAAGGGCATATCCTTAAATCACTGGCAAGTAGATAAGATAATGATTACTCCAGCAGTTCGTCGGCCACTGGTCATGGCTTTTGTAAGAAAGATATCATTATGATCACAAGCATAGACAGCAATTAATCATTTAGATTCCATCATCCTGAATAAGGATGTTTTTACAATCTCTTGAATTTTTTCTCTTGTTATCAACAGGAGGAGAATTCCCTTTAAGTTTTATTTGACGGATTGTATTTTCCTAATAGTCCTTGCAGCATTGGTGGCATAATGATTAGCAAAATAGAACTGAGATGTGAACTGTAATATTATTACCATTTCCTATAGTACCTTCAATGGATACATATAAGAAAATTATTGGGCTACAAGAGAATGTTCCCTTGTGGAACGTCAAGAAAGGTGATCTGCATGATAAGGAAGGCAAAATCAGATTATGAAAAGAAATCAGCCGAAAGGGCAAAAGGAAATCCCAAAGAGTTTTTGTTATGTGGCAAGTAGGAAGAAGAAGAGGAATGACTATGAAAGGATAATTTAATGAGTGCATATGGTAGAGAGGTAACAGAGGCAAACGAAATTGTTGATCTACTAAGTGATCATTTTGCAAGGGTATATCATCCGAGTTAAGGAATTGTTATGACAGAGGTGACTGTGAGAACAGTGGTTGATGAATTGGAGGTACTTAGGACATTTCAGAATCTGAATGCAAAAACAGCTGTGGAATTTGATGGGATACTGGCTCGCATTTTAAAAGTATGTATGTATTAAGAGTATCTAGACTTAAATTTAACAGCTTAGTCATAGGTGATGGCTTTGACTAGGCTGTTAAATTTAATTAAGTCTTGGCTCTGGCAAAGACTCAAGAGTGGAAATAGTGCAAGATGATTCCTTTGCATAAAGGAGAATCTAAGTCTGTAGTAGCAAATTATCCACCTATCAGTATCTCAGAAGTGATGGTAAAATCTCTGGAAAAGTTGGTTAGTCAAAAAAGAGAATTCAGATTGTCCCTCTGTGAGGGACAGCATAGCTTTGTGAATGGCGGCATCTATTAATTTTTTATAATAGCATGATAGCTGAGTTGGATAAATGGAATGGCTACATGATGATACTTCTGGATTTTGCAAAAGCATTTGACAGGATTCACGTGGAACATGTAAATTGCAACAAATTGGGTTGGATATGAAACTGATATGATATGGATAAACTAGTGACTGGTGGACAGATACCAGAAAGTAGTATATGGAGGAGCAGAATCCAGGAGAAGGCAGGTGACTAGTGGTATACTGCATGGCTCTGTGCTTGGACCACTGCTGTTTAATTTATACATAAATGATATGGGAAATAATTTGAAGTGAGATATTCAGTTGTTTGCTGAAGATGCAAAGTTGAGTACAGTAATAGTTAATCTAGGTGATATACAGACTTTCCAAGATACTTTAAATAAGTTACAGCATGGGCAACATGGGGTGTTTAAGGGTCAAAAAAGCTGTATAACTGAGAGGAGACCTCCACATAGCCTTTAAAGGAATGCAGAGAACCGACCAGGTCTTCTGACCTAATGTCCAATCCTCACCTTCGTGTGGTACACCCTGTTGGGTATCTACCTGGATACTGAACGAATGAGGATGGGCTGGCAATTTGGGATTTAGCTGACCAAATTGTATTCTTATTGGCTTAAACCAAAATACAAAATGATGGTACAACATGACTAAATTTCATGCCGGCTGGGGCATCGTCCAGTTAAACAAGGCCCCGCATTGTTTTCGCCAGGGAACCAGGGTGAACAGCGAAAAGTCAGCTACTGCAACAAATCTGAAAACACACCCCAACTCAACATCACCACAGTTAAAGATCGGTACTATCAACATAAGAAGCCTGAATGGCAAAGAAATGGAGCTAGCTGAGGAATTAGATAAGTACCAGATCGACATAATAGGGGTGACTGAAACAAAAAAGACCAAAACTGGTGAGATCTTTCTGAGCAATAAACACAAAATGTTATATTCAGGCAATGACAATCAAAGAAAAGAAGGAGTAGCCATAGTATTCAACACAAAATACGAGGCTAATCTTCTTGAATGGCAGTCGGTCTCAAGTAGAGGTCTCATGGGCAAATATGAGAATGGGGAACTAGACAATGAGACTTATTTGTGCCTATGGTCCCACAGAAGGTTCTACTAAGATAGAAGTAGAGGAATTTTTTGAGGCTTTAGAAAAAGCAACTGACACAATGAAAAAGGAAAAGTCGGTCATTGTTGGGGATCTAAATAGCAGAGTAGGAAATGATTGTGAGACATACAAAAATATTTTGGGAAAATTTGGAGAAAAGAGCAAAGCTAATAATAATGGCAAATACCTGTTGGATTTCTGCTCAGGACATGGACTGGTTATTACTAACACCATGTTCCAACATAGTAATGTACACAAATTCACATGGTGAGAAGAGTCAAGGAATAAGAAAAGTCTCATTGACTATGTTATTGTTGATGGTGATGTTTTCTCCCTGGTGCAGGACACCAGAGTGTACAGAGGATTTTAAATTGGAAATGATCACTATTTAGTCTTGAGCAAGATAAAATTGAATTTCATATCGAAAAGAATAACATGTAAGAAAGTTTTGAAGCGAATAAAAGTTGAGCAGCTCTCAGATGTCAACTGTAGACAAAAATACACAAAGATTATTGAAAAAAAAATGAAAGAGTGTGAGAACAGGAAACAAACCTTGGAGATTCAGTGGCAAGCCTTGAAGCAAATCCCTGATTGATTCAGCCAGAGAGGCATGTGGTGGAGTTGTCCGCAAGGATAGAAAAATCAGAACTCCATGGTGTACACAAGAAGTTAAAGAGGCAGTGAAGGAAAAGAAGAAAGCATATCAAAAGTTCTTGGCAAATAAGTCAGCTTTTGCTCTTAGAGAATGCAGAGACAAATGTAAGAAAGGTAAACACTGTGTAAAACTAGCTAAACAAAAGTCATGGGAGGACTTTGGTAAGATCATAGAAAATAAATATCAAGAAGATGTCAAAATATTCTTGAAGTGTTGAAAAAGCTTAGAAATGGAGGAAAGAGTGCTGTAAAAGGAGTTAGAGATGACAAACGTTGACATGAAATGAGAGAAAAAGATATCCTTGAAGTATGGAGTAATTACTTCGAGAAATTGCTAAATGAAACAAGCTGTGATAGCACAGTGGTAAAAAACACTCAACAGGCATACAGTCAGGAATACATATCCATACTTGAAGTAGAAAAAAAAAGCCATCAAAGGTTTGAAATGTGGAAAGGCAGCAGGAGTAGATGACATTCGACCAGAAATGCTGAAGTATGGTGGTATAAAAGTCTTACAGTGGCCGCATTGCATTGTTCAGAAGGTCTGGACAGAGGGACGAATTCCCGATGATTGGAGTAGAGCTCTCATAGTACCCATATATAAAAAGGGAAATAAAACTGAATGTGAGAATTACAGAGGTATTTCCCTACTGAGTGTTCCTGGCAAGATCTGTGCAAGTATACTTGAGAAACGGTTGAGAAGAATTGTGGAAGAAAAGCTTGGGGAAGAACAAGCTGGATTCAGGCCAAATAGAGGCTGTCAGGATCAGATCTTCACTTTACGTCAAATAGTGGAGAAATCATGGGAATATAACAAAGATCTGTATTTAAGTTTTGTCTATTTGGAAAAGGCATACGACAAGGTGCCAAGAGAGAAGCTATTCAATGTGCTACAGTTATATTGTTTCAATGGGGCATTATATCAAGCAATGCTTAGTCTGTATTTGAGTTGTAAGGCAGCAGTTAGATTGAAGGAAGTACAGGAAGATGGTTTAATGTTAAATCTGGGGTGAGACAATGATGTACATTATCCCCCTCTGTTATTCATTATCTATATGGATCACATTATGTAGGAAAGTGGTATTAAACATGATATCAAAATTGGAGATGTTAATGTCAGCTGTTTGCTTTATGCAGATGATGTTATACTTCTAAATAAATCTGCTACAAGTCTGCAAGATTCCTTGACTAAATTGAATAACTGTTGTAATAGATATGGTATGAAGGTCAGCAATAAAAAGACATAGACAATGAAAATAGGCAGAATCGGTGAAAATGTCAACTGCGTTGTGAACGGAGAACCTGTGGAACAAGTAAAACATTTCAGCTACTTAAGCACGATTTTTAGTGAAGATGGTAAATTAAATATGGAAATAGACAACAAAATCAGTAAAGTTGGTATGATAGGAAGTCAATTGAATAAATTCATATGAAATAAGAGAGAAATTAGTCAGAACACTAAATTGGCTGTATAACCAATTTTAACTTATGGATCTGATGGCTGGGTCAAAAGTAAAACACTTGACCAAAGACTAGAGACTGCAGATATGAGAGTCCTGAGAAAAATTAGAGGCATGAACAGATGGCATCAATGGAAATATCATATTAAAAATGAGGATATTAAGAAAGAACTTGACATTGTCAGCATCCAGGAATGTGTTAGTAGAGCTAATCTGTGGTGGTATGATCACTTAAACAGAATGGGCTAGGAAAGATTAGCAAAACAAGTATTGTCTGCCAAATTGGCAATAAAACGACCCAGAGGAAGACCAAGATATAGGTGGATTGATATGGTACAATGCGCCTTAGATGATAGAAATATAAGATCTGATAATGTTGGAGTCTTGACAAGTAACATACCGATTTGGAGGAAAATTGTAGATAAGAAGTTAGTAATTATGTAAATTTTTCATGTAGTACTATCATATCCTGTACACCCCTTGAGGGTACATGGCAGGAATTTGATGATGATGATGCATGGGCAAAACATAATGGGTGCCAATTTAATGTGGAAAATTGTTAAGTTATGCATTTTGGGATATAAAGATTACAATTGTACCACATTGTGTAAACTGTTCTACAGGAAATCGATGAAGCTGGGAATTTGGAGGTGGTGGTAGTAGTAGTAGTAGATGGATAGCCGAAGTTTAGAGTGTTATATTGCTAAAGTAACCAGGGTAGCTAACAGGATTATTTGGCTATTGAAGAACACACTAACAATTAAAAATAAGAGAATTATCATTCCTCTTAATAAAGCCTTAATGGCTTTCTGTGGTCACCTGGGTTTCTTGGGAGAATGAAGAAGTGTTAGAGGATATCCAGAGGCATGTGACCAAGATGGTGATTGGTCTATGGAATGTTTTCTATAGATCGAGGGCTTGTGGATTGAAAGAAAGTTGGTTGATAGGTGAAAAAGGGAGCAGAACAAGAATTCAACCCTCAAAGTTGGTTAAGCATGTGGTTAGCAAGGGCGTGAGGACTGGATTTTTCGCTTGGAAAGTGGTGAACAAATGGAATGGGTTGCCTGAGTCAGTTGTGCTTTGTCTTTTAATGGCTTTAAGGGTGATAATAATTCCATACATCTATTTAAGTCCTACCTCACTTTATCTTTACAAATGGAGTCTTAACATTATTCTTTTGATGCACACCTTTGATTAATTCCAATGCGTGATTGTTCTTTGATCTCCAATTCCTTATGCTGAAATATCACTTCAAGTTACCTTTACAATTAGATAATTTCGTGCTCTATAGTTTTACAAATTGAATGTAGTTGCTTTGCAGCCACAACCACATCATCACCATATGCAGCACTCTCGAAGCCAGGGCTCCTTCGTCACATGCTGTTGGTGATAATTATCCTTCATTATCTGCATAAATTTCTTTCTTTCCTCCCATTTGCTATTTCTTCTTTCTAGTCTCTGTTCCCTGAGTTAAAATCTGTCATAAACAGCAAGAAGCATCTTCATGTAATATCTGCTACTACACTTAACAAAAGAACCTCCGTAGCTCAGTCAGTATGGACTCAGAAAGACCTGGGTTCGATTCCTGTCAGTGATGTGAGGAACCTTTATCTGGCTTCTTTCGAATAAAGGTGAGTTAGCTGGTCTCATACAGAGGTAGAGGTTTTTTTTACACCCGGAAACTTGGGTTTTTCGTCCCCATGAACACACACATTGACAGACATAGGACACACTGGGAGGCATAGGACCAACCACCTTATCCTTGAGATGGTTGTGGTTGTGAAGTCCACAGCTAACGAACCTCAGTGGTTCATGAAAAGCTTAAGACAAGACTACACTTAACAAACAGGATGATACAGTAGTATATAATGATATTCAAGAATTTATGATAAAGAATAGATTATGTGAGAATCCTTACACCTTTTTAAGGATTCTCACATTGTTTATGATTAAATTCTTCCATAAATCTATATACCTCCTTCAGAGTACATATCAGGAATTTGATGATGATGATTTTTCCATATTACAAGTTCTCTATTCATAAAATATCTACAGGAAATGAAAAGGCAAAAACTTAGAACATACCAGAAGTAGGATGTGGTCAGTAGTGGATGATGATGATGATCTAAAAATATAATGATGATTAAAAAGGCTGTCAAGTAAAACAATTCTGCATTGAGGTATAGTTTAAAAATGTTCTGGTAGGCTATTGGGGAAAAAAAAAAAAGCTTAAAAATGGAAGCTGAGACCTGCAAAAAAGGAATGAATCAGAAATGATAAGGATGAATAAAAAGTGAGGATATGGATGTTCAGGTTAATACCTTAGAAAATTATTAATTGATATAAGGAGTGGTATAACAGTGGTAGAAAAATTTCCAGAAGGAATTCAGCTGTTAGTTTGCCTCATTGGAAGAAATGTTATTTTGTCAGAAATTTCGTTACTTTTTTTTTTTTTTGTATTAGAAAAGCTGAGCCTCTGTAGCTCAGTCGGTATACACGTCAGAAAGACCTGAGTTTGATTGAAATTGATATCATGTTCAATGATATCAGTAATATCACAAAGATTTAAAGCCCAATGCAAAATAAAAATGAAATTAAACTATGGCAGTTTTATACAAACAAACATTGAGAATAAATAAAATGATCTACCAACATATGAGTAAAGAATATTATCAAATAGCATGGAAAAATACTTTAGGAAACTTATCCACAACAGACTACATAATGGCAAATAGAAAAATTAGACTTGAAGAAATAATTGATATCCAAGTTCTGACATCAGCGGATATAGGAACTAACCATGCATTATTTATGAGAAAATTAAAATTCGAGGAAAAAAGTAATGAAAAATATTTTAAAAAAAGTATTTAAAAATAAGTAACATAGAGATTAATAAAACTAAAGAAAAAAGTTTACAGTAGAAATGTTATAGGAAAAAAAATATTAAAACACTATATCAATGAAGAATAGAAGAGCAGTTTAACAAAAACAGTTTTAATGACAACATAGAACTGAATCCAAGCTGAGAAATCATCATCATCAGTTTTTTTGGTATGTAACCCAAAGGAGATTTTAGGTTTCTATGACAGCACTGCATGATTCCTCTCTTTGAGAGGGTTGCAGCTGATTTCTAGGGAGATAATGACACAAGGTGGTTTCCTGTTGCTTTCCTTGCTGTAAGTATTTATGACTGTAGTCGTGTGTATTCATGGGACCAGTTTGCCTGTTTTGAGGGATAAAAAACCCTCTACCTTTGTATGAGACCGGTTAAGTCACCTTTAGTCGAAAGAGACCAGATAAAGGTTCCTCACATCATAGATGGAATTGAACCCAGGTCTTTCTGACCAAAAAGCTTCGTCTATACCAGTTGAGCTACAGAGGCTCACTACATGATTAAGTTTGCATTATTATTAATCTGTCAGCCATCTTCCTCCAAATTAGTATATTACTTGTTGGCACTCCACTATTGTCATATCTAATATTCTGGTCTTCTAAGGCACTTTTGACTGAATCAGTCCACCTAGATCTCAGTCTTCCTCTACGTCTCTTTCTTGCCATCTTGGCATCAAATACCTGTTTTTATTATTATTATTATTGTTCCGGGAAACTCCATGGAGTCGACAGACTCATCGAGGGAGGCCCTAACATCATATCTGGAACAACTATTCAACATTCACACAGTATCTATCATATCTTGCCTTGAACTCATTCACGGTCGTAGCACCCACAACAGACTCTGGAAGCTTATTCCACTCATTCACCACTCTCCAAGTAAAAAACCTAGCTCTAACACCCTTGTCAACCACGCTCTTGCCCAGCTTCCATGCATGGCCCCTAGTCCTCCCACCACCAGTCATATTTTCAAAAATATCTTCTGGATCAATCTTATAAAAACCCTTCAGAATTTGAATGTCTCAATCATATCACCCCTCCTTCGCCTATCGTCCAATTTCTGCAACCCACAAATCCTCAACCTATTCTCATAAGGTTCATTCCACAGACCTGCTATCATCTTGGTCACTTGTCTCTGGACCCTCTCCACTTCCTCCCCATCACGAAGAAACCCTGGTGCCCATAACTGGGCACAGAAGTCCAGATGGGGTCTTATCAAGGCTTGATACACAGGAACAACAACTTGCTTCTCTCTGCATGTTAAACTATTTTTCATAAGCCAAGTGATTTGGTGAGCTTTTTTAGTTACTTTTGCAATGTGCCCCCTAAACTTCAACTCCCTATCCACCAGCACTCCCAAATCCCTGGCCTCATCAATCTCCTGGAGTACGATTCCACCTATGCGATATACTGCTGCTATTCTTTTCACCCCAAAGTGCATAACCTTACACTTTGCCACATTAAACTGACATCCATTTTTCCTATCCCAGTCCTCCAAACTATCCAAATTATCCTGTAAAATTTTGACATCCTGTGCACTCACAATTGCTCTACCCAACTTTGCATCATCAGCAAACAAGTGAACACTTCCTCTCAAATCCTTTCCAATATCATTGATGAACAAATTGAAAAGCAGTAGTCCAAGAACAGAGCCCTGCGGCACTCCACTAGTCACAAGACGTCTTTTTGACTCCACTCCTGAATAAACCACTCTCTGGTATCTCTCCTTCAACCACCCTCCTATCCATCTTACCAACCCTATATCTATCCCCATTCTGCTCCAGTTTACTGATTAGGGTTCCATGTGGTATCCTGTCAAAGGCCTTGGCAAGGTCCAGTAGTATCACTGTAAACCCATTACCCCTATCCAGTTCAGCCGTCACTGTGTTATAAAACGTGAGCAAGTTACTGAGGCATGATCTACTCTTCACAAAACCATGTTGTCCCCCATACAATATCCCATTTTCATCTATCCAATCCTGTATTCTTTTCTTGACTAATTTCTCTAAGACCTTGACAATGATTCCTGATATGCTAATCGGTCGGTAAATTACAACAGCAGTCTTGGAACCACCTTTATGCAGTGGAACTATTTTCCCCTCCTTCCACCCGCTCGGGACTAACCCAGACCCGAGACTCAAATTAAACAAAATGGTCAAGGGTACTGACAATTCTTTAGCTGCTTCTCGTACTACACGAGCTGGTATACCATCCAATCCCACAGATGTATTGACATTGAGGTTATGCAGTAGACTACTCACCTCCACTTCATTCACCACAATTCCCGTATAATCTACTGGTTTATTCGTTTCTGCAATGTCACCATCTGGATGATATATTTTTGCAAAGTGCTCACTCAGTAACTCAGCTATCTCAACTGATTCAGTTACCTCCCTACCATCGGCATTCTTTAAAATCATTCTGCCATGTACATTTTTCCTTTTACTTGCTACATTTCTAAAAAACTGTTTAGGATTCTCTTTAGCCTGCATGGCCAATGTTCTTTCGTAATCCTTTTTTGCTTTTCTTACCACACTCGTCACCCTTCTGGCCTGCGTTTTATACCGTTCATGTGCCTGCCGGTCACCTTTCTCCTTAAATTCCCTCCATAGTTGTTTCTTTTTTTGCAGCTTAAGCTTAATGGTGTTATTCATCCATTTAACCCCTACTTGATTTATTATTCGAATTCTAGGTATACAGTCAGCAATTGCTTCATGCAAGCACTTCTTAACTACCTCCCATGCACTATCAACTTCTAGTCCTTGCAGTTGTACATGCCATGGCACTGAGCCAATCAAACTCCTAAGCTTGTCATACTTTCCAGCCCGATAATTCCACATGTACCCTGTCTTAATTGAAAATTCTACACCTTTAGCCACCTCCCAAGTCAAGACCCTGTGATCACTCTCACCGATTGGTGGCAATGTGGTCATATTTGTTACAGCCAAATCCTCAGATGTAATTACTAGGTCAAGCACTCTCTGACCCCTAGTATTTTCCATTACATGCTGTCGCAGATAGTTATCCCTTAATAACCGCATAAAATCCAATTCCTTCCTCCCGTGTGGCCTCTCCTCACTCCAATCAATGCGACCATAGTTGAAATCTCCCATAATAATCACCCTCCTTCCACTCATTTCTTCTATTTGCTTGTGCATATTGTCACCACCATCTTTTCCATCACCTGGTCTATAGCAGCACCCAATTGTATATTTAGTTCTGCTAGCTACATCTCACACCAAATGGCCTCAAATGTGCTCTTTTCTCTATCCTGCAATTCAACTTCTATTCTCCTTGGCTGTAGCTCATCAGCTATCATCAACAATACTCCTTCCCCCATTTTATTCTCTCTGTCATTCCTGAACACACTATACCCATCACATTCAATCCCACTAGCTATATCATCTACAGTCAGCCATGTTTCACTAATACCAATAACCTGTGGTCTGGAAGTGCCAACCATGGCCAAAAACTCTTCCTTCTTGTTCTTAATACTCCTAGTATTAGTGTACATGAATTTAAGACCCCCCATTAGCCCCAACCCTACCTTGATGCCTTATATTAACTATCCCACTCTGGTTTGTTGTCCTTATTTGCTCTAGCATATTATATTCATTCTTACATTCAACTGCCTCCCTAAGGACTGTATATCTACCCCCCCCCCCCTTAACGAATCTAGTTTCCCTGAATTTGCACATCCACTACATTCAGCAACACTTTCTCAAGTCTTCTTACACCATAACCATTCAAATGCAAGCCATCCATCTTATATAGATCCTTTCGCCCATCAAACTCACTCCACACGTCCACAAATTCCACACCGCTCGTCATACATAACCCACGCATAAAGTCATTCGCAATTATGGCCCTCCTTTTAAACATTTCACTGTCATACCGTGGCAAAAGACTAATCATTCTAACTCTCTCACACTTTTCTTTTGCTACCTCAAACAATTCATTCAGGTCTTCTATCATTTCCATTTTATCTCCTTTCAAATCATTCGTACCTGCCACAACAATCATTTCTTTCACCCTTTCCTTTTGCTCTCTAATAGACTCAGTTACATCCTTTATGGTCGCACCAGGTTGGTACGATTTTGTCAAATCCTCTACTAACACACCTCGTACTAACGAGTCTCCATACAGCACTCTATCCTTCATTTTGTTCATGTTCACATTCATACGCCTATTTTTTCCTGTCATACCTTTTATTATTAGTTGGTTCATTCAGTCGACTTTTGTTCATGCACTCTAGCTGCTGTTTTGCCCTTTCTATCGCACCATTCAACAATGCGATCTCATTCAATGCATCTATCTCATCTTTTTTATTCGCTGAGAAACCATTAATACTATCATTCACACTTTCTACATTCACACTCTCATAATTCTCATGTACAACCTTGCCATTTCTTGTCATATCGCTATTTTCTTCATTCTGAAGTTTGACAAAAATATCACACTCACGATCCGAAATACACTTCAATTCCTCATTCTCCCTACATTTTCTACACATATTCAATCCTTTATTATCATCTATCCACACTCTGACCGCACTCCGTAAAGCGTACATTTCACAGCTAGTACACTGACTCGTTTCTTTTATACTACTGTTCTTTGATAACGATGGCGAACCATCATTACTGGCCACCATTTTCCTTTGTACAGGTGCCATAATTATTGCAACGTGTTTTATCAAATAATAAGTTATACACATAAACAGACGCACTATAATACGCAAGGCAAACAAAACTACGCAATATTAACTAATTTTATCAACGATAACTGAAAATGATACTTATCTTATCAGGAGCTTGCACGAACACTACACACTACGATATAACCTCCACTATAACCTCCACTTTTACTAACATGTCTTCTCCGATTCTGTTTAAGTGACCATATCATCTTAGATTAGCCCTGCTCACACATTCTTGAATGCTAACAGTGTTAAGTTCCTTCCTAATTTCTTCATTTTTAATACAAATCTTCCACTGATGCTATCTGTACATTCCATTAGTCTTTCTCAGACGTCATATCTGTTGTCTCTAATCTTTGATCAAGTGCTTTATTACTAACCATAGTCTCAGATCCCTAACTTAAAATTAGTTTGAACACTGTCTTGTATATTGCTAATTTGGTGGTTTAGCTAATTTCTCTCTTATTCCATATAAATTTATTGAATTGACTTCATACCATACCAGCTTTGCTGATTATATTGTCTATGTCTTTAATTTGCTACCTTCACTACAAACTATGCCTAAATAGCTGACATATTTTACTTGTTTTATAGATTCTTCATTGAGAATGCACTTAAAATTTTCTATGTTCCTACCTATTTTCATAGTCTTTTTATTGCTGTTTTCCATGCCATATTTCTTACAGCTGTTATTCAGTTTAATGAGAGAATCCTAGCCACTTGCGCTGGATGAGTTTAGAAGTATAACATCATCTGCACGATGCGAAGAGCTAAGGTTGATATTTCTAATTCTAATATCAGGTTTAATGCCCCTTTCTTTCATAATGCAATCCACATAGTTGATGAATAAGAGTGGAGATAGTGTGCACTCTTGCATTACACCTGATTTTACATCAAGACATCTTTCTAATTTCCTTCATTTTTAACTGCAGACTGATAAGTTAAAAAATATAGATTATGTATTGTGCAATTGTGCAATGTAATGTTTTATTTATCCCATATAATTGCAGTGTTTTGAAAACTGTTTCTCTAGGCATCTTGTCATTATGCCTTTTCCAGATCTATAAAACTTGAGTACAGATCCTTGTTATATTCCCCTGATTTCTCAACTATTTGTAATAAAGTGAAAATCTGATCTTGGCAATCTCTATTTAGCCTGAATCCAGCTTGTTCAAATCTTGCTGCGAGCATGGATATTTGTGATTGCTTTACCTTGTGCACTGCTATAGGCTTTGATATGGCACAGTATGATTTTTGCTATCCTTGCACCACTTAAAAACCATAAATCATAAATCTTCCACAATGTTTCTCAGTCTGTTTTTGATTATACATGTATTAATCTTACCTTGAACATTTAATAGAGAAATTCCTCTGTAATTCTCACATTCTGCTTTATTTCCTTTTTTATAGATGGACACCATGAGAGTTCTACTGTAGTCATCTGGAATTTGACCTTCCGTCTAGGCCCTCTGAATTATGCAGTTTAACCACTGCAAACTTTTATACTTTCATATTTGAGCATTTATGGTCAAATATCATCTATTCCAGCTGCCTTTCCACATTTTCAGTTTTTGATGGCTTTTTCTACTTCAAGTATTATGTACTCCTGCTTACATATTTTGAATGTTTTCTACTGCTGTTTCTTTTTGTCAGTCTTTCAAAGTAATTACTCAGATGTCTAGAAAATTCTTATCTTCAATTTTCATGTGATCTTTATACAGAAAGTTGCTATAGGTCTATAAGGTTATTTTTAGAATCAACATCTATTATGACGCACCCTTCTGACCTTAACTAGTATGGTTGCATTAATTTGAAAAAGATCTGGGAGACAGTCATTTTAAGACTAGATAACCTAAATTATCAAGCCCACAGAGGATGCTATATTAGGACACTAGTGCTGTGTTGGTTACAAATTGAATTGTATCCAATGATATAGTGTAGTTCCTGTGTGTCTGTCATAGTCATACACTGGTGTCCATAAGCTAAGAGCAAACTACATTTTTACATATATATAAAAAAATTTTCATGACTACAGCTAAATGTGGACATAAATTTATTGCTGGCATATAAATAAATTATGTTACACAAAAAATGTATTATAAATTTTGTACAAATTGCAGCATGTTAATTTTTGGCAAAAGTTACAAATTTCCTAAGGATATAGTTAAGGAATTAATGCACAGTGCTTACAGAAAACTATGTGAAGAGACATTTCGGTATGGAATATGTCTACCCTGAACTGTGATGCATGCAGCTCTCACAATGTCATACCATGCTTAGCACAAAGTGATTCAGGAGTTCTTGATGCAAAGTTGCCCACTCCTGTTTCAGAGTAAGGATAAGGCATTGTTTATTTTCTGAAGGGGAATTTCAAGCAGCAATGCGTCTTCCTATTGTGTCTTAGAAATGTTCTATGGGGTTGAGGTCTGGGGAGCATGCTGTCCAGTCAATTTAATTAGTATCCTCAGTCTCCAGAAGTATCTCCACTTCTCGTGTATGATGTGGTGTGGCATTATCATCCATAAAAATCAATTCTTCACTTACAGCACCATGGAACAATCGAATGTGTCTAATGGCTTTTCCGAGGGACCAGAGAGTATGAATTCCACTTGGACAAGAAGCTAGTTTGTTTTTATGAAGTTGAATTTGGATTTGCTGATAGCTGTTTTATATTTATTGTGTACTTCTGCATAGGTTAAGTATGAATCTGGGGTTCTCAATGAAAGCCACTTGCTGTAAACTAAGTTTTTTTCGTCTGCTTTCATTCATCTTATGTTGAGCCATCTTCTGTTGTTTAGTAGGAATTGACTTGTTTGTTCGATTTCTTTTCCAATAATACTCTCTATGCTCTTCAGTTCTGATTGGGTTTGTTCTGCCTTTTCCTTGTAGATGTTGAATTGGAGTTTGTTCCAGTAACTGACTTTTTACTGTTCAACCTAATTCCCTGATGTAAACAGTAGCGATATTTTTTAACCAAGCGACACCGCCCCCCCACCTGGCACAAAATCTCATCATTTGTACCAACATATGTATTGCTGATTTAAGCCAATAGAGAGTATAGTTTGGTTGGCTAAGTTCCAAATTGCCAGCTCGTGCTTGTTCATTCAGTACTCAGTGGATACCTACTTATGGGGGGGGGTACACCATGTGAAGATGAAGATTGGACGTTAGGCCAGAAGCCTGATTCGGTTTCCTGCATTCCTTATAGGTAATATGTAGTGTTTCCTCCCAGTTATTTATCTGGCTTTTAACAGTTAAGCAACCTGCTGGGAAATGTTTAAAAATAGTATTAAACAACAGCATATGAAGCCTTATGAGCGAGAACATTTGTAAACAAAAGGAAGAGACTCCTTGGCACAGGGAGGTTAAACTTTTTTGCCAACAAAGAAGAAGAAAAAGGAAATCTTTTAGCATATCTACATGAGATATCTTCATATCTACATTAGACTTATGTAATGAAGAAAACTATTACAGATACAAATGCTTATCTGATACAGATACTGTTACACATACAAATACAAAATCTGAGTAAGAAAATGAGAATTCTAGGATAATTGTTTAAAACAGATTAAACACAACTTTTGTGGCACATAATAGCAAATGGAGATTAATTAGAAACTCAAGAATTGAACATATATATATTCTGAATTGATTAAACTGCAAAGAGCACTTTACTAAATTATATGAAGGAAAAGAAAAAAAAATCTGAAAACTAGAAAGTAATGAAGACAGAAATAATATCACAACAAATATAAACATTTGAAAACAATTAGAAAAACAGGCAGAATAGACAAAATACAGAATGAGTTGTTCAGCTATTATTATTATTATTGTAAGGGCACCTCTGTGAAGTTGGAAGACTCATTGCAGGAGACCCAAACTATTCACACAATCTATCATACCTCTCCTTGCACCCGTTAATAGACCGAGCACTCACAGCTGACTCTGGCAACCCATTCCATTTATTTACAACTCTCCAAGTGAAAATCTGGTCTTCACGCCCCTACTAACCACACTTTTACTCACCTTCCAGGAATGACCTCTTGTTCTGCCTCTTCTAGCCTCCTATAAAACCCTTTAAGTAATATAAATACTATCATATCTCCCTCTTTTTCGCCTATCAACGAACTTCTGCAATCCACATGCCCTCAATTTATTCTCATGGGGAACATTCCACAGACCACTCACCATCTTGGTCACTCACTTCTGAATCATCTCCACTGCTTCCTCATCCCCAAGAAACCCAGGAGACCTGATAACTCTATGTCTACCACCACCCCTAAATCTCTAGCTTCATCTTATTTCTAGAGTACAGTTCCATCAATGTGATACACATCTTGTAATCGATTTATCCCAAAATACATAACTTTACATTTCTCCACATTAAACTGACACCCATTAGATTTTGTTCACACTGACAGCTATTTAAATCATCTCCACAAGAGTGCTCTCCACATTGCCTTGATTCACTAGTACTATACCTAATTTTGCATCATCAGCAAACAACTGAATATTTCCTTTCAGGTTATTATCTATACCATTTATGCACACATTAAACAGTAGTGGTCCTAGCACTGAACCTTACAGCGCACCACAAGGCACCTACTTTCAGCTGGATTCTGGTCCTCCATATATCACCTTTTGATATCTGTTCAGCAGCCACCCTCTTATCCACATAACTAGTCATATCCATCCCCCATTTGTTCTAATTTGCTTAACAGAGTTCCATATGGTATCGTGTGTAGCTATTTCCTTTATTCAACTCAGCTGTCACTCTACTTGTTTATTGGGAACAAGTAGAGTGACACTATACTTTTACTGTAAAAAGTTAGTAAATTACTAAGGCATGACAGATTTTAACAAAGTTGTGTTGCCCCTTATAGAGTATTATATTCTTTTCCACTCATTCTTGAATTCTCTTTTTGTCCAATTTTTCACTTTTACCACCACTCCTGAGATACTTATTGGTCTATAATTTGCTGCTTAAGTCTTAGACCCTTATGGAAGGGAATTATTTTGTCCACTTTCCATTCCCTTGGAACTTTGCCAGAGCTGAGACGTGCCTAATCAGAGGCATTGCCAGTTCTCTTTCACATTCTTGCAAAATGTGAGGCTGATATCCCATCCAGTCCTACAGCAGTATTTACATTGAGATACTGCAAGTATTAAGAATCTCTATTTCACAGCATTAACCTCACTTGGATGATATACCCTTGCAATGTGATCACTCAACTATTCTATCTTCTTCTGTCACCTTTGCACCATTTGACTCATTAAGGTTATTCTTCCTCTTATTTCTCACTGATGAAAGAACTGTTTGGGATTTCCTGTGGCCTGTTCAGCTAGTTCCTTCTGGTAATCTGGTTTTGCCTTCCTTACCATTCTGGTTGCCTTTCCTCTTATAATACTCTCCACAGTATTTTCTTTTTCAGCAGCTCATACTTAATGGTATTATTCATTCATCTAACTCCTACCTGATTAACCCTCCTTACCTTAGGTAAACAATTTGATATTGCTTCCTGTAGATGCTCCTTGGCTATCTCCCGTGCAATGCTAACAATCTCCCTTCAATCTTCCTCCTAAATTTTGTCATAATCATCTGCCTTGTAGTTCCCCATACACCCCTTCTTGACAGAATATTCTTTATGTTTTCCATCTCCCTAATCAAGCCCACATGGTTAATTTTCCTAATCTGAGGCAATGCAGCTATGTTAGTTATGGATATCTCTTCTAATAATATGACCAGATTGAATCCCAAGTTCCCTCCATCACGTGCTATCCCAGGTAATTATTCTTTCAGTAGGTGTATAAGTTCCATTTCTTTCCTGCCATGTGATCTTTGTTCCTTCCAATCTATATCTCCATAGTTCAAGTCCCCCATAATAATCACTCGACCTGCACTCATTGTACTAATTTTCTGATGCAAGTCTTCTAGATGATTCCTGGAGCCTCCTGGCCTATAGCAGCAACCAGTGGTGCATTTTGTCTTACTGGCCTTGATCTCACACCAAATTGCTTGAAATGAACAGCCATCCAGCATTTATTTCCTATTCTTTATGGATGCAATTCATCTGCTATCATCATAGTAACTCCCATCCCCCATCCTATCTTCCCTGAAAATACTAAACCCTTCACATTCTATTACTGTAACTACCTTGTTTGCCGTTAGCTGAGTCTCACTAATACCTGTAACTTTTGGCGAGGTTGTACTAACCAATGCCAAAAATCCCTCTTATTTCTGATACTTCTGGCATTAATATATAAAAACTGCAGCATCCCTTTAGGCCCCTAACTACATTTACTTCCTGAATTAAATACCCTATTCAATATTTTTGCTTGAGAGGGATGGAGGAAGAAAAATATTGTTGAAGAGAAACAATTTTCAGTTATCTAAACTATTATAAAAAGTTTCCAAAAACAAATACCAGATGAATGGAGAAACATAATCAGAGCCAATTTTTAAAACAGGAGTTAAAACACTACCAAATAATTATAGAGGGATCAGTTATTGCCAACTTAAAAATCAGTACATGACTTATTCAAGGAACTATTAATGAATCGCTAATATTAAATGATGACTTAAATCCAACATTAAATTATGATGATTTTAGATCTGGAAGATGTAAAATCATAGACAAACAATATTTACAGTCAGACATATAATAGAAAATTCAATAAACACATACCCCTGTTTTTGTTTTATATAGATCCACATATAGTATTTGATAGTATAATGCGATAATAATAATAATTGATACTATAATATAGTATTTATTCGAATGACAAATGTGGAAGATATTGTTCATCTAATGATAAATTATCTACATGTAAACACAAGAAACAATATTTATTAAATATATTTCCAAATATTTCAGTTTGAAAATGATAAACTATCATCAGTGGCCTGAACAATATTTTTTACGAGGTAGAATGCAAACAGTCGAATTACTCGAAATAGTACGAGTTGCATGATGTTAAATCGCATATAGTGTTATGATTCATTGAAGAAAAGGTTAATCATAAAAGTGATTATAAAATAATTATATAATTTATATCATCATCCAAAAAAAATAATTTATAATATCATACTAAACAGATGATTAGATACATGTAGTATCCAGTGATTTATTTCGATCTTCTATCTTTGTAAATATCATTATTGGCCTTAATTATAAAAATAAAAAAATATATAAAATTAATGTGTTATTTGGATCAAACTTTCCCAAAATTTTGACAAGGATAGGCAGTTATTTCAATTCAAGTTAGGGCAGTGAAGTAAGGCCTCAACACTCTCTTTGAATAGGCATTCAAATTTATTATTATATCATTCAGAATTTCAGAAAAATCTGAAAACCAACCCCAACTCAACATCACCAGAGTTAAAGATCGGTACTATCAACATAAGAAGCCTGAATGGCAAAGAAATGGAGCTAGCTGAGGAATTAGATAAGTACCAGATCGACATAATAGGGGTGACTGAAACAAAAAAGACCAAAACTGGTGAGATCTTTCTGAGCAATAAATACAAAATGTTATATTCAGGCAATAACAATCAAGGAAAAGAAGGAGTAGCCATAGTATTCAACACAAAATACGAGGCTAATCTTGAATGGCAGTCAGTCTCAATTAGAGTAATGTGGGCAAATATGAGAATGGGGAACTGGACAATGAGACTTATTTGTGCGTATGGTCCCACAGAAGGTTCTACTAAGGTAGAAGTGGAGAATTTTTTGAGGCTTTAGAAAAAGCAACTGACACAATGAAAAGGGAAAAGTTGCTCATGGTTGGGGATCTAAATAGCAGAGTAGGAAATGATTGTGAGACATACAAAAATATTTTGGGAAAATTTGGAGAAAAGAGCAAAGCTAATAATAATGGCAAATATCTGTTGAATTTCTGCTCAGGACATGGACTGGTTATTACTAACACCATGTTCCAACATAAAAATGTGCACAAATTCACATGGAGAGAAAAGGCTAGGAATACGAAAAGTCTCATTGACTATGTTGTTGTTGTTGATAATGATGTTTTCTCCCTGGACACCAGAGTGTACAGAGAATTTGAAATTGGAAGTGATCACTATTTAGTCTTGAGCAGGATAAAATTGAATTTCATATTGAAAAGAATAACATGTAAGAAAGTTTTAAAGCGAATAAAAGTTGAGCAGCTCTCAGATTTGAACTATAGACTAAAATACACAAAGATTATTGAAGAAAAAATGAAAGAGTTTGAGAACAGGAATCAAACCTTGGAGATTCAGTGGCAAACTCTGAAGAAAACATTGATTGATTCTGCCAGAGAGGCATGTGGTGAGGTTGTCTGCAAGGATAAAAAAATCAGAACTCCCTGGTGGACACAGGAAGTTAAAGAGGCAGTGAAGGAAAAGAAGAAAGCATATCAAAAGTTCCTGTCAAATAAGTCAGCTTGTGCTCTTAGAGAATATAGAGACAAATGCAAGAACGCTAAACACTGTGTAAAACTAGCTAAACAAAAGTAATGGGAGGACTTTGGCAAGAATATAGAAAATAAATATCAAGAAGGTGGCAAAATATTCTGGAGATTGTAGAAGAAGCTTAGGAATGGAGGAAAGAGTGCTGTAAAAGGAGTTAGAGATGATAAAGGTGACATGAAAACTGCAGAAAAAGATATCCTTGAAGTATGGAGTAATTACTTTGAAAAACTGCTAAATGAAACAAGCAGTGATGATAGCACAGTGGTAAAAAACACTGACCAGACATGCAGTCAGGAATACATATCCATACTTGAAGTAGAAAAAGCCATCAAAGGCTTGAAATGTGGAAAGGCAGCAGGAGTAGATGATATTCGACCAGAAATGCTGAAGTATGGTGGTATAAGAGTCATACAGTGGTTGCACTGCATAGTTCAGAAAGCCTGGACAGAGGGACGAATTCCCGATGATTGGAGTAGAGCTCTCATAGTACCCATATATAAAAAGGGAAATAAAACTGAACGTGAGAATTACAGAGGTATTTCCCTACTGAGTGTTCCTGGCAAGATCTATGCAAGTATACTTGAGAAACGGTTGAGAAGAATTGTGGAAGAAAAGCTTGGTGAAGAACAAGCTGGATTCAGGCCAAATAGAGGCTGTCAGGATCAGATTTTCACTTTACGACAATTAGTTGAGAAAGCATGGGAATATAACAAAGATCTGTATTTAAGTTTTGTCGATTTGGAAAAGGCATATAATAAGGTTCCAAGAGAGAAGCTATTCAATACGCTGCAGTTATATGGTGTCAATGGGGCATTATATCAAGCAATACTTAGTCTTTATTTGAGTTGTAAGTCAGCAGTTAGAATTGAAGGATGTACAGGAAGATGGTTTAATGTTAAATCTGGTGTGAGACAAGGATGTACATTATCCCCTCTGTTATTCATTATCTATATGGATCACATTATGAAACAAAGTGGTATTAAACATGATATCAGAATTGGCGATGTTAATGTCAGCTCTTTGCTTTATGCGGATGATGTTATACTTCTAAATAAATCCGCTACAAGTCTGCAAGATTCTCTGACTAAATTGAATAGTTGTTGTAATAGATATGGTATGAAGGTCAGCAATAAAAAGACAAAGACAATGAAAATAGGCAGAATCATTGAAAATGTCAACTGTGTTGTGAATGGAGAACCTGTGGAACAAGTAAAACATTTCAGCTAATTAAGCACGATTTTTACTAAAGATGGTAAATTAAATATAGAAATAGATAACAGAATCAGCAAAGCTGGTATGGTGGGAAGTCAATTGAATAAATTCATATGGAATAAGAGAGAAATTAGTCGGAACGCTAAATTAGCTATATACAAGACAGTGTTCAAACTAGTTTTAACTTATGGATCTGAGAGCTGGGTCAGAAGTAAAACACTTGACCAAAGACTAGAGACTGCAGATATGAGAGTCCTGAGAAAGATTATAGGCATGAACAGATGGCATCAATGGCAATATCATATTAAAAACAAGGATATTAGGAAAGAACTTGATATTGTCAGCATCCAGGAATGTGTTAGCAGAGCTAATCTCAGGTGGTATGGTCACCTAAACAGAATGGGCGAGGGAAGATTAGCAAAATAAGTGTTCTCTGCCAGGTTGGCAGCAAAACGACCCGGAGGAAGACCAAGATATAGGTGGATTGATACAGTACAAAGTGCCTTAGACGATAGAAATATAAGATCTGATAATGTTGGCGTCTTGACAAGTAACAGAACTGATTTGGAGGAAAATTGTAAATAGGAAGTTAGTAATGATATAATTTTTTCATGTAGTACTATCATATCCTGTGGGTATATGGCAGAAATTTGATGATGATGATTATGATTATTATATCACACCTCCAGGGAGTCCAAAGACTCATTGAGGGAGGGCATCAACTCTACAACTCTTCGTCTCACTACTCCACCAACCTTCATTATCTAACACCAACTCTGACTACCACCACTAGTGCTTTTACAGACAATCACAAACATCCATTCCCACGGCAGGGATGTTTGTGATTGTCTGTAAAACCCGCAGTCTTTTGGCTGGAAAGCGGATACGCTAACCACTCGGCCAGTATGCTGACATCAGTGTGGCAGGTGAGCTTTAGACCCGAGAATGTTGTGGTCTGCCTCTATTCTGTGTTGTACCAATCCAGACTTATCGGATTTGTTGTGAAGAATATAAGATTGATGTTCTTGTATTCTTTTTTCTGTTGAACATCTGGTTTGTGCAAAGTAGGAAAGCTGGCACTTGGAACTTGATATACACCTGGAAGAGACATAGTTGAGAGTTTATCTTTAGATGATGAGAAATATGTGGATAGTTTATTAATGGGAATATAAGTAGCTACTAAATCATATTTCCTCAGAATTCTTGAAATAGGCTCTGAAATGGCAGAGAAGTATGGGATTGGAACTTGGCGTATTGATTCTTTATTATTTTGGTTGGATTTGTAGGAGTCAAGATGTTATGTAGTTCTTTCGGAGAAGCCATTTAATTTCATATAATGTCTGATAGTAGAGAATTCTCACTATGGAAATTGAAAAAGACAACACATTATCCTTTTTTAGATATTATTCTCATCTGCTTACCATCAGGTAATTTAACATCAATTTATAGAAAACCCACTTTTACTGGACGATACGTTCTCCAACAGTCTGCACATCATCCTTCTCAAAAGACAGGAATCATAAAATATTTAATTCAATGAGCTAGAACTAATTCTTCAACTCTCCATTAGTTACAGGAAGAACTCTCTGCTCTCTCTTGATTGACTTCAAGGAAAGTAATAGCACCGTGAATGCAGAATATTATGCTTCACTCCTGCACAAACTGTGCAGTGCCACAAAGGAGAAGAGACAAGGAATGCTGAGTCATGGTGTTTGCTTGCTTCATGTCAATGAAGGCTATTTTTGCGAAGGTTGCAGTGAAGTACTGTGGCCTCTAGGAGATTGAACACCCACCCTACAGCCCAGATCTCTAACCCAGTGACTACCACCTGTTCTTAAAACTGAAGAAAGATCTTAAAGAAAGAAAATTTACAGATGTCAAAGAGGTGAAAGATGCAGTTTTAGTCCATTTTGCAGATAAAAGTACAGACTATTTTTTCAAGGACATAAAAATGTTAATGCAAAGTTGTGAAAAGCGTGTTGAAGTAAAGGGGGATTATGTTGAAAAGTGACACAGTTGTTTTCTTTTTATCACCTCTAAAAGTTAGTCAGGCCAGAAATTTATGGAACCACCCTTGTATATCTTTGTTAAAATAGATGCCATGTTTACTTTATTTAGAGTAAGCCATGATACCCACTATTTTCTATTAATAGACTTTACAGAAAACAGTCAAATTAAAATGTGTATTAAATTGGACTTGCATAATTTACATTCTTGTAATTACATTTTCAGATTATTCCAAATCAAAATTTTACTGAAGATGATATTTTTTTAATCTATAGTTAATTTCTATTAGACAGAAGATTTCTGGAGGTTGAAGCGTTATTCTTTTATTTTGCTCTTCTGCAGAGCCTGTGTAGCTCAGTGGATGTGGCGTTTACACACCACGGCGCTTGGCCGCACGAAGGAAGACTTGGTTTCGAGTCTAGTCGGCGACTAGAGGAAATTTCTCTAAGCCTTTTTTCGACCGGTTCCCGAGTTAGTCTATCTCTGGCACGGGCTAGCGGGTTTTTCCTCCCGGAAACTCGGGTTTTTCGTCCCGTAAATGCAAGAAAATCGACCGTAGAACCCACATTATTTCAGACATTAAATATATTGTGTTAGGGTTAGGGACCACGAAATGGCAGCACATTTGAGCCGTCTCTCTTCACTGTGTACCGCTTAATTAGTGATAGCCCTGGGCCATCTATCTCTGATTGGTACCAGTGGAGATTGAACTGCCCACTCAGTCTCCAAAAAGTTAGATAGGGCTAAATGGCCTCGCCTACTCCCCGTATACAGGAATAAAAAGGCGTTAGCCGATTTTTTTTTTTTTTTTTTTTTTTTTGCTCTTCTGCATACACTTGTAATTTATAATATTTTCTGTTTCATAGCACCATTTTTTCTTTTCTTGTAGGATGATCTTACAGATTATGGAAGAAAGAAAGGATGGTGTCCTTATTTTTTGGCTCGATATTCAGTTAGTAATGATTTCCAAGAGATATGCTTTTCAAACATATATGCCATTTTTATTTTATTAGTAAACTATAATTTACATTTATATAGTATAATTTGTTAAATTATTTAATTATGATAAATGTGGTAAAAAAAAAAAGCCATTAGAAAATATGAAATGCCGAAATATGGCAGTGAAATTTTGCATTAGCATTTTTGCATTTTGCATTTGGGACTAAATCCAACAGATTTAGTCCCAAAAATCATATACCAGATTATTGAAATAGAGCTTTTTTCAAATACTTTATCAAATGAAAAATACAATTTCATGTGAGAATTATAGGAATTTCCCTGCTGAATGTGCTAGAAAAGATTTATGAAAATTTCATAATCCTTGTGTTCAAACTAGTTTTAAGTTATGGTTCTGAGAGTTGGGTTAGAAATAAAGCATTTGATCAAAGATTAGATAATATCTCACATATGAGTTCTGAGAACAATTAAAAGAGTAAACAGATGGCATCAGAATCATATTAAAAATGAAGATATTAGGAAAGAACTTGATTCTGTTAGCATTCAAGAATAAGTGACTATTCCTTATTAGATTTGCAGAGCTAATCTAATATGGTATAGACACTTAAACAGAATGGGAGAGGAAAGGTTACCAAAACAGGTGTTTGAAGCCAAGATGAAAAAAAAAAAAAGACCCAGAGAAAGACCAAGATTTAGGCAGATCGATTCAGTCAGAAGTGCACTAGATGGTGGAAATATTAGATATGACAATATTGGAGTGGTAACAAATAATAGACTAATTTGGAGAAAGATGGTTGAATAGGAGATTAGTAAAATATAACCCTAATTGCATCATACTGTCATATCATCTTGTACACCCATTTGAAGATACATTTTGGGATATTGATGATAGTGATGATAAAATAAAATAAGAAAAATCTCGTTGTTGATAGTGTTAACTTTAAACTGGTTCATGATACAAGGGTATAGAAAATTTGAAATAGGAAGTGATCAGTGACTATTCATTTTGAGCAAGATTATCATGACTATCATAACTATCACTTGGCCAGCCTAGCTGGCCGAGTGGTAGTTGAGTGGTTAGTGTATCCACTCTCCAGCCAAAAAGGCTGTGGGTTCGAATCTCGCAGTGGGTATGGATGTTTGTGATTGTCTGTGGAAATACTAGTGATGGTCAGCGGTAGATGCCGTTGGTGTAGTTACGGTTAGTTGGTGGATTGAGTGGTGGAGATAGAGTTGTAGAGCAGGTGGTTTCCCTCGATGAGTCTTTGGACTCCCTGGAGGTGTCAAATAATAATAATATTAAGAACAAAAATATTAGAGAAGTTTTAAAAAAAATGAATGCAAGTCTAGTAATTTTCGGAGTGACCTTGTAGATCCAAATATTAGAGGAAAAAAAATGAGTTTTTAAGCAAGAACCAAATATTGGGACTCACTGGCAAAATTTGAAGAAAACATTGATTCTGCAAGGGAAGTATAGATGTATGGTGAAGTTCTTTGCAAGAAGAGAAAAATCAGAACTTTATGATGAATTCAAGAAGTTGAAATCATATTACAAGTTCCTGGGTAAGGTAGCAGGTGGTTTTAGTGAATCCAGAGGGAAAAATCTAAGTAAAATACATTGTTTAAAAATAGCTAAACAAAAGTCTTGGGAAGAATATAGGAGATATATATCACAAGGCATGATATAGTCTTGGAGTAATTACTTTGAAAAATTGTAAAATAAGTAAGCAGAGAACAGAATAATGATAGAAAAATATTCAGGAGAAATACAATCAGGTGTACATATTATTGTATATGGTAAAAAAAAAGCCATCAAAATCCCGAAATGTCGAAATGGAGTAGTGTTCAACCAGAAATTAAGGTGCTTAACACGTTTGCTGCCAAACATGAGTTAGCCCTTAGTATAATTACCTTAATTTGGACCCTTGGATTCTGAATAAAGTGGAGAGCACGTCTGGGGGCTTGGTAGAAGGGAAATAATTTGAACTAAAATACAGTATATTATATATGTGCCTCAGAAGCCAACTACGAATATACTCGTATGTCGATTACCAACCTCCTATGCCAAGTGTGAGTTAATTCATAGTATAACACGTAATTTGTAAATCAATTTAAAACTAATAAAATCAATGAAAATAAAAACCAATCAATAAAATAAAAAAAAAAAACAATAAAATAAAAAACATTTTATTCAAATTGAGAATGGTACATTTTAAAACAATTTTCCACACACAATGGTGGTTTTTCCTGGCAAACAGGACAATAATAATGTGTTTCGTGTTGTTGTTTGTTTCGTGTACACACACGGCATGGCTTTGTCGGGCGATTCTTTTTTTCTGTTGGTGGTAAAATTTCCAAATAATGAAAATCCTGATTCCCCCTGATATTCTCTAATGCTGTAAGCTCATCCATTCCAACAAAAACTGAGATAAACTGATCTCTAAATTTTAACGCAGTCATTGCATTTCCAGTAATCGTGTTATAAAATTTATGCGCATTTTGAATGTATACCTCAAAAATGCGTATTGCCAATTTCTTTGGCCATCTAATTGTCTTTCGTAAGGTGGAATAGTAAGAAAGCATTTGATCAGAAAGATTGGTGCCTGACATACCCAAATTATAATCCCTAACGATATTTGGTTTTAATTGAAATTTACCATTCCGATTTTGCGCTTCAACCATTTCAAATTTGTGCATATTTGAAATGGAAAGAACTTCCCTCTTATCCTTCCATCTGCTGACTACAACAGGACCTCTTCTTTGCCAGACAAATTTCCCTTTCTTTAGTTTCTTCTGAATAACATCTGGTGGATTGTTTTTCCTATTATTTCTCAGTTCCACAAACATATGTTTTTCTGTTGGTAAGCAATTCCGTCAGAGCTACAGAATTATAAAAATTGTCCAGATGCAATTCATAACCTTTGTCTAAATATTCTTCCATTAAGTGGAATACAATATCATATGCGTGACCCATTTTCGCTAAAGAGGATTCAGATTTTCCTGTATAAATTTTTATTTTTATCACCAATCCATTCGATTCACATAGTTCATAGAATTTCATGCCATATTTATGTTTTTTGTTTTTTATGTATTGCCGAAATGTCAGTCTACCGCGCCACAACACCATTGACTCATCAATACATAACTTTCTGTCTGGTGTGTAGCTATTTCGCATTACACTATTAAAATGATCTAGGACTGGTCTTAATTTGTGGAATTTATCATTAGCTGCTTGGGAATTATCTGCAAAATACAAATGACGCAATAAAATTTGAAATCGATTTCAGCTCATTTTAGAGCACCAAAATGGCAAATTGTAAAGTTGATTTGTACTCCAATAATGCTCAATAGACGGTAAATTACAAGGACCCATATGAAGTAAAAGTCCAAGAAATAATTTTATTTCAGGTAGGTCTGTTGCTTTCCAGTTTGAAATTCTTTGACTGTTTTGATCTGTGCTCGGCTTTACTCAATATTTTGTAAAGCATATAAATTGGTTTGTTCTACTAAAATTGTGAGAAAATCTTCAGAAAAGTTCAACTAACCTTTTGATACTGAAATTTCCAGTGTCAATTTTAAAACCTGCAACAAAGTCAAATTGTGGGGCTCTTCTTCTGAATTTTCCCAATAAGTAGATGTTGATGTATTTGGCTGGATGCTAACTTCATCTTCAAAAGTTTCTTCATCATCTGAGTCACCACTAGAGTTGTCTGTAGGATCATCTTCGGAATTGGAACCAAATATTTCATGAAATTCATCATCGCTCATATTAGCAAAAGCTTCTACTTCTATATCAGTAAGTTTTCTTTACTGGCCATGGTGAAATTGAAGGTTCTTAGAGACTAGAAACTAAAACTAGACAAGACGCAATAAACACCGTCGTCAGCGCATGTAATATATAGATGGAAGTGATACGAGATTACTCGTAGTTGGCCTATGAAACAAAATTCTTTCTGATAAGCAGGCTACGAGATTACTCATAGTGACCTTGAAAACGCGAAAGTGCTTGGCATGTGGGAACAAACTATGCCTGAGGAGCGAGGCAGCGAATGTGTTAAGGAATCAAAGCTGTATAACTGAGAGGAGACCTCCATATAGGTCTTTAAAGGATTGCAGAAAACCGACCTGGCTTCTGACTTAATGTCCAGTCCTCACCTTCTCATGGTGGATCCTGTTAGGTATCCTGGATATTGAGTAAATGAGGATGAGCTGACAATTTGGGATTAAGCCGACCAAATTGTATTCTTATTGGCTTAAACGACAATGTAAAATGATGGTAAAACATGACAGAATTTTTTGCTGGCTGAGGCATTCCCTGGTTAAACAAGATCCCCATTGTTTTGCAAGGGAACCAGGGTAAACAGTGAAAAGTCGGCTACTGGAACAAATCCTGAAACACATCACAACTCAATATCACCAGAGTTAAAGATCAGCACTATCAACATATGAAGCCTGAATGGCAAAGAAATGGAGCTAGCTGAGGAATTAGATAAGTAATAAATTCCAAGCAATAAATAAAAAATGTTATATTTAGGCAATGATAATCAAGGAAAAGGAGTAGCCATAGTATTCAACACTAAACACGAGGCTAATCTTCTTGAATGGCAGGCAGTCTAAGTAGAGTCATGTGGGCAAATATGAGAATGGGGAACCGGACAATGAGACTTATTTGTGCCTATGGTCCCACAGAAGGTTCTACTAATGAGAAGTGGAGGAATTTTTTGAGGCATTAGAGAAAGCAACTGACACAATGAAAAGAGAAAAGTTGGTCCTTGGGGATCTAAATAGCAGAGTAGGAAATGATTATGAGACATACAAAAATATTTTGGGAAAATTTGGAGAAAAGGGCAAAGCTATTAATAATGGCAATTACCTGTTGGATTTCTGCTCAGGACATGGACTGGTTATTACTAACACCATGTTCCAACATAAAAATGTGCACAAATTCACATGGAGAGAAGACACAAGGAATAAGAAAAGTCTCATTGACTATGTTATGGTTGAAAGTGATGTTTTCTACCTGGTGCAGGACACCAGAGTGTACAGAGGATTTGAAATTGGAAGTGATCACTATTTAGTTTTGAGCAGGATAAAATCGAATTTCATATTGAAAAGAATAACATGTAAGAAAGTTTTAAAGCGAATAAAAGTTGAGCAGCTCTCAGATGTGAACTGTAGACTAAAATACACAAAAATTATTAAACAAAAAATGAAAGAGTTTGAGAACAGGAACCAAACCTTGGAGATTCAGTGGCAAGCCTTAAAGAAAACCCTGATTGATTCAGCCAGAGTGGCATGTGGTGAGGTTGTCCGCAAGGATAGAAAAATCAGAACTCCATGGTGAATACAAGAAGTTAAAGATGCAGTGAAGGAAAAGAGGAAAACATCAAAAGTTCTTGGCAAATAAGTCAACTTGTGCTCTTAGAGAATACAGAGACAAATATAAGAAAGCTGAACACTGTGTAAAACTAGCTAAACAAATGTCATGGGAGGACTTTGGCAAGAACATAGAAAATAAATATCAAGAAAGTGGTAAGATATTCTGGAAGTTGTTGAAGAAGCTTAGAAATGGAGGAAAGAGTGTTGTAAAACGAGTTAGAGATGATAAAGGTGACATGAAAACAGGAGTAAAAGATATCCTTGATATCTTTTACTCCCGTTTCGAAGTCATTACCTTGGAGTAATGACTTCGAAAAATTGCTAACTGAAACAATCAGTGATAGCACAGTGGTAAAAAACACTCAACAGGCATACAGTCAGGAATACATATTCATACCTGAAGTAGGAAAAAAGTCATCAAAGGCCTGAAATGTGGAAAGGCGGCAGTAGTAGATGATATTCGGCCAGGAATGCTGAAGTATGGTGGTATAAAAGTCTTACAGTGGATGCACTGCATAGTTCAGAAAGCCTGGACATTGGGACAAATTCCCAATGATTGGAGTAGAACTCTCATAGTACCGATATATAAAAAGGGAAATAAAACTGAATGTGAGAATTACAGAGGCATTTCATTGCTGATTGTTCTTGGTAAGATATATGCAAGTATACTTGAGAAACGGTTGAGAAGAATTGTGGAAGAAAAGCTTGGTGAAGAACAAGCTGGATTAAGGCCAAATAGAGGCTGTCAGGATCAGATCTTCATTTTACAACAAATAGTTGAGAAAGCATGGAAATATAACAAAGATCTATACTTTTTGTCGATCTGGAAAAGGCATATGACAAGGTTCCAAGAGAGAAGCTATTCAATACGCTACAGTTATATGGTGTCAATGGAGCATTATATCAAGCAAAAGCAATACTTGGTATTTATTTGAGTTGTAAGTCAGCAGTTAGAATTGAACGAAGTACAGGAAGATGGTTTAATGTTAAATCTGGTGTCAGACAAGGATGTTCATTATCCCTTCTGTTATTCATTATCTATATGGATCACATTATGAAGAAAGTGGTATTAAACATGATATCAAAATTGGAGATGTTAATGGCAGCTGTTTGCTTTATGCAGATGATGTTATACTTCTAAATAAATCTGCTACAAGTGTGCAAGATTCCTTGACTGAATTGAATAACTGTTGTAATAGATATGGTATGAAGGTCAGCAATAAAAAGACAACAACAATGAAAATAGGCAGAATCGTTGTAAATGTCAACTGCGTTTTGAACGGAGAACCTGTGGAACATATAAAACATTTCAGCTACTTAGGCACAATTTTTAGTGAAGATGGTAAATTAAATATGGAAATACACAACAGAATTCGCAAAGCTGGTATGGTAGGAAGTCAATTGAATAAATTCATATGGTATAAGAGAGAAATTAGTCGGAACACTAAATTAGCTGTTTACATGACAGTGTTCAAACCAGTCTTAACTTATGGATCTGAGAGCTGAGTCAGAAGTAAAACACTTGACCAAAGACTAGAGACCCCCAGATATGAGAGTCCTGAGAAAGATTAGAGGCATGAACAGATGGCATCAATGGCAATATCATATTAAAAACCAGAATATTAGGAAAGAACTTGACATTGTCAGCATCCAGGAATGCATTAGCAGAGCTAATCTCAGGCGGTATGGTCATTTAAATAGAATGGGCGAGGATAGATTAGCAAAACAAGTGTTCTCTGCAAGGTTGGCAGGAAAACGACCCAGAGGAAGACCAAGATATAGGTGAATTGATACTGTACAAAGTGCCTTAGACAATAGAAATATAAGATCTGATAATGTTGGAGTCTTCGCAAGTAACAGACTGATTTGGAGGAAAATTGTAAATAGGAAGTTAGTAATTATATAAATTTTTCATGTAGTACTATCATATCCTGTACATGGCAGGAATACGATGATGATATTGAACTAAATCAGAGAAGCACAAAGGAATCTTTCAACTGTGTGTCTTAAGAAAGATTTATGTATGTATACATGAAAAGAAGTTAAGAAAAATTGTGGAAAAGTTGGGTTTAGGCTGAGTAAGAGTTCTTAGGACTAGATTTTTACTCTACAACATACAGTCCAAAATCATTGGACTATAGCAAGATATATATTAAATTTTGTAGATCTTGAAAATATGTGATAAGGTGCCAAGATAAAAATCTTTTTAACATGCTATAAATGTATGGTGGAAATGGGTCTTTAAGCAGAGCTATATGTAATCTATACTTAAAGTCAGTTAGTTAAAGAATGTACAAGAAGATGGTTTGTTTTAAAATCAGCTGAAATGCAAGGATGCACGTTACCTCCACAGTTATTCATCATCTGTAGATCACATATTGAAGGAAAGCAGCATTAAATCTAATATTAATCTGTTGAATCATTAATGGGCTGGGAATGTTCTCTCTCTCTCTCTCTCTCTCTGTATATATATATATATATACAGGGTGTTCGGGATAAATTTGACATATTTATAATTAATTATATTTTTCCGTAAGTTACATGTATTAACACACACTTCTCTTCATTTAAAAGTTTGGACCCTTCTTCATTCACATACAAGATGTCAGAAAGGATGGATAGCTGGAACCCACCTGAATCATGGAAGAGAATAACTTGTATCATGATGATTCGTGCCCGCCATCAAAATAAGGATATTACGACTGCTGCCCAATGCTCCCTGAATACAGTAAAAACAATCAGGCATGAACTAGAGACTTGCAATGGTGACTACGAGGATGTAGCAAGAAGAAAGATCCCTAGCAGACGATCTGATTGCGTTCGTACAGCAGAATTCCTCGCAAATCTGCAGGAACAGGTGTTGAAGAACCCTGGCATTGGAATTCGGGCTTTGTTCGTGGAGTTGCTAACTGTAGTCAAGCCCTGGATAACAAGGGTAGGCAATGGTAGGCCGTATGTATGGCAGCAGGATTCGGCCCCTTGCCACACCTCTGGGAAAAGTCAAAAATGGTTGTCTGAAAATTTCTACGACTTCACCAGTCCAAATGTTTGGCCTCCAAACTCCCCAGACCTTAACCCCATGGATTATTTTGTATGGGGCGCAGTTGAAAAAGACACCAATCACACTTCCAGTAATACAAAAGCCCAGTTAATGGATAAAATTAAAACAGTTTTTGCGGCCCTTCCCAGGGAGACTGTAGCATCAGCTTGTTCGAGGTTCCGAAGCAGAATTGAAGCTGTGATCGATGCTAATGGTGGTTATTTTGAGTAAATCTTGTTGATAGTATTGTAATTAACTCTGCCTGTAATGTTTTTTTGTCAATTCATTAAATTTAATAGATACAAAGAAGATTTTCTTTTTCCTTACGAAACTGTCAAATTTATCCCGAACACCCTGTACATATACATACATGTGTATATGCATATGTGTATATATTTTCCCAATTCTGCCGTCCTCTGGTTTCTGCAAACGAGGCTCTGGTGATATACCATATTTTCCTGTGCATAAGACGCACCCAAGAAATTTAATACAATTTTCTGGAAAAAACCTAAACTTTTAAGCCTGATTTTAAAAAAAATGGATAAAATAATAGTTAATTTTTAATAGTAAACTGACCTTTCAGAAACCTGCAAAACCCATGTCACTGTCATCTGACTTCTCTATCATCATTAATTTCTTCTCTTTCTTTCTTGTTCTTCATCATCATCATCTTCATGCAAGAAATGATCTTCACTTCCATCAAGGGTGTTGCTAATTCCACATTTCAAGAAAGATTTAACAATAGTTTGTTCATTCATTTTTGACCATGATGTCTTAACCCACTCGCACACTTGAGAGTTTGATGGCCGTTTCAGGGCACCTTTTGGTGTTAGCTGATGTACCCGCATTCATCATCCACTTGTTCCACTCTTCTCTCATAAAGACTTTAAAGGGTTTGTTTAAAGATACATCAAGTGGCTGCAGTTGTGATGTAAATCCTTCAGCTTCCCTATTCCCGTGTTTCTTCTGCATATTTTACAACTGTCAATTTATAACTTGAAGTATATGAATGTCACCTGTTTTTTTCCATCACTAAAATCTACGGGGAAATATCAAACTGAACACAAAATATCTCAACACGTCAACTCAATACTGATAAACATTGGTAGCTGATTACTCGGATAAGATATTATGAAACTTGAATAGGGACTCCCCGTTCTTAGCCAATGACATGCTAGAAGTCATGTGAAGGTCACGCATCAATTTGATTGCACCATTAACCACCTACAAAGATCTTGGAACTTAAAAGGGAGTGCGTATGACTTTGAAAAGAGGAAACAATCTTTATCTTCATTATATAAGATGCACCCCATTTTTAAGATGAATTTTTAAGGTAAAAAAGTGCGTCTTATACACCGGAAAAGACGGTATTTCCATTTTATAAGCATATCATCTAATTGTTTACATATGCATGCAGCCACTGCTGTGTTGTGGATTTTATGATTCCTTGTGAGAGGTTTGTGTATTAATCAAAAGAAGAGAGAGAGATAATGGTCAACCATCAAACTATCATCCCACTGACCTCCCATCAGTATTTTCAGAAATAATGGTAAATGTCATTAATGTAAAGGCCTACTACTTCACTATTTGGAGACTTAACAGTTAATCAGTGATGATCATTATGGATTTCACCACTCTTATACCTTGCTAGATACCCTAGCTAAGTCTTATCCACCTTTGGACACAAGCCATGGAGGTTCAAAGAAACTCATGTAGTCACTTTTGATTTTTCCAGGACACTGGCATCCTGGTTTTCTTCAAATTACCATCTTATGATTCTCTCTCTCCTGCCTTTTGTGATTGAATTGCTTGCTTCTTTCTCTCTGCTCATTCATTGCATTTCATGGTGATAATTTCATATTATCAGATTTTTCCCATTAATGCCTGATTCCCCCCCCCCCCACCCATCTGTGCCCTACTTTCACCCGCATTCTTCCTCTTGTACCTCAAATCCTATTCATGTTTGCTGATGACAGTACTCTCTGTTCTTCTACATTCAGTAAACTGCTTAAACGATTTAAGGGCTTCAAGATCTTCTGTACAATTCTGTAAAAATTGATCTTGCTGTTCTCATTTTGGGAAAATTATCTAGTGAATTTTAATGCTGTCAAAACAGTTCTGTCTTATATCTCATAATAAGGCAGGATCGTGTTTTGACAAGCAGCTTGAACTTTATTCCCCCCCCTTCTTTTTCTTTTGATAATATTCTGATTGCTAGTCAAGATCAGTTTACTGTTCTTGCATTTTCTTTTACACCTAGCCAATCCTGGGACCATCACATCAGTAGCTTTCTCATCCTCCAAAACGTTTACCTCACACAAGACACTAATGTGCTACAGGTTCTATTACCTCTTGTATGTGTGTAAAGGAGGGGGGGGGGGGGAAATTGTTATCTTCCTTCCAAAAAGCTGTTTCTTGTCTGCACATTACTTAGCACTGCATAAATCCCAAATCCATCCATTCTTCGGATACTGTTCTCACATTTTGAATAGTGCACTAAAAACCTTCCTCATAATGCTTGATTATATCCAGAAGAGAGCAGTCCACTTAACAGGTGGTTCATCTCTCACAACAGTCACATTCTCATAGACTGTGTTTTTTCATTATGTCTTTTTATAGGTATTTTCATTGAATTTGCCTCCAGTGTTCTTCCATTTTCCTCTAATAATATAAGAACACGAGTAGTCACTGGTTAGCATCAATATTCATTTTAGGTCAAAACTTAAAGCAACTTCCCATCTTTCATTCTGTTTTCCTCAGTTCTTTAAAACAGTTTTTGTCACACAATTTTCTTCAAAGACTACAAAGCCTCCAGGGAACCAGAGCAAACAGCGAAAAGTCAGCTACTGGAACAAATCCTGAAACCCACTCCAACTCAACAACGCCAGAGTTCAAGATTGGTACTATCAACATAAGAAGCCAGAATGGCAAAGAAATCGAGCTAGCTGAGGAATTGGATAAGTACCAGATCGACATAATAGAGCGGACTGAAACAAAAAAGGCAAGAACTGGTGAGATCTTTCTGAGCAATAAATACAAAATGTTATATTCAGGGGCAATGACAATCAAGGAAAACAAGGAGTAGCTATAGTATTCAACATTAAATACAAGGCTAATCTCCTTGAATGGCAGGCAGTCTCAAGTAGAGTTATGTGGGCAAATATCAGAATTTTGAACTGGAGAATGAGACCATAGGCACAAATATGGTCCCAGAAGATTCTACTAAGGCAGAAATGGAGGACTTTTTTGAGGCTTTAGAGAAAGCAACTGACACATTGAAAAAGGAAAAGTTGGTTCTTGTTGGGGATCTAAATAGCAGAGTAGGAAATGATTGTCAGACATACAAAAATATTTTGGGAAAATTTGGAGAAAGGAGCAAAGCTAATAATAATGGCAAATACCTGTTGGATTTCTGCTCAGGACATGGACTGGTTATTACTAACACCATGTTCCAACATAAAAATGTGCACAAATTCACATGGAGAGAAGACACAAGAAATAAGAAAAGTTTCATTGACTATGTTATTGTTCACAGGGATGTTTTCTCTCTGGTGCAGGACACTAGAGTGTACAGAGCATTTGAAATTGGAAGTGATCACCATTTAGTCTTGAGCAGGATAAAATTAAATTTCATATTGAAAAGAAGAACATGTAAGAAAGTTTTAAAGTGCATAAAAGTTGAACAGCTCTCAGACATGAACTGTTGACTAAAATAACAAACATTATTCAAGAAAAAATGAAAGAGTTTGAGAACCAGAACCAAACCTTGGAGATTCAATGGCAGGCTCTGAAGGAAACATTGATTAAATCAATGAGAGGGCCATGTGGTGAGTTTGCATGCAAGGATAGAAAAATTAGAACTCCATATTGGACACAGTAAAAGAGGCAGTGAAGGAAAAGAAGAAAACATATCACAAGTTCCTGGCAAATAAGTCAGCCTGTGCTCTTAGGGAATACAGAGACAAATGTAAGCTAAACACTGTGTAAAACTAGATAAACAAAAGTCATGTGAGGACTTTGGCAAGAACATAGAAAATAAATATCAAGAAGGTGGTAAAATATTCTGGAGATTGTTGAAGAAGCTTAGAAATGGAGGAAAGAGTGTTGTAAAAGGACTTAGAGATGATAAAGGTGACATGAAAACAGGAGTAAAAGATATCCTTGAAGTATGGAGTAATTACTTCGAAAAATTGCTAAATGAAACAAGCAACGATAGCACAGTGGTAAAAAACACTCAACAGGCATACAGCCAGGAATACTTATTCATACCTGAAGTAGAAAAAGTCTTCAAAGACCTGAAATGTGGAAAGGCAGCAGGAGTAGATGATATTTGGTCAGGAATTCTGAAGTATAGTGGTATAAAAGTCTTACAGTGGCTTCACTGCATTGTTCAGAAAGCCTGGACAGAGGGACAAATTCCCAATGATTGGAGTAGAGCTCCCATAGTACCCACATATAAAAAGAAAATAAAAACTGAATGTGAGAATTACAGAGATATTTCCCTACTGAGTGTTCCTAGAAAAATTTATGCAAGTATACTTGAGAAACGGTTGAGAAGAATTGTGGAAGAAAAGCTTGGTGAAGAACAAGCTGCATTCAGGCCAAATAGAGGCTGTTCAGGATCAAATCTTCACTTTACGACAATTAGTTGAGAAAGCATGGAAATATAACAAAGATCTATACTTTTTGTCGATCTGGAAAAGGCATATGACAAGGTGCCAAAAGAGATATTATTCAAAACTCGACAGTTATATTGTGTTAATGGGGCATTATATCAAGCAATACCTAGTCTTTATTTTAGTTGTAAGTCAGCAGTTAGAATTGAAGGAAGTACAGGAAGGTGGTTTAATGTTAAATCTGGTGTGAGACAAGGATGTACATTATCCCCTCTGTTATTCATTATCTATATGGATCACATTATGAAGGAAAGTGGTATTAAACCTGATATCAAAATTGGAGATTTTAATCTCAGCTCTTTGCTTTATGTGGATGATGTTATACTTCTAAATAAATCTGTTACAACTCTGCAAGATTCCCTGACTAAATTGAATAACTATTGTAATCCAGTTGAACTGTTGTAGATATGGTATGAAGGTCAGCATTAAAAAGACAATGAAGATAGGCAGAAACATTGAAAATATCAACTGCATTGTGAATGGAGAACCTATAGAACAAGTAAAACATTTCAGCTACTTAGGCACGATTTTTAGCAAAGATGGTAAATTAAATTTGGAAATAGACAACAGAATCATCAAAGCTGGTATGGTAGGAAGTCAACTGAATAAATTTATATGGAATAAGAGAGAAATTATCCAAAACACTAAATTAGTTGTATACAAGACAGTGTTCAAACCAATTTTAACTTATGGATCTGAGAGCTGGTTTTCGAAGTAAAACACTTGGCCAAAGAGACCACAGGTATGAGAGTCCTTAGAAAGATTAGGGGCATGAACAGATGGCATCAATGGCAATATCATATTAAAAACAAGGATATTTGGAAAGAACTTGATATTGTCAGCATCCAGGAATGCATTAGCAGAGCTAATATGAGGTGGTATAGTCACTTATGCAGAATGGTAGAGGAAAGCTTAGCAAAAAGAAATGTTTTCTGCCAGGTTGCCAGGAAAAAGACCTAGAGGGAAGACCAAGATATAGGTGGATTGATACAGTAAAACATGTCTTAGAAGACAGAAATATAAGACCTTCTAATATTGGAGTCTACATGTAACAGACTGATTTGGAGGAAAATTATAGATTCTTTCTTTTTCTCTAATCATTTGCCATTTGCCCCCGCACAACACTATTATGTTATAGGTCTTATGTCGTCTTGTGTATGAGGGTTGAAAAAGAAAGAAAGAGAGATTGAGATTAAAATAAATTCTTTGATTTATGCAAATCATGTTTTACTGTTATACTTCTAAGTAAATATAATGTAAGGCTTCAGGACTTTTTGACTGAATTGAATAACTGCTGTAACAAATTTGTTATAAAAATGAGCAGTTAAAATAAAAAAGCTATGAAAATAGAATCAAACATCAATGCATTGTTATTGGAAAGCTTATATACAACTAAAAAAGTTCAGCTGTTTTGCCAATTTTTAATGAAAATGGCCATTTTAATATGGAAATAGAGCATAGGATAAGGAAAGGTAGTATGGCAGGGAGCCAGTTGAATAAATTTATTGGAAAAATTAGCCAAAGCACTAAACTAGCAGTATATAAGACTGTTCAAATGAATTTAAATTAGAGATATGAAAATTGGGTTAGAAATAAAACAGTTAATCGAAGATTCCACCAATTGAGAGTTTCATGGAAAATTAGAAGATTGAACAGATTACCTCAGAGGATGAATAATTAAATATGAAGGTATTAGAAAGGAATTTGGCATTATTGCCATTCAAAAATGGATAAGCAGAGAAAATCTATGTGATATGATTAACTAAAACTAATTAATTAAACTGATTAACTGAAAACTAACTAATTATCAATCTGGTGAACGCAACATTGAGCTCACTGTTACATTTTCACTAAATTAAGAAACGCAGGTGTATGAGGCCGAGGTATTAGAGCTGTTGCACAATCTGAATAAGAATTCAGCAATAGGGACTGATGGAATATCAGCACATGCACTAAAAGAGTGTTCAGCTGAATTGGCCATTCCTTTGACCAAAATATTTAATATGAATCTCAGAACAAGGGGGGATTCCACAGGAATGGAAGGAATGTATGGTAATTCCATTGCACAAGGGTGATGCAAAGACTGATGTATCCAACTATTGACCAATTAGTATCTCAGGAGTGGTGGTGGTGGTGAAGATTTTGGAAAAATTGGTTAGGGCCCAGATTCAGAAATGGGTTGACAGTGAATTTCTACTTTGCAATGAACAACATGGGTTTACTAAGGGAAGGTCATGTTTTAGCAACTTGCTCACATTCTATACCAATGTTACCATTGAACTAGACAAGGGGAATGGGAATGGATACACCATGATACTTTTTGGATTTTGCTAAGGCTTTTGACAGAATACAGCATGGCAGACTGCTGCATAAATTGGAGAAAATGGGTTTGCGTTATACAATATTAGCATGGATAAGAGGATCGCTGACTGACAGATATCAAAAAGTGGTATACTGGGGGATCTGAGTCTGCAAGGTTTAAGGTAAGTGGTGTACCACAAGGATCAGTGCTTGGTCCACTGTTATTCAATCTGTACATAATGATATTGGGAAGGATTTGACAAGCGACATACAGTTATTTGCTGATGATGCAAAGATAGGTAGGGTAATCAGGAATTCTGCTGATATGTATGCAGTCTTTGCAGAATGATTTGAATAGGCTGGAATTGTGGTGCCATGGGAAAATGGGTGTCAGTTCAATGTCAGGAAATGTAAAGTCATTAACTTTGGCATGATTAGATATCCAGTGTTATTGTATTGGTGTCATTAGGCTAGAAGAAACTGATGAGGCTAGGGATCTTGGAGTGTTAATAGATAGGAAGTTCAAGTTTAGGGGCCATGTGGCAAAGATTGCAAATACAACTTAAAGATAATTGCAATGCTGAAACAAACGTTCACATGTAAAGATAAGGATGTTATTTTGCCTCTTTACAAGGCCTTGATAAGACCTCACTTGGACTATTGTGTGCAGGTCTGGTCTCCTGGTTTCCATTGTGATTCTGATATATTAGAGAGAATACAAAGGAGAGTGTTAAAAATGATATCAGGATTATGGAACACTGATTATGAAGACAGATTGAGAATTTGTAGACTGCAGACACTAGCAAACAGGAGAAAGAGGGGTGATATGATTGAGACTCACAAACTTTTGAAAGGGTCATACAGGATTTCAATTGATGGAATTTTTCAATTTATGGAGGGTGGGGAAAGGACGAGAGGGTATCCTTGGAAGCTGAGAAGTCCTCCAGGAAGGTGTGAGGGCTAGATTTTTCTCTCAGAGGGTGGTGCGTGATTGGATGTTATGAGTGCCAGCAGTGTGAATGAATGAATTCAAGAATAAGTATGCTGGTGTGTGTAGTATGTGGCCTCCCTCGATGAGTCTCTGACTCCCTGGAGGTATCTCTTAATAATAATAATAAAAGAATGGGTGTTAAAAGATTGGTAAAACAGAGTTGAAGCCATTGTAGTTAGGAAAAAATACTCCCAGAAAGGCAAAGATCTTGGTAGAATGATGTCATTAGGAGCTCCTTTGAAGGATTATGAAAATCGACCATATTGGACACTTTATAAATAAAGGTTAATGTACAACTAGTAATGAAATGTTATGTTTGATTAATGTAGTATCCTTTCAACCCCTTGAGGATACTGCCAGGAAACGATTCTAAACAGCATTAATGTGATTAGGTAATCATAAAAAGAAAGAAAAAATGCATTGTATTCTTTTCTCTGAATAATTTATTTTGCATTAAATTTAGGTTATCATAGTACCAAATTTATTTATGATACATATAGAAAAAAACAAAGAAATTAACTTTTGTTTATTATTGACATTATACATTTCAGATTACTCATGCTAATATCATTGTGTACAGTTATCATTATCTTTTGGATCCAAAGATAGCAGATCTTGTTTCGAAAGAACTAGCTAGAAATTCTGTTGTTGTTTTTGATGAGGCCCATAATATAGGTGAGATTTTGATCATTCCTGAAAATAAATTTACTCTACTTAGTATTAAAAAAAAAGTATAAAAAAATTTTGTATTTTGTTAATTTATCACATATGGTAATGCTTGTTTGTTATTAAAAACAGGTTATTTTTTAAAAAAAGATGTAGAACCATATTCCTCATAGACCAGGAATTTCCCAGTAACTTTTTTGTTGTATTTGTTGAACAACAAAAAAAATTTGTTGCCTGTGGATTGATCATGAACACACTTACTGGGATTTTTAATTAGGTGTGATTTCCTAGTAAATATATATAATTCATTCAGATATATTTACAAGTTTCTTAATTAAGTTGTATATTATTACTAAAATCTATATATCATTTTTTTCTGATGATATACACCCTCTGTCCAAAATGAAACTGAACTTTTCGAAAATAGAAGAAACTAGTGGCATCATCTGTTTTATCTTTTTGTTGTCGAAAGCGGCAAACTTCATTAGTGTTGTGTCAACTGTTTATGATATTTGTTTCATTAGAAGCTGAGTTATAGTGCCAAGAGTGACAGTGTGTTTTGACGAACGGTCAGAAAATGAGTTTCAGACAGAGAGCTATGATTGACTTTTGTGTTAAACTTGGTAAATGTTTTACCGAAATGCATCAAATGCTCCAAAAAGCATACGGTGATGAATGCTTATCCCGTACTCAAGTTTACGAGTGGTTTAAGTGATTTCAAAGTGTTCGTGAGCTTGAGGATGATGAAAAGCCAGGCCATCCATAAACTAGACTGAGCAAAGTTAACATCCAAAAAGTGCGTGATTTCATCAAAGAAAACCTGAAATCGTCCGTGAGATTGATTGAAGATGAATTGGAGATTCCAAAATCAACTGTGCACAACATTTTGACCAAGAGTTTGGGCATTCTCAAATTGAATTTGCGATTTGTTTCCCACAAGTTGACCGACAACCAAAAAATGTATCGAATTGAACACTGTAAGGATCTCATTAAAACCGCTCATAAGGACTCAAACTTCCTTGAAATGATTGTCACTGGTGGCGTTTTGAGTATAAGCCCAAAACAAAGCACCAGAGTGCTGAGTGGAGACTGCCAGAAGAGAGGCATCCGAAAAAAAGTCACTTGGAGAAGTCAAAAGTAAAGACAATGCTGATTTGTTTCTACGATTGCAAGGGCATTATCCACAAAGAATTCGTTCCGCCTGGCCATGCGGTCAATGGTGAGTTTTATGTCGAAGTTTTGAAGCAATTGATAGCAGGAATTTGTCGTGTACGGCATGAATATCATGATGCAAGCAGCTGGTCACTTTTGCACGATAATGCTCCATCTCATCATTCGAACGTTGTGAGACAGTTTTTGAACAAAAATCAAGTTTGTGTGTTGGAAAAGAGAAAGAAGAAGGAGAAATAAGTCACCCTGTGACTTCTTTCTCTTCCCCACTTCATTTGCCGATGAAAGGAAAGTGATACGACACCATTGAAAACGTTCAGGCGACAGTAACAACGATCCTCAACAGTATCCCAAAAACCGATATAAAAAAACTCATTTAACGAATTAATTGATCGATACAGCATGCCAAACGCTGTATTGAAGCTGAGGGAGAGTATATTGATTGCAATAAATGATTTGAATAATTATAATTTGCCTGTGTTTTATTTTCTATCAAAAGTTCGGTTTCTTTCTGAACAGAGGGTGCATGATGTCTGAAGAAATTCTTGTGTGCTCAACATATTTATTAAGGTTGCCTGCTTTAGGTTCAAAGCTAGATGGCTAGGAGGAGACTCCACATAGCCCTTAAGGAATGTGGTGAACTAACTAGGGCTTCTGTCCTAATGTAAATCCTTACTTCACATAGTGCAGTAAGGAATAGTAATTATTTACCTGAAAACTGAATGAACAAGCATGGGCTGGCAATTTGGGACTTTTGCTGATCACCTGGTATTCTGCATTAGCTTAAACTAAAACAAAATCATGGTACAACATGATGAAATTTCATGCTGGCTGAGGCCCTTGCCTGTTCAAACAAGCTTCTTACTATTTTCACCAGGGAACCAGTGCAAAAAGTGAAATCCCAAATGTGAGAGCAGTATTCCAAATGGAGAACAATTTTGTCCTCTTTCCACTCTTTTAGAACTTGGGCAAATCTAAGGCTCATGTTAAAAAATGTACATGGAGGAGCATTCCCTCAAGACATATGGTGATATTCCATGAAGTCCCATGCATGGCCTTATTGACATTGTTGACTCAATTCCTCATACATCTCCTGCCCATTCAGCATCAGTGGCTCCTCCTTCCTCTCCCACTTCTGTCAGGGTCTGCAATTACTCTCGAGAGGATGAAATACTTTTATGAATTGTTCATTTAACATCTCTACTATATCTTCCTCAATGGTTATCATTCTACCATTCTCTCCAACCAGTATCATCCTTCCTTCTACTGGTCAGATATTGAAAAAACTCTATGATTTCTTTTGGCCTTAACTAAAAGCAAATGTGCAGTAGTTAAGTTTTCTCATTGTACTTCTTGTGCAAGTGGCTATTGCTACCACTCATCTTATGCTACTTTCATAATGTCTTCTTCCAAATTGCATGTTTCATCTCTTCATTCATCCATTTCACACCCAACTTATTTAACCTCTTTTCTTTTAGAATGCATTCAGACATTGCTTCTGCCAGACAGTTCTCAAACAGGTTCCATGCAGCACTGATCTCAACTTTCCTTCCAATTCTTCATTCCATGATATAGCTGCAAGCTGTCTTATGAAATTGTCATAATCACCAGCCTTATAGTTGAAGTCCTCATATGGCTGCCACCACCACCACCCAAGTAATAATTACTTCATGGTCACTTTTATCAACTGGAGGGAGATTTAACATCTCATTTACAATAAAACCCTCTGATGCAAATAAAATCCAAGACCCCTTGTCGATTCTCTGTTACGTGCTGCCTAAGAGAGTTGTTCCTCAATAACCCAAGAAATTCATTTTCTTTGCTCCCAGATGCTATCTCTTCATTCCAATCTATATTACTATAATTAAAATCATCCTTTTCTTATTAGCTAGACTAATTTGCTTATACATTTCCTTTTCACTGCCCTCCATATTATCAGGTCTATAACAAAACTAACTAGATATTTCGTTCTGTCCACCTCTACCTCACCATACTGCTTCAAAACTAGTGCCATTGTTTGCTCCTTTCATCTCCAATGTGATGAGGATTACTCCTCTGCTACTATCAACATCACTCTCGTATTCTGCATATCCTCATGAAAAACATCACATTCACCCATCTCTATTCCTGTCAGAATGTTATCCTCATCCAACCATGTCTCATTTATTCCAACAGTTTATGGGCGAATGTACTCTATTAATGCTACAACACACACACAGATGATGACCCCCCTCCCCCGACCACTCCGCTTCTTCTTTATCACTGAAAGGGGAGAGGGAAACAAACAGACCTGTTTGTTCCCCCCCCCCACACACACACATCCACTCCTCTATTCATCATCCACTCTTCTCACACAGTGTCTCCCTCTCTACCCCAATCTCCCTTTCTCTGTTTGTCTTGTGTTCCTTCTCTCTCATTCTCTTCACTCATGCTACTCACCTTTGCATTCACAAACTTTCTTACCCTGTTTTCCTGTTCATCCATGTCACCTCTACTACCTCTTACTTCCTCAGGTCTTCCATTCGCTTCAGTCATTACTCTTTCTTGCAGTAACTGTTTCTCCAGCCAAATCGCATCAAATTCATTTAAATAAAGACCATATTTTTTATATGGCTCTACCCATCCCTTAAATGCATCTCACACTTGTTCACCATCTCAACTCATTACTATCATACCTGGGCAACATGTTGACTACCTTTCCTACTGCACTGTTATCGTTTACTCTACTTAGCAACCTCCTGATATCCATCCTCACATTTTCCTTATTGCCATCCAGATCATTTATACCTACTAGCACTACAAGTTCTTTCATTTGCTAGTTCCTCATATCTAGTGCTTCAGTCACTTTGCTCAATCTATCCCCTGGAAAGCAAACCTTATGCACTTTCTCATTAACCACACCTCTGATAATTGAATCCCCATACATGATGACTTTCAAATCATTGGACACTTGTATCACAGTGCTATCTTTTATTTCAGCTTTCCTCTCGCTTCCATACGTACATGTTATTATCCTTATTTCACTTTGCAATTGCCTTCTTCTTCACTAACTCTGCTTTCACATCCTCAATTACTTTCTCACTGCTCTTCACTATCTCTAGCAGGTTGGTCACACTTCCATCCTCACTACCTATCATGTTCACTGTCTTGTAATTTGTTGGTTTAACTTCCTCATACCCTATCTTACTGCTACTTTCAGTTACCTCATTTATGCTCTTTCACATTTCTTTCACTATCATTTAAACCCAGAACTCTATTCACTATAACACTTTCAGTTTCACTGCTTTCAGCATTAACTTCTGTTACTTCGTTTTCCCACTTCTGACAAGTCTCTCATTTCTGGCTCATAAAACATCTATGACACACTGTCTCCCCACTCTCACTCTTATACCACAATCCATTTTCTCCCAGCAGTGAATACATAGCATACACACAGTACATTTTAAAAATCTCCCTTGTCAACCTTCCTTGAACAACACCTTTGTTCTCATTCTCATCGGTGCCCTAAATAGCACTATTTATGTATCGTACATGGAATAAATATATTTAAAAAATAAAACATACTCAATCATTTAGTCATATGCAACGATACCTCCACCAGGAATTATCAAAAACATCATTAAACACATATCCAAACAATAACTTATCTGTAAGTTTATATTCATACTGTAACTCCAGTTTGTTATCCTTCGAAGAAATAAATCGAACATGGTCTGTTGTTCAAGTTGTGGAATATGACAGATATGATAATATAAAAAGGGGACAAAAAAACAGGAGTCAACTATGGAATACAAACCACAGAACAACCACAAAAATGCAATCAGGACCAGATCATTCTTTGAAACATCCTCCTTACGTATTTATATTTAAAAATCAAATTTGAATATTGTGGGTTTGGAATAGTGGGGGGAATGTTTACTCAGATACTAAATGCAAGAACTAAGGTGAATTAGTATACAGAAGACTGGCTTTTCTCTGGTTAAAACACAAAACCATCTAAGTGTGGATGCAGGATCGCACAAAAGTTATAGCCAGTAGCCTTGTCAAAGAAACTGAATGCATGACTATTTTAGACATTGTGAGTTTCCTACATTTTGGCCTTTCAGCATCACTTTTGGATTTGTTGGTAATTTCTTTGTAACTATTTTATTACAGGCAGAAAGAAGGATGGAGATTTTAATGAAAGCCAGTTGCATTATGCTTAGGTAATGGATGCGAATTTCAATTGGAATGAAGAATAAATATATCCATACCTATAAGAATTGTTTCACATTTTTATGTCAGCTCTGGAAGAGATATTTGCTCTAGACTAGATCAAATATCTTTTCTTGAGCTGACTTAGACATGTAGCTTTGCCTGATAAAAACACCATGTCAAAGTCTTTTTTAGTCACCAAAAGACTTTTATGATACTTTTTACCTATAGTCTTTTCACATGTACCAATATAGTGATTAAAATCTGCTGAACCTTAGAATACCACTCTCATGTTTATGGTAATGCATCAAAAACCTCTCCACACTGTCTGGTTAACAGATAGCACAGACTTTCTCATATGCATTCTGCTTCAGCCTTATGCCTTTTTTTTTTTTAAATAGCTATTTTAATGGGTGCTGTTTTGCTGAAATGGCTTCCATCATTTCTTTCCTTTTCTTTAAAAACATGAACAGTTTCGAGTCAATATCCATTTACATTCCAGCTTGTGTATATGAAGTTCATATAAAATTATATGGCTGCCTGCAAAAATCTAGTAAATTTTGCCTTCATAATTTATTTTCTATATTTTGTGGAAAGGAATATCAAGTAGTTCAATATATTATTTGTTATAAAGACAGTCTTATGTGTGTGTGTGTATATATAATATATCTTATCATTGTAGATAATGTGTGCATTGAGTCAATGAGTGTAACCATCAGCAGAAAAATTATTGATAAAAGTCAACAAAATATCCAAGTTTTAGAGAAGATAGTAAAAGAGTAAGTATGATATAAAAAATACTATTTTTCGTCTACCTTTTTGATGCTTTAATTTGAGAAAATAATTATATATTAAAATTAAAACACTGTTATGCTTGATCCAATTTAATACTTTTTTACAGGCTGTATTTTTTTTTTTAAAGTACAGGCATACTCCAACTTATGAACATAACGCATTCCTTGAAATGTGTTCTTAAGTTGAATGTTTGTAATCATGTCCTACATCTACAGCAAACTCCAATCCAGTAACTCTAGATGAAATTGATGCAGCACTCAAACTATCTAAAACAAGTAAAGCTCCTGATGTTAATAGTATCCTTCCAGACTTTCTTACCCACCTTGGCCCAAGAGCCAAATTCTGAGTCTCTAATTTCTTCTTTTCAGTAATAAATGATGAATGGTTCCCAAAATTTTGACACAAATCAAAGATAATACCAAAACCCGTTGAGTCACATTATGACCCTAATAACTATCACCGTATATCATTACTCTGCTATCCTTACAAACTGTTTGAAAGGATTATCCCCTTTAGGATTTCTCTAAAAATAGAAGCCATCTTATCCAGTGAACAGACTGGGTTTAGACCTGGCAGAAGCTGGATATCAAAAGGGTTTAAAAACAGGTACTGCCTTCATAGACCTAACATTGGCTTATGACACCATATGGAAGAAAGGTTTACTGTATAAAGCAGCCAAAATAATCAACTCCCAAACAACTCTAAAATTACTAGAACAAATGCTCTCCAATAAGAAAATAAAAGGTCATCTGAATTCACAAAAAAAGCAGAACATTTATCCTGCAGGATGGATTTCCATAAAGATCTATCCTTGCCCCAGCTTTATTCAACCTGTATGATGATATAGCTATTGCCACCCAAGACAGTACCATCCAAGGCCTTGAGAAAACACTGAGCAAAGATCTGAACTCACTACAAAATTATTTTGAAAGCTGGGACTATCCCAGCAAAATGTTGTTTCTACTTTCCACCTAAATAACCATAAGGCGCATAGAAAACTAAAAATAAACTTCTGCAACAGAACCCTAAATCCATGAAAATAACTCTTGTTACCTTGGTGTCACACTCAACTGTAGTCTAACTTACTGGAAACATTGGAAAAAAAACTAAGTTAAAGATATCTACAGGAACAACATCATAAATAAGCTGATAAGCACAACTTGGGGTTGTGATGCCTTGACTCTGAGAACAGCAATTCTGGCTTTTTTCTTCCCTGCTGCAGAGTATTCTTCACCAGTTTGGAGCTGATGTCACCACGACTCTTGTGAACACACAGCTTAACATAACAATGAGAACCATCTCTGGCATATTAAGATCCACTCCTCTCCCATGGTTACCTGTTCTTTCCCACATCACTTCTCCATGCTTCAAAAGAGAAGAGAAGAAGCTACCATCAAAGAAATAAAGAAAATCAGAAATAACAGTTAGAAATGTACCTTCCTATTCGTCAAGATATCTTTCCACCTCCAGCTCATCCCCTTATCTTCAGATCTCCCATATGGCTAGTGGATGTACTAGATGATGGTCCCCAGGACTGATGGAGAAGATACCGGAATGAATTACAAACAAGCACTTGATTACAGATCCAACTATCAAATCTCCAGGATTCAATGTACTTGATTACAGATCCAACTATCAAATCTCCAGGATTCAATGTACTGCGACACTTCTGAAACCAACTAAACAGATTTATGACCAAACAAAGCTGCTTGTGCCCAGTTATTACATCTGTGGGGAATTTTACAGTCATCCTTTTGCACATGTGGTGCTGTGCAGACGATGCATCACCACTGATGACTTCCCCACACACACTCCTTCTTTGAAGGCCTCAGGAACTTGCATTTACTCCCAGATAATGCCATTGATTGGTAACTCAACTTTCAATCTGTATATAGTTTTGCTTATTAATTTCTTGTATTTTTACCCTATATGCTAAATAAATAAGCTGATACTGATGTTGGGTGTTTAACAGAATGATGTTAAATTGGAAAAGCCAACTTGTTTCATCTGTTGATCCGTGAATATGATTGTGCTGAGAGTTTTGTTCACAAGTAAAATTATATGCACGTAGTAGTGATTATTATTTTTTCAGAATGAAAATATAAGTAGATATGGATGAAACTAAAATTAATATGGATAACTTACATACAGAATTAGTTATTTATTTTCATAAACTTTTTTCCAGTTTCGAATAGGTGTTTTCAGCGTAAAAAGCTGAGCAGAGTTGAGGAGTGCACTTTTCCATAAGGGAGATAAGCCATAGAACCATCAAATTAGGACATAATAATGCTTCATGGCTTTATTTTAAAAGCTTTCTGTTGTGTAAGATCTATTGTAAGACTTTGGCTTCTTCTAGAGGATATGTTTAGGAGAGCATGGCCAAAACATATCATTTTATTTATTTTTATTTTTTGGTATGTTTCATGAACCTGAGAAGTGCAGGTTCATAATACATACCAAGTTTCATGAACCTGCACAGCTTAGGTTCACGAAACTTGATGGACTTCTTGTATTTCTCATGACAGAGGCAGATATTTTGAACTGACCAAAATGTGACAAACCACAGGAAGAAGGAATCTCGTAAGTGCCTGAAAAGTCTAATGGAAGAAGTTTGATGAAAGAAAAGAAATTTTGCAGACAGGACAAAATGCTACTTGAATATCGAGTGGCTGGAGAATTTTAGAATTCAGAATACTCCTTTGACACAAGAAATATGATTGATTTCTTCTTGTGGAAAAGGCGTCCTGTATCAATAGGCTGTTTTGTTGGTGAAGGATTCATTGATTCCATTAGCTAAGAATGTAGACTTAATGTGATATAATAAGATCCCCCCCCAGCAGAACATGAACACAAAGCGTGGACTTATTTAATGAAGGTTTTAATAGTTTAATTTTGTGTGCTTTTTTTTCTCCTTGAAGGAGAGAAAATTGAAGATTTCCATGTGTTTGGCAAAGAATTAAGAGATCTCAAAACAGTAATCGACATTTTTCTTCCCTTTTAATGTGAACTGTATTAGTTCACATTAAAAGGGAAGGAATTAAAACTATTGGAAATAAGTTAATGACCCCCCCCCCCCATGGACAAGACTCATTGTGGCATACAATGAACCACATGTTTGTTGCTAGTATAAATTGTGGGAATATGATTCTCCCAAGTCAGTGCAACTGTGTGCATGAAATGACTGTGAGAAGGAAACTGACGGAGTTTGAGTGGATGATCTGCTCCACACATGATTATAGGGTGCTATGAAGGATAATATGTAAAAACTGCCATTGTCTGTCGACACATTGAATGCACAATAGGGTGCTATGAAGGATAATATGTAAAAACTGCCATTGTCTGTCGACACATTGAATGCACAGTTCCAGGCATCAACTGGAACACAAATCTGCACAAAAACATTCAGGACTGAGGCTCACAATGGGTTTCAACAGTAGGACCACAATATGCAAGCCCCACATTACCCAAACCAACATGCAGTGTCATCTTCAGTGGTGCAAAACAAGAGGTATATGAACATTCCAGACAGTGCATTCATTCTTTGTGGCATTTCTACAGAACTGCCATTGTCTCTTTCACAAGATAATGTACCGTATCATAAGGTTGCTGCTGTAACTGCGTAGTTTGCTGTCATAAATGTCACCATACTTGACTAGTCCTCACAGAGTCTTGATCTCCACCCTATCGAACACTTGTAGGATGAACTGGAGCATCAAATGAGGTCAAGGGACGTCCACCACACAACAGTCCAGGGCGTCATTACATGCCTATTAGAAAGAGTGGTCCAAAATTCCCATTGATCACTATTATACACATGTGGAAAGTGTACCCTGTAGGATTGCTGTAGTCAACACAGTGAAAGGGTGGGCACTACATCTTAATTAAGGTGGGTACCATGGCTGTTAGTTTCTCACACTATGGTGTCTGTTGACTTCTTAAGCAGTGTAGTAACAGAATTTTTTAACTCTGATAAAGAACCATTCTAAATAGCAAAGATATTGTCAATGTATCTGTAACACTAGTTCATAAAGAACTGTCGAGGAGCCACTGTTCATCATGTTCCTTAAAATAATTTGCAAGCATAAAGAAGAGTGGGCACATCCCCATATTTGTTGATATAAGTTATCTTGAAGTGTAAAACATTCTGAATGTATGAAATAGTGATGGACAATTTCAGCAGGAAAATCTTGTTTAATTAGATCTATAGTATCTTTCAATGGTATGTTGGTATATAAAGAAACTACCCCAAACTGATCATTAGATCTTAGTGCCTAGGCAAAATTCACAGATGTTGTTTTTAAAATCCATACAGTTCTTAATATTATGAGGATTTTCCTGTATATATATATAGAGAGAAAGATATATGCTTGGAGAATTTATAAGTGGGACAGCCATTACAATCAACAACTGGTCTTAAAGAAAATTCCATTGTGTGAATCTTGGAATGATCATATAAACTAGTGGGATGTGCATGAATGGCTTATCTGCTTTTTTTCTTGAAATTATAATTTGAACAAGAGACACGCCATATGTGAGCTTGTCGGATTCGTTAATTTGACTTACTCTAAGATCAGAAGGGAGAAGGGGACAGTAAGAGTACCCATGGAGCAGTGAGGTATGCTTTCTGTAATATTCTTTCTTGTCTTCTGCTAAAACTGCTTTGTCTTTATCTGTTATATTTATAAGATAGTTGTTATTTTTTTTAATGACTTGAGGACTTTTAATTAGTAAAGATTAAGTTTAGAGATGAAGATTTTGCTTTGAGAAGCACCTGAGCAGTTTCATGGTGAATTGTGTTACTTGCAGTAAAGTCCATCAATAGAAGTTAATACTATCTAATACATCAAGAAACTAATACTATTACTTTCTCATGAGTAAGTAATGGTACTTTCTAGCATGGATAACTCATGGATGGTGTCTTGCTGGAAAGGTGATTTTAGGAAAAAGAGTTAAGACCTTTCATACACATCCTTCTATATTATATGATCCTACAAGATCTACATACCAGGCTTTCCTTTAAGACCACTTGTTGATTGCACTGACTCATTTATAAACTCCATTTATAAACACTCCATCTTGTTCTCTACTTTCATAGGCAAGTCAGCCTCTAGTACGAAGAGCACTATGGATTTTGAAACCAAGATTAGGGGACTTTGCATATGCAGTAGGACCTTGATTTAACGGATTAATTGGGAAGGGGTGGCTGCTATTGCCAAAAGTCTGTTAGATCGAATGTACTTACAATGTACAGGATGTTTTAAAATGTTATTATAATGTATAAGTGTGAATAAAATATTATTATAATGTACATTGAGTATATACACACCGCAATTTATTATTTTAAATAAATTTAAAATAATAAAAATAAATTTACGACATGAACTAAACATTATTTTAATTAAAGACATCAAAAACTATATAATGTAACTAATGGAGTGTTTCCACCACTCCCCCCCCCAAGGCTCACACAAAGTCGTTTTCAATGTGAACATTAATTTTTTATTATTATTATTTAAATTCATTTTAGAGTGAAAAAAAAACATCAAAATTCTTAAATTCCATTGAATAGAAAACATACAAAAAACGATAAATTTTTTATCATTTTTTGTATGAAAAAAATTTACACATTATTCAATATTAATATTAACTTAATTGAAAGAAGTACAATTTTCATAGTCAGAAATACAACTCATATGGAGGGAGAGGTGTTAATTCCTTGCTGGTAGAGGGTTCTGGTGAAACAGGTGCAGTTGATGAAGTGGTCTTGAAGAAAGCATCAAGCTTCATTTGCCTTACACTTTGGTGTTGCTTCCTTATTACTGTGGATCGAAATTCTCTAAAATATCCATAATGAGAAAGCACATCAGGGTCTGATGAAGATTCAATATAATGTACAATGCCATCCATATGTTGTCTTATAACAAACAATTTAGGATGAGGTGCAACTGATTCTTTGTCATCATCTTCTTACTCTCTATGAAGAACATTTTCTACAATCCGTACCTCAGAAAAAATTTGATAGCCCAGATCATCTTTCATCATTTTTGAGTCACTGTTCCACATCATTTTCAGTTGCATTTTTGTTGTCAGCCCTCAGAAGAGTGTCCTGAAAATTGATGCGTACACTCCCTTAAAATCCATTTCAGGTTCTATATCATGCAACAACTTCTTCCAGGCATTGGCCAAGGTAGTAATCATCTTCATATCTTTCCACGCAGCTCCTAAGTTGAAAATAGCAGATTTGATGTTGTATGTATGTAAATTTTGCAATGTTCTGCAAAATTTACACTAGTGCCTCTTGTATCTTCTTCTGTGTCTGTTTCTTCAAAAACAACCATCACCTCTTCTAAAAACTTCTTATACAACCTCTTACATGTAATGATTACACTCTAATCCATTGGCTATATCAGTAAAGTAGTGTTAGGAGACAGAAAAGCACATTTAATTCTTTCATTCCTGCTAACTAACCTCTCAGCATTAGGATGAGCAGGTGTATTACTAGCAGTAAAACAGCCTTTATTTCATGAGAAGGAATTTTCAGCACATCTGTCTGGTAGCATCACACATGAGAAATGAATTATTTAAAGAACCAGTCACAGAAAATATCCATTGTAAACCAGGCATTTTTTGAGTGAGAATATATCAGTGATAACTGGCTCATTAAATCATTTAATGCATGAGGTTTTTTTGCCTTACCAACTACCAGAGGCATAAGCTGATTCAAGCCATCAAAATTTGCACAAAATAAAAACTGAAATTCCTTCCTTATTTAGCTTATGACGAGGGGATGCTTGTAAGTCTGGATATTTTCAGAAACAGTATGATAAAAAAATAGTCCAGTCTCCAGTCTGATAAAATTAGGTCCTCATTTTTAATGAGGTCATTTAGATATTTTCTGAAAGGCTCAACTTGTTCTTCATCTGCTACTAAAAATTCACCACAGGTTCTTTTATTAACAATGCTGTGGCACTTTTGAAAACATCATAACCATCTATCACTTCCCCTGAAATTTTAAGCCCATATGCTTAGTAAACCTTTCAGCAGCTGACTAACTCAACACCACTTGAGTGCTACTGAACAATCCACTTGTACACTGCTTCCTCTAGGTTTCATCTTTGACTACTTTCATATATTTTCCACTACCAGCTATAGAAGTAGTCTTGGAACAACCATCTAAACTGTATTTTAGCACAAACTCCTTAAGTTTTTGTCTTTTTTTTTGTATTTTTACAAATGTCTGAAACTGCTTTCTTTTTTACTATAAATTGCGCGCACACACACACACACACACATATGCAATAGTTACACCACCTTCAAGCTTCTCAATCAGTTCTAATTTTTGTGCAACACTCAAGTTAACACATTTTAGCTTTACTTCTTTATCCCGCAAGGCCATAATGATACACAAATATTACATATTTATTATAAAATATGTAAATATCATAATTACGTAAAATGCAAAAACAACCAACATGTAAATATTAGAATAGGATGAACTGCACCCGAAGACTGACAATGTTGACACACTGCTAATCAGTCCCTTTCTATTAACCAGTCCCTCACCTAAATGACATAATACTCCAAGCCCAACATTGCATTCATGATAAGATAATGCTGACTCATTGACCCAACGTGTTTACAAATAGTGTACTCTCTATTTGCAAATAAAAATTAAAAAAAAAAAAGGTGCTAAATTTTTCCTTTAGAACGGAAATTTTTTGTCTGCTAAATCTGAAGCTCATTAAATTGAGGGCCTACTGTAATGATCAGTTTAAATATAATTTTCCATATATATATATACTGACATACCTTTGAAGGATACTATAGATCTGCTTAAAGATTTACCTGTGGAAATCATTCAATCTTTAACTTTGTCATACATATGGGATATTTTACTGTTCTGGTTAACTTATGCCAGTAAATAGAGGGCAGCACCATGGGACCCCCCCCCCACACACACACTTGCAGATTATTTTATGGAACATATGACTCATGTTTCAATTGTGATATTTTTCCAAACCTATGTCTGCTACTGACATGTTGATGATATTGTTGCTATTTGCAATGGCTCTTTCTTCTTTTTCTCCTCTCTTTAACTTTATGGTAGGTGCAGGTAGCAGTGTTGCTTTACAAGGGAATAATAATATAACAAGATGGATTCACATTGCCTTCCTTGCCTAGTTAAGCAATTTTTCCTGTAGATATGTATGTGTGTTCAGAGGACTGGCTTGTCTGTTTTGAGGGATGAATAGCTCAAGTTTCTGGGAGAAACATCCCTCTACCTCTGTGTGAGAGCCATTAACTCACCTTTAATTTATCAAAGAAGCTTATCAATCATAGCTCCCTTTTATGACACAAAGAACCAAAGGATTAATCCAGAGTTTCTTTATTAGAGCTAAAAATTTCATTAATGAAGGATACTATACATTTATTTAAACAATATTTCAAGTGTTCCACACACACACACACACACACACACACACACACACACAACATGTTACACCATATCCAGTCCCTCCATCATCATTGTTAAATAAATGAAGCTGTTAAAACCTTAATTAATTCTGCCCATGCTACAGACCAATAGCTACCTACCAGTCATCTTAAAAATTCCAGAAGTAATAACTCACACTAGACTACAGAACTATTTACTGAAGTACAACATCATCTCACAAAACCAATACGGCTTTAAGAAAACAAAAATCACCATCACTTTATTAGAAGACATTGACGACACAACAAACAAAGCTCTCGACAAAAACAAGTACGCCATCCTTATACTGCTTGACTTAACCAAAGCATTTGATACACTTGAACATGACATACTACACCCCTTGAGGGTACACGGCAGGAAATTGATGATGATGATGATCATGCACTTTATTCTGTTATGGCCTTATTACATTAAGAATTGCATCACATTAAGTTTACATTCTTAGGTAATGGTTTCAATGAGTCCTTCATCATGAGAAAAGTAGTCAATAGTTACAGGACTCTGTTCTTCTGCACAAGAAGAAATCATTCATATTTCAATTCCACATATCAAGGGAATATTCTGAGTGTTTTTCTAACATTCTTAGGCCACTCAATATTTAAATAGCATTTTATTTTATCTCCAAAATGTTTACCTTTATTTCTTGACCTGAAGAAAATCTTTCTCCATTAAACGTTACAGACTGGCAGCTACTAGATTCCTTTATCTAGTGATTTATGATATTTTGTTCACTTCAGAATATCTGTCTCTGTTCATTAAAGAACACAAGTATGTACATTGGTTTCATGAACCTGAGCATTTTGGCCTTGTGGGACATGCCATCTATTCTAAACATAAGGTTCTTTGGAAGAAAACTAAGTTCTTAAGAGTAGATTTCTTATGCGATAGTTTTATAAAGAAATTCCTGAAGCAGTATTAAATCATCCTAATCTGACAGGTTCAATGCCTACATTCATCCCCCTTATGGGAAATAGTACCTAATTCTATTTGTCCTTCCTAGGTTTAAATTTTGACTCACAATGATTGACTTTGGCTACTTGACTAGAGTGTTAAAGTTGCATTGTCAGTTTTTTTTCAGTTATGTATGGTTGTCATTCTTTATCATTTTTTATATAACAAAGATACCCAAAACATAGGCAAAAATTTTGTATCAGTAATGTTGTAATAGGTTTCACGGTATAAAAAGAACACAGATGGTTAAAAAAATAACTATTTATTAACTTAAAAGCTAATATTTCGCTGGTATTATATCCAGCATCTTCAGAGCACACAACACAAAGTTTGTTGTTGTGTGCTCTGAAGATGCTGGATATAATACCAGCGAAATATTAGCTTTTAAGTTAATAAATAGTTATTTTCTTAACCATCTGTGTTCTTTTTATACCGTGAAACCTATTACAACATGTCTGACGAACACATAAGCCTATCCATTTGTATCAGTAAATAATGAATTTTTATGTAAGTTATTCATATTAATTTTATTAATAGTTATCATTATTCATCACACTAGATTTATAAACATAACTATCATTTGTAATCCCCCCACACGCTTGCAAATTATTTTATGGAACATATGACTCATGTTTCCATTGTGATATTTTTCCAAACCTATGTCTGCTACTGACATGTTGATGATATTATTGCTAAGTACTCAAAATTTTGGGCTCTAACTGAAAATGGTGGTTTTCGCTGTTTTGACTTTTATATCAAAGTCATTTTCAGATATATATACGTATATACACTACACAAAGGCAACTTTAACAGTGTACTACTATGCATTACAGTCTTGTAAGACTTAGCCAGCCTAGTCTCGATCCCTCTTGGAGAAGGTTAAAAAAAAAAACATACATCAACAAAAAATTATTAACCAGTAGATAAAGCGGTATTCAACCTATCTTCACATGTTCCCTCACCTGTTGAGTGAAATATATTAATCAAAGGTTTAATTTCATCATATCTTCTAAGCACATTCCTAAAGTTGACATAATGCAATTATAGAGAAATGTTTATATAAAATTTCAAGAGATTCTGCAGACATAATTTTTATCAGAATGGCAGCCATTCTAATTAATTCCAAATCTTCTGCTAGCAACATCTCCAGTGCAAATTTTAAGGCACTAAGGGACTAATGAAAAAAAAAAAAATGAAAACGTTTTATTATTAAAAGCAGGTAAAGGAATTCAACAATTATGTTCACAGATTTAAAAGAAACCACCAGAATAATATGTCCGATCCCATCTAATAAAAACAAAGTCTCATCTTGAACCAGCTTTAATTGGTACATATTAAAGATCCATATATTAATATATTAGTCTATGAGAGACGTTAAACAGTATGTTCCAACAGTGAGCCACACATCTGACATCTCGACACTGTATATTTAACATCTGGTGTTAAGTTAATTTGATGTATAATATTTCTTAATTTTTAGAAATTTTTTCTATTAATACCTAAGGGTCAAAGCTGTATAACTGAGAGGAGACCTCCACATAGCCTTTAAAGGAATGCAGAGAACCGACCAGGGCTTCTGACCTAATGTCCAATCCTCACCTTCTTGTGGTGCACCCTGTTGGGTATCTACTTTGATACTGAACGAACGAGGATGGGCTGGCAATTTGGGATTTAGCCGACCAAATTGTATTCTTATTGGTTAAACCAAAATAAAAAATGATGGTACAACATGACAAAATTTCATGCCGGCTGGGGCGTCGCCCGGTTAAACAAGGCCCCCGTTGTTTTCGCCAGGGAACCAGGGCGAACAGCGAAAAGTCAGCTACTGGAACAAATCTGAAAACAAACCCCAACTCAACATCACCAGAGTTAAAGATCGGTACTATCAACGTAAGAAGCCTGAATGGCAAAGAAATGGAGCTAGCTGAGGAATAGATAAGTACCAGATCGACATAATAGGGGTGACTGAAACAAAAAAGACCAAAACTGGTGAGATCTTTCTGAGCAATAAATACAAAATGTTATATTCAGGCAATGACAATCAAGGAAAAGAAGGAGTAGCCATAGTATTCAACACAAAATACGAGGCTAATCTTCTTGAATGGCAGTCAGTCTCAAGTAGAGTAATGTGGGCAAATATGAGAATGGGGAACTGGACAATGAGACTTATTTGTGCCTATGGTCCCACATAAGGTTCTACTAAGGTAGAAGTGGAGGAATTTTTTGAGGCTTTAGAAAAAGCAACTGACACAATGAAAAAGAAAAAGTTGGTCCTTGTTGGGGATCTAAATAGTAGAGTAGGAAATGATTGTGAGACATACAAAAATATTTTGGGAAAATTTGGAGAAAAGAGCAAAGCTAATAATAATGGCAAATATCTGTTGGATTTCTGCTCAGGACATGGACTGGTTATTACTAACACCATTTTCCAACATAACAATGTGCACAAATTCACATGGAGAGAAGAGGCTAGGAATAAGAAAAGTCTCATTGACTATCTTATTGTTGATAGTGATGTTTTCTCCCTGGTTCCGGACACCAGAGTTTACAGAGGATTTGAAATTGGAAGTGATCACTATTTAGTCTTGAGCAGGATAAAATTGAATTTCATATTGAAAAGAATAACATGTAAGAAAGTTTTAAAGCGAATAAAAGTTGAGCAGCTCTCAGATGTGAACTGTAGACTAAAATACAGAAATATTATTGAAAAGAAAATGAAAGAGTTTGAGAACAGGAATCAACCCTTGGAGATTCAGTGGCAAACTCTGAAGGAAACATTGATTGATTCTGCCAGAGAGGCATGTGGTGAGGTTGTGTGCAAGGATAAAAAAATCAGAACTCCCTGGTGGACACAGGAAGTTAAAGAGGCAGTGAAGGAAAAGAAGAAAGCATATCAAAAGTTCTTGGCAAATAAGTCAGCTTTTACTCTTACAGAATACAGAGACAAATGTAAGAAAGCTAAACAGTGTGTAAAACTAGCTAAACAAAAGTCATGGGAGGACTTTGGCAACAATATAGAAAATAAACATCAAGAAGGTGGCAAAATATTCTGGAGGTTGTTGAAGAAGCTTAGGAATGGAGGAAAGAGTGCTGTAAAAGGAATTAAAGATGATAAAGGTGAAATGAAAACAGGAGAAAAAGATATCCTTGAAGTATGGAGTAATTACTTTGAAAAACTGCTAAATGAAACAAGCAGTGATGACAGCATAGTGATAACAAACACTGACCAGGCATGCAGTCAGAAATACGTATCCATACTTGAAGTAGAAAAAGCCATCAAAGGCTTGAAATGTGGAAAGGCAGCAGGAGTAGATGATATTCGATCAGAAATGGTGAAGTATGGTGGTATAAAAGTCTGACAGTGGCTGCACTGCATAGTTCAGAAAGCCTGGACAGAGGGACGAATTCCCGATGATTGGAGTAGAGCTCTCATAGTACCCATATATAAAAAGGGAAATAAAACTGAATGTGAGAATTACAGAGGTATTTCCCTACTGAGTGTTCCTGGCAAGATCTATGCAAGTATACTTGAGAAACGGTTGAGAAGAATTGTGGAAGAAAAGCTTGGTGAAGAACAAGCTGGATTCAGGCCAAATAGAGGCTGTCAGGATCAGATCTTCACTTTACGACAAATAGTCGAGAAAGCATGGGAATATAACAAAGATCTGTATTTAAGTTTTGTTGATTTGGAAAAGGCATATGACAAGGTGCCAAGAGAGAAGCTATTCAATACTCTGCAGTTATATGGTGTCAATGGGGCATTATATCAAACAATACTTAGTCTTTATTTGAGTTGTGAGTCAGCAGTTAGAATTGAAGGAAGTACAGGAAGATGGTTTAATGTTAAATGTGGTGTGAGACAAGGATGTACATTATCCCCTCTGTTATTCATTATCTATATGGATCACATTATGAAGGAATGTGGTATTAAACCTGATATCAAAATTGGAGATGTTAATGTCAGCTCTTTGCTTTATGCGGATGATGTTATACTTCTAAATAAATCCGCTACAAGTCTGCAAGATTCTCTGACTAAATTGAATAGCTGTTGTAATAGATATGGTATGAAGGTCAGCAATAAAAAGACAAAGACAATGAAAATAGGCAGAATCATTGAAATTGTCAACTATGTTGTGAATGGAGAACCTGTGGAACAAGTAAAACATTTCAGCTACTTAGGAACAATTTTTACTGAAGATGGTAAACTAAATATAGAAATAGACAACAGAATCAGCAAAGCTGGTATGGTGGGAAGTCAATTGAATAAATTCATATGGAATAAGAAAGAAATTAGTCGTAACACTAAATTAGCTGTATACAAGACTGTGTTCAAACCAATTTTAACTTATGGATCTGAGAACTGGGTCAGAAGTAAAACACTTGACCAAAGACTAGAGACCGCAGATATGAGAGTCCTAAGAAAGATTAGAGGCGTGAACAGATGGCATCAATGGCAATATCATATTAAAAATGAGGATATTAGGAAAGAACTTGACATTGTCAGCATCCAGGAATGCGTTAACAGAGCTAATCTCAGATGGTATGGTCACTTAAATAGAATGGGAGAGGAAAGATTAGCAAAACAAGTGTTCTGTGCCAGGTTGGCAGGAAAACGACCCAGAGGAAGACCAAGATATAGGTGGATTGATACGGTACAAAGTGCCTTAGACGATAGAAATATAAGATCTGATAATGTTGGAGTCTTGACAAGTAACAGACTGATTTGGAGGAAAATTGTAGATAGGAAGTTAGTAATGATGTAATTTTTTCATGTAGTACTGTCATATCCTGTACACCCCTTGAGGGTACATGGCAGGAATTTGATGATGATGATGATGATACCTTTTTTATCTGTTTGTACTTAATCTGAAGATGTACACAACAGGATGTACGAAACTAATAATTAAACAACTTTTTTTCCTGAATATTTGTATGTAGTTCTTTGCCTGATAAATAACAACACATCAATACAATTCAGAAATTAAAATCCAGCTCCTAAAGTGATTGTTAATTTTCCTTGAGTCCTATAATTTAGCCTTTCACTTCTTTATACTATTTTAACAATTCAAGAAAACCTGGAGTTTCTTCCACATATTAAGTCCTTTAAGTTACTATACCTCGCCAGAAAGATTTTTATTTATAATTAGTCTAGAGTCCTGTTAGTGCAGATATGGGAATTTGCATAGTATTACTTGGTCTGCGTGTGTGTGTGTGTGTGTAGAGCACTTTGTAGTTCTCATTTTCAATTGATGTTTCATTAATTCTGCAAACTCGTCAACATTGAAACAGTACATTTCCATAGCTTAGAAGAGTGCAGTGTTAAACTTTGTGTGTGTGTGTGTGTGGAAACTATTTTACCTTGGGTATAATAAATGTTAAAGATACCAAGCTATTTTAAACCTGGTTTTACTCCATTTTCCAAGTAAGCAAACAGACAAACAAGTCAAGTTTGCGCCTGCAAGTCTAGCTGACCCTGCACGTAGTGCAAAACCAAGGCAACTCATGGTAAAAGTAGATTAAGCTCTAGTGCAGGGTCAGCTAGACTTGCAACACTTGCAGGTGCAAACTTGACTTGTTTGTCTGTTTGCTTACTTGGGAAATGGAAATAGCTTGGTATCTTTAACATATATATATATATATATATATATATGAGATTTTATATATATTTTATATGAGATTTGTTTCTCATATAAAAGATATTCCCATCAATGAAAATGACATTGTAGCAAGTTTTGACATTATATCTTTATTTACTAACGTTCCTACAGACGAGGTACTTACATTACTAAAGGACAAATTATCCAAAAAATGTTTACTTTATTAAAACATTGCATTCATTCTGGTTACTTCAGATATCAGGACTCCGTTTACCAACAAAAACAAGGCCTGGCAATGGGCAATCCTTTGCCCCCAGTTCTAGCTAACATCTTCCTTGAAGATTTTGAAACGAAAGCCATATCCTCCTTCTCATTTAAACCAAAAGTTTGGAAACGATATGTTGATGATATTTTTATTATTTGGAATCACGGGCACACATCTCTCATAGATTTTCTTCATCATCTAAACATCCAACATCCTAATATAAAATTTACTGCTGATCTAGAAAATAATAACTCCTTACCTTTCCTGGATGTCATTCTTACATGATGCTCTGAAAGATTAAAAATCTCTGTATACAGAAAACCTACTCATACCAATAGATATCTGCATAATCTTTCTCATCATTTTCCACCACAAAAACTTGGAACTATTTCTACCTTAGGACACAGAGCACGCTCTCTCTTGAATGAGCCAGATGAACTACAAAAAGAAATAAATCACCTCACTCTTATCTTTAAACAAAATGGATACTCTGAAAAAACAATTAAGAAATTTCTTCTGGATCTTCCTAGACAGTGCACAACGAAACTATTAATTTTAAAGGTAGCATCTCCATTCCATACATTTGCACAGTCTCTAAAAAATTAGCTAAAGTCTTTAAAAAATACAATATCAGGACGTTCTTCACCACACTTCCTAAAATCCTTTCTCTAATCAGCCATCCAAAGCCTACTCATTACAACCTAAAATATCCAGGTGTATATAAATTATGGTGCGATTGCAATATCCCTTATTTTGGACAAACTAACAAATCTATTGAACAATGTATAAAAGAGCATAAGAGAGACATCTATTACAAAAGATCTCATGCAACTGCGTTATCCAGTCATGTTCTTTTTTCAAATAATCCTAATGATGATCAACAAAGTCACTCCGTTTGCTGGGATAGATCAGAAAATATTTTTCGCTGTGATGATGAGTTTGAAAGAAAAATTGTAGAATCAAGGGAAATCCTGCTGAACCCTGTCCATTTAAACAACAATTTGAGTTATAACATCCCAGATAGCCATGCTGCAGTTATTCAGTATTGGCGTTCACGTGAGCCTGCACGCACAGTTGCAATAAACAATGGCACGCCTGTTAGAACAACTTGAAAAAATACGTTTTTTATGTATCAATTATGTGTGGCAATTTTTATCTGTAATTTCCAGTTTTTTTTTTTTTAGATACTTCAATGTTTATTACTATTCTTTTCCTTTATAAATACCTGAGGAAGGCTGTTATAAGCCGAAACTAGTTGTATTATTCTCATTAAAATCTTTATAAGTTATCTCGGTTTTTAAGTCATTAAATCTATGTTTTAAAATGTATCACAACAACCGAGTAAAAGCCTATGATCACATATATATATATATATGTGTGTGTGTGTGTGTGTGTACTAAAGATGATCCTGTTATAAAGGTTAAAATGTACAGCTTAATTTTAATTACAGTTCTTTAAGCAGTAGTTGTTTCCATAGATACAGTAAGCACTCAGTACACTAGATAGATCTAGTGTACTGAGTGCTTACTATTCATTCACACTGAAAGAAAATATTAGTAAGTTTTATATAATATTTTTTTAGACAAAGTGATGCCATGAGACAAACATATAGAAATAACTGGTAATTAATTTACGGAATTGACAACGCATATAAAGTAAATTAATTAAAGATAACTTTAATGAATCACTTCTATATTTCGGCAATGTCACATTGCCATCTTCGGGAACATAAAGATATGGTATGTGCACTAAGGAACTAACAAAGCAAATGAGGAAGAAAATAAGAACTAATTTTGTTCCTAAAGTCCTAATGGTGCCCTCTTGCGGGCTAATTTGGTAGTCTTGGCAGTTGGGCTGAAGTTCTCAAAATGAAAGTCTCCCAAATTTGGGGCAGTTTCATGCACCCAAATTTGTTGAGGTTAGGAACGTTTTTTAGAGCTGCTGAAGATTCTTTGAATAGTCTTTCGTATTTAAACTTGCTGCGATGGATTATTTTTGTCTTCTTCCAACGAATTTTATGGTGGGTATCTAGGGCATGGTCTGCCAGCCCAGAGCGGCTGTACTGGTGAAACCGGATGTAGTCTTGGTGTTCTGAAATCCTGATATTTGTTGTTCTGCCTGTTTGGCCAAAGTAGGACAATTTGCAGCTGCAAGGGACCTGGTATACACCAGGTAGGTCTAGGGGAAGTGGTTGGTCTTTGGTAGAGCGGATAAGGGATGCCAACTTTTTATATGGTCTGTAACAGGAAGTAAGGTCATATTTTTTGAGGATATTAGTTATTTTTTCAGAGGTGCCCTGGATGTAGGGGATAGTGATAGACTTGGTGTAGTCTTTATTGTGGAGGGGGGGAGGAGGGTTGTGGTTTATAAGTTTTAGTATTTTTTGGATTTTTTTGGGGTTGTAGCCATTGGCTAAGAAAGTGTTGAGGATGTGGTTTAGTTCCATAGTCAGGGCCTTGTCATCTGAGCAGATTAATTTTGCCCTGTTATATAGTGTTTTTATCACCCCATATTGTTGTGAGGGGGGGTGGTGGGATTGCTGGTGAATGTATCTGCCAGTGTGGGTGGGTTTTCTGTAAACAGAGAAAACCAAAGTTCCATCAAGCTGGCGGGTGATTAAAGTGTCTAGGAAGGGGAGGGTGTTGTTTTCCTCTTTTTCTAAGGTGAACTGGACTCTGGGATGTTGGTTGTTTAAGTGTACTAGGAAGGAGTGGAGTGTATCTGAGCCATGTGGCCAAATAGCAAACACATCATCCACATAACGAAGCCAAATAGTGGGTTTTTGTGGGGCGGAGTTTAAGGCTTTCTCTTCAAATGTCTCCATAAAGAAATTGGCCAAGGGTGGGGAAAGTGGTGAACCCAAGGGGACAGCCATGGGTTCACCACTTTCCCCACCCTTGGCCAATTTCTTTATGGAGACATTTGAAGAGAAAGCCTTAAACTCTGCCCCACAAAAACCCACTATTTGGCTTCGTTATGTGGATGATGTGTTTGCTATTTGGCCACATGGCTCAGATACACTCCACTCCTTCCTAGTACACTTAAACAACCAACATCCCAGAGTCCAGTTCACCTTAGAAAAAGAGGAAAACAACACCCTCCCCTTCCTAGACACTTTAATCACCCGCCAGCTTGATGGAACTTTGGTTTTCTCTGTTTACAGAAAACCCACCCACACTGGCAGATACATTCACCAGCAATCCCACCACCCCCCCTCACAACAATATGGGGTGATAAAAACACTATATAACAGGGCAAAATTAATCTGCTCAGATGACAAGGCCCTGACTATGGAACTAAACCACATCCTCAACACTTTCTTAGCCAATGGCTACAACCCCAAAAAAATCCAAAAAATACTAAAACCTATAAACCACAACCCCCCTCCCCCCCTCCACAATAAAGACTACACCAAGTCTATCACTATCCCCTACATCCAGGGCACCTCTGAAAAAATAACTAATATCCTCAAAAAATATGACCTTACTTCCTGTTACAGACCATATAAAAAGTTGGCATCCCTTATCCGCTCTACCAAAGACCAACCACTTCCCCTAGACCTACCTGGTGTATACCAGGTCCCTTGCAGCTGCAAATTGTCCTACTTTGGCCAAACAGGCAGAACAACAAATATCAGGATTTCAGAACACCAAGACTACATCCGGTTTCACCAGTACAGCCGCTCTGGGCTGGCAGACCATGCCTTAGATACCCACCATAAAATTCGTTGGAAGAAGACAAAAATAATCCATCGCAGCAAGTTTAAATACGAAAGACTATTCAAAGAATCTTCAGCAGCTCTAAAAAACGTTCCTAACCTCGACAAATTTGGGTGCATGAAACTGCCCCAAATTTGGGAGACTTTCATTTTGAGAACTTCAGCCCAACTGCCAAGACTACCAAATTAGCCCGCAAGAGGGCACCATTAGGATTTTAGGAACAAAATTAGTTCTTATTTTCTTCCTCATTTGCTTTGTTAGTTCCTTAGTGCACATACCATATCTTTATGTTCCCGAAGATGGCAATGTGACATTGCCGAAATATAGAAGTGATTCATTAAAGTTATCTTTAATTAATTTACTTTATATGCGTTGTCAATTCTGTAAATTAATTACCAGTTATGTCTAACCAACGTATAAGTCTTACTACTAGAAACATATAGAAAGACTAATATGTTGGCAGGTCATGTTGAGTATTTTATATAATGGATTTTGATTTACAACACAAGACAGTAATAAGAAAATAAATAATATATTTATTTACTAGTTTGCTAATATTTCACTGGTTTATACCCACACTCTTTGGAGCATAAGTAGTTTTTTATGTATACTAATAGATAACTATGCATTATTCATTCTGAATAAATAACATCTGGACAGAGTTGAAAATATTTGTCAAAGTATTTGTCATTAATCCATCTTAATTAAATATTTTCAACTGTGTCTATGTGTTACTTATTCATAATAAGCAGTTTGTCACATTATGCAAACAGCAAGAATTAGTTAATAATGGGAACAGTTTAAATTTGTAATGGACCGCACACAAAAAACTAAAGTACTAATTGGTCCCACCTGATAAAAAGAGAGAGGTTAACAAGTATTAATTTGATCATAAAATGACTGTCTCCCAGATTTTTGGTAAATTGATGCAGCCATACTTGTTGAGGATTGGAGATATTTTAAAGCTTTTGCTGATTCCAAAACATATTTTAATTTAATTTAATTCTATGACATGCTACTGCACGCATAGTGGGATTCCATTATAAGCATGTGCCCTAACTGTATGTTATTCCTAGTATTGGAAATAGCTGTACTGATGATGTCCTAAGATAAATAGGATGAAATATTTACTTATTAAAAATTTAATTACTGTGGTTTATGTGTGTATGTTTAGTTATACTTTTATTTAGTTCTAGTATCAATTCTTTTTCATATTAATGATTTATAATACCAGTTGAGAGTTCACTTTGATCAATGCAACTTTCATATATGTAATTCCTTGATATGGAGAGGGCCTGCCCTATAGGTTTTCTCTTTGCAGTTCAAAACAAGCTAGTGAAATCTCTGATTAAAAACATTAGGAAACTGCAAACATGTGAGTTCTTTAGCAGAGTCTGTCTTTTAAGTTATGTAGTACTAAGGCAATGCTCAAGTTGATGATTGTATTCTCATAATTTTCATTGACTTTTGAAACTTTTTAAGTTTCAGAGGTAAACATTATTGTGTTCACTTTGCTATGAAACAGTAATGAGTATTTATTATTCTTTCTGTTACCCCCCCCCCTCTTTGTGCAATGATAAACATGAAATTTCACAAATTCCATGAATTATCCATTCCTAGAAAAGATAGGCTCCTTTTTCCTTTATCTTTGTATGTTTTTGATGATATTCATTTTCAAATATCTCCATATAGTCTACAAATATAGAAAAAAGCATGTTTGTTTATTATGATGAAGTATATTACTTTCAAAACTTAGGTGTAAAATATTTCTGTTCAGGCGTGTAACATGCACATGTGTGTGTATGCACACACACACCTACCATCATACAGAAGTTTTTCTTTCATAATTTGAATGTTTCACATTTTAGTATCTCTGATCAGAGCATGGTAAAAATAATTTAGTAACATAATTTAAGCTTATAAAGCTTAAATTATATTTTTAGTAATCTAATTATATCACACTTGTTCACCTTCTAAACATGTGTTTGGAGGGCATATGGTTTGAAAGTGATGTGCATATCATGTTTACTCACATTACAGAAAATAAATACCATTTGAGTTATTTTTTGCTTTTCTCTCATTTTCCAAAAAAATAAAATAAATAAATAAATAATAATGATAATTTTAGTTTATAAACTTTTGTTTGCCAGAATCAGTTGCAGGCATCAACTAAAAAATTATTACCATTGATACATATACCCTCAGGGTTTTTCTAATCGATTCCTACCTGAAAAAAGTTGTAAAGTTAGAGTATACCCCTCCATGCGAGATACTTGTTTGTAATGGAAGGGACCTTCAGTGATTGTACTGACCTTTTTTTTTGCTCTGATTCTTTTTCTTTTCTTTTCTTTTCTTTCCATATTCTTGGCTGTACTTTTCCTGAGTCTTTTTTACTCTTCTATCTTCTGGACTACCATCACTTTGCTGCAGTGTGACCTGTGGACATCAGGAAAGGGAGGATCCTGGTAGTCTCACATTATTTTGACCTCAACTTTGGAAAGACAGGCAGTCATGAATGGTTTGGCCAGGATCAATCGGCTAGTGTACTTGCCTGCAATGGCCAATGGTGTTCCAGTGTTTCCTTTCCCATTGTTCAGGGACAAGCCCAAGGCTTGCTGTGGTGCTTTTATGGTATCTAGGGTAGCCCAGGTGTTCCTGTCCTGAGTGCAGTGATTGCTTGCTGGAGAGTCGGCATCCATATGTTCCTTTGTGGTGGGTGGGGAATCTGATGCTGAAACTAACCCCTTTGAGAAGGAGTAAGTTTTCTTCCTTAAGTTTATCGGGGAAGATCCTTAACAAGCCTCAGTCATGCCCATAAACCATTGAAACATCAACTAAAAACAAAATTGAGAAACAAATAAATCAGAGTCAGCAATAAACACACCAACCTTTCTAATATTGCATTCAACTGACGAACATTCACTTGGAAAAATGTTACCCTTCTTCATCCAGAAGGGTGTTAGGATTTCCAAAATCTGTCAAGAAGCCCCATTCAGGAGACATTTTTGTAGATACAACTCACACAACCAGAGCAAATTCTTTATTTGGCATCTATTGGGGTAATATCAATGACAGTTACCCCTCACAAAACTTTGAACTACTCTTGAGAAGTAATATTGGAGTGGGATCTCTTTGACATTCCTGACAAAGAGATCTGCTCTGAAATAAAAGACCAAGGAGTGGCAGCCATGAACAAAATAATCATATGTGAGGATGATTGGCTAGTTCCCACCAGGAATATCATCCTTGCTTTCAGCACACCTAAACCACCAACATCTGTGAAAGCAGTATATCTAAACTACCTTTTCTGCTACTTAAAATATCAGAAGTATGGCTCTGACATCTGTGCCTGATGCGACAGTAATGATCACAAGCATAAAGACTAAGTGCTAAACACCAAATTGCGAGAGAGATCACCCAGTGTACTCCTGAGCATGCCAAAGTTGGAAGAATGAAAAAAAGGAGATTCAAAATATAAAAACCGATCAGAGTATCCCTTATCAGGACGCAAGGAAGCAGTATATCACAAAAGTAGCAAGATCTACTGGTAAACCTTCCTATGCTAAGATGGCAGGCTACAAAGAAAGTGTCAGTAGGGACCTGAACACGTATGTCAGTCCCACCTTCTTACAGTTCATAACATCTCTGAATGGTAAGATTTTCTTGTTGCTTCTTTAGAGTGTATCAGAGAGAAAAATTGATATGGGCTCACTCCTGAGGAAATACCAAAAATAGTTCCCTTAAATAAAAATCTTCTAATTAAAAAAATAATGGAACATGCACTGCAGAGAATCAAGGACATGCCTCCCAGTTCATTAATAGATAAGATGGATATCTCTGGTCTCTTACAAGAAGATAAAATAATTAATATACCTAGTGCCCTAGAGAGTAGCTTGACATCCCGGATATTTTCTTTGAGGAAGAAAATTTTAGCACATTCTAGAAGAACATTCTAGCATTACAGAATGTAGCTATCATTCATAAGGACTAGACAGGATGGGGAATGGACCTGCCCATAGAGGAGTCACCATCCTTGTGGACAACCATATCCCCTTCCAGCAAGTCTCACTTAATATAAACATAGAGACAGTTGCTGTCTGACTCTCAGTTGATCTCTTATAACATTTACTTTCTTCTGCAGATTCTCTCAATGACATCATATTGCAGCCATCATGCAGCCCTTTAGTTTTAATGGATGATTTAAATGGATGCAACACACTGTGGGGTAGTGCTTGAACTAATATTAGAAGTGTTGTTAAGCATATGTTCAACAGAAGTAATTTCCCACTTTTGAATATGGGTAACAACACTTTCTTCCATGTATTGACCTGAACATTCACTTCAAAACTGAACAATCATGAATTCACTGACTTAGCTGAATTATATGGGAAGCTGATGGTAGTTTATTTAGGAACAATAACTTCCTGTGATATCCACTTTTTTGCATGGGCAACCATGTACTACACCATGGATATCATGATGGAAATTTGAGCAAGCTGACTAACTCACCTTCTCTTCTCTAGAGATATTTGATTCTGCAACGGTCACCTCATCTCCTATCAGTGATGCAGTGAATCGTATGACAGAGCATATTACACAGATGCCACAACTTGCAATTGCAAAATCTAGTCAGTTTCCACTTTTACCCAACCTGTGGCAGAAGGCTGATTGCATAGCAGCCAAGGAAGCACATAAGAAAGCTTGGAGTGTTTACTGTAGGTACCCCACGGCAAACATGCCCAAGCCCAATTAAGACACATCTGTTGTCAGAGCCAGAAAGAATCATGGCTACAATACACATCTTTTATAACATAAGTGAGCAACCAACAGCAAAAAAATCTGGGATAAAATATGGAAAATGAAGGGTAGACCTGTCCACTCTCAATCCTTGAACATGTTGGTTGCAATGACACATCTTGGAGAGATTTTCGATAAAATATCAGCAAGCACCCCCCCCCCCCCCGAATTCCTTGCCGAGAAATGTAAAGCAGAAAAAAAAACAACCAATTCTGTTATCTTCAAACAGTACGGAAGAACAATAGGTGTTCACAAAATAAATGAAAGCTGCTTTGCTTAAATGCTCTCCAACTGCTGTTGTACCAGATAATATCCATTCTGAGATTATTATTATTATTATTATTATTATTATTATTATTATTATTATTATTATTCAGGAATCCATGGAGTCTAAGAAACACATCTATCATACCACTCCTTAAACGCATTGACCATTCTCGCTCTCACTACTCTATCAGGCAATGCATTCCATGGTTCAACCACCCTCCACAAAGAAACCACTCCTCACCCTCTTTCTCACAGTTTCCTTTCATAACTTCCAGGGATGGCCCCTTGTCATGTCTCCTTCCTGCTGCTCAACCAAGCGAAAGAACTCCCCAGTGTCAACCCTGTAACCACCTCTCAACAGTTTAAAAGTTTCAATCATATCACCTCTCCTCCTCCTATCCACCAAACTCTGCAGTCCACACTCCCTCAGCCGATCCTCATAACTAACATTGTACAGTCCTGAAACCATCTTTGTTATCTGCCTTTGTACCCTTTCCACAATTAATTTATCCCCTTCAAATCCTGGGGACCAGATCTGAGAACAATAGTGTACGTGTGGTCTGATCAGAGTCTTATACAACGGAATGGTAACAATTTTATCTCTGCAGGTCAGTGTCCTTCTCATTATTGCAACAATCCTCTGTGTTACCTTCACTACCTTTGCAATATGTCCCCTAAATTTCAGGTTTCTATCAATCACCAACCCCAGATCTCTTGTCTCACCTACTTCCTCCAGTTTTACTCCTCCCATAGAGTATGCAGCGTCCCATCGATGTGTCCCAAACCTCAAGACCTTGCATTTTGCTGCATTAAATTGACACCCCCATTCATTTGCCCAGCTATCTGGCTTATTCAAATTCTATTGCAGGCTACCACATCTGCACTATTACTAATAACCCTTCCCAGCATTAGTAAGACATATACTACCATTTTCCTAGACTTAGCAAAGGCATTTGACAGGGTGGCACATGATAAGCTGATATTCAAGTTGCAGCTCTGGATGTCAGATTGGTCAACTGGATTCAGGATTGGCTGTCTGATAGGTATCAGAGAGTTGTGTATGGTGGAGCAATATCAAAGAGGCAGAAGATTACAAGCGGGGTTCCACAGGGCTCAGTACTGGGACTTATATTGTTTAACCGAATATCCCCTTGCAATCCACGGGCAATGTCATTGATTATAAAGGTTAAACAATATAAGTCCCAGTACTGAGCCCTGTGGAACCCCACTTGTAATCTTCTGCCTCTTTGATATTGCTCCACCATACATAACTCTTTGATACCTATCGGACAGCCAATCCTGAATCCAGTTGACCAATCTGACATCCAGAGCTGCAACTTGAATATCAGCTTATCATGTGGCACCCTGTCAAATGCCTTTGCTAAGTCTAGGAAAATGGTAGTATATACCTTTCCCTCATCTAATGTTCTTGTAACTTTACCATAAAAGGCTAGCATATTGCTAAAACAAGAGCGCCTCTTCACAAATCGTGTTGACTCTCACAGATAACATTACCCTCATCTGCCCAGTGCTGTATGGTCCCTCACTACTTTCTCCAAGATCTTACTAACTACTGATGACACACAAACTGGCCTATAATTAGACACCTCCAGTCTGCTACCACCCTTATGCAATGGCACTATCTTACCTTCCTTCCATTCCATGGGCACTTTTCCCGCAGCCAGACTTTCATTGAAAAGCCAAGTCAAAGGCACTGTCAGTTCCTTAGCACATCCTCTCAAAACTCGTGGTGAAATACCATCCAGTCCCACAGCTTTACTAACATCCAGAGTACTCAGTATGTGGAACACACTCTCCTCCTGCACCTCTAAACCTCAAACCTGCCCTATCCCTCTAGTATTCAGATTGACTCCTCCAGGATGAAATACTCCAATAAAGTGTAAATTCTCACTATGTTCTCTGCATCAGTCACTCTATTCCCATTTTTATCTCACAATGTCATTCTTTCACAGTCATTTCTCCTCCTACTGGCCACATAGCTAAAAAAAATTCCTAGGATTTTCCTTGGATCTAAGGGCCAATCTTTTCTCATATTCCAGTTTTGCCTTCCTTACCATACTAGTCACTCTCCTGGCCTGTGTCTTATATTCCTCATGCATCTTCTCTTCCCCTGTCTCCTTATGTCTCTTCCATAGCCTCTTTTTCACATGCAATTCCTGTTTAATATTGTTTGCCATCCACTTTACTCCAAATTGTGTCCTCTTCTTCACTTGTGGAATACAGCTTACCATTGCTGCTAACAAATATTCCTTCACAATTTCCCCAGCACTAATGATATCCCTGCCTTCCATTTCCTCCCTCCACAAAACTTCCCCAAGTTGACGTCTAAGACTATTATAATCACCTGCTTTTTAATTCCACATACGTTCCTGTCTCTTTGGTACTCCTGCATGTCTATTCATTTTCCAAGTGAAAACCATATGGTCACTCTCTCCAACTGGTGGGAGAGATGTCATCTCAGTTATTATCAACTCTTCTGATGCTATGACCAAATCCAAAACTCTTGAACCTCTTGTTCCCTCTGTTACATGTTGCCTAAGACATTTGTCCCTCAAGAATTCTAGAAATTCCATTCCCTTATTGTTACATGCATCTTTCTTTCCCCAATTTATACTGCTGTAGTTAAATTCTCCCATAACAATCGTTCTTCTTGCACTTGCCATGCTCAACTGTCTCAACATCTCATTGTCCCCACCTTCTGTGCTCCTTGGTCTGTAGCAACACCCCACTAAATATCCTGTCTTGCCCACCTCCCTCTCACAACATATGCTTTCATATGTCCCTCAAGAATTCTAGAAATTCCATTCCCTTATTGTTACATGCATCTTTCTTTCCCCAATTTATACTGCTGTAGTTAAATTCTCCCATAACAATCGTTCTTCTTGCACTTGCCATGCTCAACTGTCTCAACATCTCATGGTCCCCACCCTCTGTGATCCTTGGTCTGTAGCAACACCCCACTAAATATCCTGTCTTGCCCACCTCCCCCTCACAACATATGTCCCTCAAGAATTCTAGAAATTCCATTCCCTTATTGTCACATGCATCTTTCTTTCCCCAATTTATACTGCTGTAGTTAAATTCTCCCATAACAATCGTTCTTCTTGCACTTGCCATGCTCAACTGTCTCAACATCTCCTGGTTCCCACCCTCTGTGCTCCTTGGTCTGTAGCAACACCCTACTAAATATCCTGTCTTGCCCACCTCCACCTCACAACACATGCTTTCAAAATCATTAGTGTCACAGCCTTCCAAAGCCTCCACTCTTAGAGGACATAGGTCGTCACTTATCATAAGCAATACTCCACCACCACGCTTTCCCTTCCTATCCTGCCGAAAAATGCTGTACCCTGCAACTTCTATTCCTGTTATTATATCCTCTTCTGTCAACCACGTCTCAGTGATCCCAATAATCTTTGGCCAGGCTGATGCTATCAGCACCACCAATTCTTCTCCCTTATTCCGAATACTCCTGGTATTAGTATAAAGCATAAAAATGCCATTGTTTCTATACCCAACATTATCCCCTCTAGATTCCACTGGGCTCAGCATTACCTGATGTCATTCCCCTTCTCCCAGGTATCCATTCCCATAAGAGGCTACCCCTAGTACCATCCACACTGACGCGTTCAGAACAGCAATCCCTCCAGATGCCTACGTCCTTCCTCGTTCAAATGCAGGGGTCTCTCGTATACAATTCTTCTCTGCTCTCAAATGCACTCCAAGCATCCACATATTCAAATCCTCTCTTCTGACACATTCTCACTATTATGCCATTCAATGTCACCGCCCTTCTGCTCAGCTCAACATTATCATACCTAGGCAACACACACACACTATCTTTCCTCTCCGTGTCTTCTTTTGTACAGCCTCAAGCAAGAATGTCATATCTCTCGCAGCCCTATTTACACCACCACTCAGGTCATTTGTTCCCAACATCACAATCATCTCATCCACACTTTCACCTCTCTTAATTGCCATAGCCACACTTTCTATTGTTCCTCCTGGCAAACACTCCTCACGCATCCTATCATGAACACCACGGATCATTGAGTCCCCATACATTACACCTCCTATCACTCTATTCCTCGATTGCTCACATGCATCCCTCACTATCTTTCCTGTAACAGTTTCTCTCTGTGCTCCTCTGCTTACCTGCCTTCCTGACATCACTCTGTCCCTTGCCCCTGTGCTCCCTTGCATTCTTCTCATTCCCTCTCTCCTGCTGTTTCCATTCTTTCCTCTTCTATCATTCCTATATCTGACACTCATTCCCTCTCTTCCACTTATCCTATTCTCACCTCTTCTATCATTCACACAACTCTCTCTCTCTCTCTCATTCCCTCTCTTCTACTGTTTCCATTCTCTGCTCATCTATCACTCCCATAACTCTCTCATTCCCTCTCTTATACTGTTCCTATTCTTTCTTCTTCTACCATTCCCATAACTCTCTTTCATTCCCTCTCCTCTACTATTGTTCTTATTCTCTCCTCTTCTCTCATTCCCATAACTGTCTCTCACTCCTCCTCTGATTCGCCTTGCATTCGTCTCTTCCATTCGCCTAATCTCATCTTTCACACTTCTCATCTCATTCCCCAGACATTCCATCTGCTCTTTCAGCTCATCTATCTCTCTCTGAAAGTCAGCCACTCTTCTTTGCCATTCATCCTCCTAATTGAGACTATCTCCTAAAACTTCAGAATCATTCAACCTTTCCATACTCCCCACTCTTATTATTTTATTCATACTTCTTTCACCCTCTATCATACCCACCATCTCTCTATGTGGAGAATCTCCCATCTCTGACTCAACAAGGTCAGTTATAATCATTTGTAAATCACCGTTTTCCCCCTCTGCAAGTCCCGCATGCTACAAAATCCTGTATGATATCACGCAAAATGGAGTCCTTAAATTGGGGGGGGGGGGTTGGCGATATGCCATTTGCAATTTTAATCCCTGCCGCCGCCATTATTCATAATAGTGTCAAAAAATAAACTCTAAATAAGTATCAGGGAGTATAACTGTAAGTATAACTGAAAAGTACGAACAATTTCAAATAGAACATTTAAGTACACTAGATATAAATAAATAAAATGAAATAACTAAATAATGAAAACTTATCCTTCGTCTTGTCTTCCACCGTTATGCATTTGATTCTGACCCCGTCTTCTCGGTAACCAAAACACACAATATCACGACAACAACTAACTTCAAAAAACAACCACTGATGCACGCTCGTATTCCAGAAAACAACTTAGCACTACAAAAAACGTAGAAAAACGGACTATTCACCGATTAATATGCACTTTCTTCAGCACAGCTCAGAATTTGAGCTGTGCTGAAGAAAGTGATGATCAAACATCTTTCACTATCTGCCAAGGATCAATTGCAATGCCTCTTCAATAGAATTTTCTGAACATTTTTCTGGATACCTGGCAAAAGGTCATTATTATTGTCTTTTTTAAGCCAGAGGATATGGTTTAAGAGAGAAACTCCAATAAACTATTGACCAGCAGCTTGTGCAAGATTCTGAAAAAAAAATTTCACTCTCATCTTTTATGGTTTCTGGAGAGAAACAACCTTTTTTCCAGAACACAGTCTGGCTTCTTCAAACATTACTCAGCAGCTGATCATACTTCAACTGGAATCATCCATTAGAGATGCCTTCCTAACATGAGAGTAGTTAATATTGGTTTTCTTTGATATAGAAAAAGCATGCAACAGTGCTTTGAGACTTTGAGCATTAATATATAGAAATTGCAGCATTACTTTAGGTCCCTAACTGCCTTTACTGCCTGAATTGACTACCGTATTTAATATTTTTGCTTGAGAGACTAGATTCCCCACTTGGTCATTCTCACACTCACTCGCCTTATGGGTGTCTTCATACAAACTCATCTGCTTCCATCCTAATTTGCTCAAGTAAAATATGATTTACTCATGGCTAATGTTATTTATTTAAGTTGTTGAGATAGAAAATATATTATTTTTTATCATGTAGTGATAGAAAATGTTTTCAAATTATGAATAGAATATGTAGAATGTCTCTAAAAATCTAGGCTAAAAGAACACGATGCTCAGAAACTGAAAGAGGAATATAATAGATTGGTAGAAGGATTAAGAGAGGCTGGGCTTAAGAGAGAAACTGATGTAGTTCTTGCAAATCCAGGTTAGTTGTAATTTTGTGCTTTATTTTGTGTATTTCATTGTAATAATTACAGCTTTACATTAATAGCTCAAGTGGTGATAATTATCCTGTTTTGTGTTACTTACATATATTTTAAATGGTTATCTATTTAATTTACTGCTTCATTTACAAGAGGGTTTTTTTTTTCTACTATGTTTGTTACTAAGGAAGTTTGCAAGACCTATAGCCCATCAGCGTGCATGGGTTAAAATACACTCACGAGAGTAGTGACATTCAAGTGAAAATAATTTTTGATGCTATTTTTTTTAGGATTGTGGTAAAGAATTTCTTATTTTCTCATTCTTTTGAATACCAAAGAAAATGAAGTTAATTTTTTGACAGATCACATAATCAAAAAATGTCCCCTGACTTCTCTAACTGGATTGCAAGTATTTTTGTGACCAGGGAGAATGTCATATGCTCGAGCATCTCATACAATCCTGAATTAAATTTGATTTCCAAATGATTCTTCAGAGGGATTCTGATAACCTTGTTAATTTCATACTGGTATTTTTATGAAGAATATTACAACATAGAAGATATTATATTAATTAAAATAATTTGTAGAATATTTAATAGCCTATCTACTACTGTTTTTGGTAGAGTAATGGATAAAAACAACTATGAGAGGAAGATAGACCTCCTTTTACAGAATACATCTACTTATCAAGAAATAAGTAGTTAACCCTGGTCAGACACAGTTTAGACAATTGATTATATTCCTTGATGGATTTGTTAGCTGGAATCCCAACACAATGAAGAAACAACATGCTCACACGATCATTTTGAGAGAACTCTCGTTTATGTGGTCTTCCAAAAATGCATAAAGAAGGCTGCCCTGTGAGCCCAATTGTGAACTGTATTGACTATTTTATGTACACATTGGCTAAGTTCCTTTCCTGTCTATTAAACATGCATATGACCATTCTAGATCAGTTATCAAGAATTATGCACAATTTCTTGAAAAAAATCAAGGCTATTTCCATACAAGCTTCCGATATTTTAAGTCAGCTTTGGCATCCTTTCTCTGTTCACTAACATCATTTTGGCTAATACTATTTGTTATTTGTGTGATGATTTCTCTTTGGATGTTGTGAAGGAATTTAAATTCGTTATATGATTGGGATATTTTAAATGAAAAAAATGACTGAAAACAAAGTATCTAGAAGATACTTCATTTTTTCAACCATTAATTCTCATACTTCTCTCTGGGTTTGCTATGTAGATGATAATATATTTGTTATTTTGTCATATCCTTCTATCATGCTTCACCTACTATTATTGGTTAACTGATTATATTGTTTGCATTGCATTCCGATTCTTTGAATTGCTTGTTTGTTCCACATTGATGTACTCTTAGTTTTGGTGTGAAATATTTGTAGTAATTTTATTATTATTATTTTCTAATCTGTTTTCTTTCTCTTGATTATCATTTATAGATTGAATTAAAATTAAGACACATTATCCTCATGAGGAAGTATTTATTAAACTAACAGGTCAATTAGGGAAGTTATCAGTCTCACAAGGTATTCTTCATTATCAGATTGCCTTAAAAAATTCCTTTATACAAAAGTTATTCCTGCATTTTCTCGATTTAAAAAACCTATTCATTTGCTAAGAAATCATGGGATTTATATGCAAGCTTTTTCTTGTCCAGAACCAACTTCAAGCAGCTGAAGAAGATTTATCATCTAAAATGCAAGCTATTTTTGAATTTGAATTGGTGATTTCCACTTCTCTGAATGCCAAAGTAAATATTGCCCTTTTGAGAAGCATTCACAGATGCAACCTAAAATATCATCATATTCTATATATATCTGTTGAGATGCTTTCCTGCCATAATAATTTGCTCATTGTATTGTCTATTTTCATATTTAATTTTCCATCTTCACTAAAAATTGTGCCTAAATAGCTGAAATGTTTTATTTGTTCTACAGGTTTTTCATTCAAAATGCAGTTGACATTTTCAGTATTCTTGCCTATTTTCTTTGTCTTTTTATTGCTAATTTTCACACCAAATTTAATACGGCAGTTATTCAATTTAGTCAGGAATTCCTGAAGACTTTTGCTATATTTATTTATCAGTATATCTGCATAAAGTAAAAAGATATCTTCATATACAGTAGTGAACAAATTAATCTGTACTAGCCAAATTTTCTGTAAGTTTGTGGTTTTGGTTTGGTGTTTTTATTTCACAGTAATTTTGGTTTTAGTTCACTATTTTGTTTAAATGCTGCATGTTTTAACTGTCTCTATGATGTTTATTAATAGTGTTGTTGTGTTTTTAATAGTGTAAACAAGTTGACATTTGTAGTGATTTATTTATTTTGTGTAGCTATAAAATGGATACATCTCCAAGAAAGCATTCAAAAATGTTTATTCTTTCTCAGCACCCAATGACTCAAAGACAATTTTCCAAATAGCGTGGTGTTGGTTTGGGTACTGTTAATGCAATTTTCAAGAGGTTTAGGAAGACAGGTACCTTTTCTCCTGACAGAAAAAGGAAAATGTGGGCAAAAAAGGAAAACTACACTTACTCAAGATTGTTTGCTAGATGGAAAAAAAAATGAATTAAAGATTGTTGGCTGTAGACATAAATAGAGACTTGACAGCTAATGGGATTAATGTTTCTGCCATGACAATCCATCAAAGATTGTTGGAAACAGGGAGGACTGCCCACAGACCAAAAATGAAACAACTGTTGATGATGGCTATGCAGTAAAAGAGGCTCAAGTGGTCAAAAGTATACAAAGATTGGACTGTTGAGAAGTGGAAGGTCATATTCTCAGACGAGAGCCATTTCTTTGTATAAGAAGAGCAAGTACCCTATGTTTCCAAATCAGGAGCTAAGAAGAATTCTCTGCCCACCTTCAACAAGCTCCTAAACACCCAGCTAAAAAGATGTTCTGGGGTTGTTTTACACATGATGGTCCAGGATTACTTGTACCTGTCAATGGTATGATGAAAAGTGATCAATGCATCAATGCATAAAAATATTGGAGAAAAGAGTGGTCTCACAGATCCAGAAAGACAAAGAACTCACCTTCCAACAGGATCTCACTTCATGACACTTAAAAGAAAAATGGACAGTTCCTCAAAAATCACAACATCCAATTGCTTTAGTGGCTAGATAACTCTCCTGACATTAACCCAATAGAAAATTTGTAGGCTATAGTGAAAAAGAGACTTGGAAAATTATATTGTAATACAAAGGATAACTTAATACAATCCATTATAAAAGTATAGTTTTGAGATACTATACTATACAGAAGGAGAAATATTTATCGGATATTAATATTTATAATAATTAATATTTATTAATTTATCATCATCATCATCAAATTCCTGCCATGTACCCTCAAGGGGTGTACAGGATATGACAGTACTACATGAAAAAATTACATCATTACTAACTTCCTATCTACAATTTTCCTCCAAATCAGTCTGTTACTTGTCAAGACGCCAACATTATCAGATCTTATATTTCTATCGTCTAAGGCACTTTGTACCGTATCAATCCACCTATATCTTGGTCTTCCTCTGGGTCGTTTCGCTGCCAACCTGGCAGAGAACACTTGTTTTGCTAATCTTTCCTCTCCCATTCTGTTTAAGTGACCATACCACCTGAGATTAGCTCTGCTAACGCATTCCTGGATGCTGACAATGTCAAGTTCTTGCCTAATATCCTCATTTTTAATATGATATGCCATTGATGCCATCTGTTCATGCCTATAATCTTTCTCAGAACTCTCATATCTGTGGTCTCTAGTCTTTGGTCAAGTGTTTTACTTCTGACCCAGCTCTCAGATCCATAAGTTAAAACTGGTTTGAACACTGTCTTGTATACAGCTAATTTAGTGTTTTGACTAATTTCTCTCTTATTCCATATGAATTTATTCAATTGACTTCCCACCATACCAGCTTTGCTGATTCTGTTGTCTATTTCTATATTTAATTTACCATCTTCAGTAAAAATCGTGCCTAAATAGCTGAAATGTTTTACTTGTTCCACAGGTTCTCCATTCACAACACAGTTGACATTTTCAATGATTCTGCTTATTTTCATTGTCTTTGTCTTTTTATTGCTGACCTTCATACCATATCTATTACAATGGCAATTGAATTTAGTTAGAGAATCTTGCAGACTTGTAGCGGATTTATTTAGAAGTATAACATCATCCGTGTAAAGCAAAGAGCTGACGTTAACATCTCCAATTTTGATATCAGGTTTAATACCACTTTCCTTCATAATATGATCCATATAGATAATGAATAACAGAGGGGATAATGTACATCCTTGTCTCACACCAGATTTAACATTAGACCATCTTCCTGTACTTCCTTCAATTCTAACTGCTGACTTACAACTCAAATAAAGACTAAGTATTGCTTGATATAATGCCCCATTGACACCATATAACTGCAGCATATTGAATAGCTTCTCTCTTGGCACCTTGTCATATGCCTTTTCCAAATCGACAAAAGTTAAATACAGATCTTTGTTATATTCCCATGCTTTCTCGACTATTTGTCGTAAAGTGAAGATCTGATCCTGACAGCCTCTATTTGGCCTGAATCCAGCTTGTTCTTCACCTAGCTTTTCTCCCACAATTCTTCTCAACCGTTTCTCAAGTATACTTGCATAGATCTTGCCAGGAAACACTCAGTAGAGAAATACCTCTGTAATTCTCACATTCAGTTTTATTTCCCTTTTTATATATGGGTACTATGAGAGCTCTACTCCAATCACCGGGAATTCGTCCCTCTGTCCAGACCTTCTGAACAATGCAATGCGGCCACTGTAAGACTTTTATACCACCATACTTCAGCATTTCTGGTCGAATGTCATCTACTCCTGCTGCCTTTCCACATTTCAAGCCTTTGATGGCTTTTTTTTTCTACTTCAAGTATGGATATGTATTCCTGACTGCATGCCTGGTCAGTATTTTTTATCACTGTGCTGTCATCACTGCTTGTTTCATTTAGCAGTTTTTCAAAGTAATTACTCCATACTTCAAGGATATCTTTTTCTCCTGTTTTCATTTCACCTTTATCATCTTTAATTCCTTTTACAGCACTCTTTCCTCCATTCCTAAGCTTCTTCAACAACCTCCAGAATATTTTGCCACCTTCTTGATATTTATTTTCTATATTGTTGCCAAAGTCCTCCCATGACTTTTGTTTAGCTAGTTTTACACACTGTTTAGCTTTCTTACATTTGTCTCTGTATTCTCTAAGAGCACAAGTTGACTTATTTGACAGGAACTTTTGGTATGCTTTCTTCTTTTCCTTCACTGCCTCTTTAACTTCCTGTGTCCAGCAGGGAGTTCTGATTTTTTTATCCTTACAGACAACCTCACCACATGCCTCTCTGGCAGAATCAATCAATGTTTTCTTCAGAGTTTGCCACTGAATCTCCAAGGTTTGATTCCTGTTCTCAAACTCTTTCATTTTTTCTTCAATAATCTTTGTGTAATTTATTCTACAGTTCACATCTGAGAGCTGCTCAACTTTTATTCGCTTAAAAACTTTCTTACATGTTATTCTTTTCAATATGAAATTCAGTTTTATCCTGCTCAAGACTAAATAGTGATCACTTCCAATTTCAAATCCTCTGTACACTCTGGTGTCCTGCACCAGGTAGAAAACATCACTTTCAACCATAACATAGTCAATGAGACTTTTCTTATTCCTTGTGTCTTCTCTCCATGTGAATTTGTGCACATTTTTATGTTGGAACATGGTGTTAGTAATAACCAGTCCATGTCCTGAGCAGAAATCCAATAGATATTTGCCATTATTATTAGCTTTGCTCTTTACTCCAAATTTTCCCAAAATATTTTTGTATGTCTCACAATCATTTCCTACTCTGCTATTTAGATCCCCAACAAGGACCAACTTTTCCTTTTTCATTGTGTCAGTTGCTTTTTCTAAAGCCTTAAAAAATTCCTCCACTTCTACCTTAGTAGAACCTTCTGTGGGACCATAGGCACAAATAAGTCTCATTGTCCAGTTCCCCATTCTCATATTTGCCCACATTACTCTACTTGATACTGACTGCTATTCAAGAAGATTAGCCTCATATTTTGTGTTGAATACTATGGCTACTCCTTGTTTTCCTTGATTGTCATTGTCTGAATATAACATTTTGTATTTATTGCTCAGAAAGATCTCACCAATTTTTGTCTTTTTTGTTTCAGTCACCCCTATTATGTCGATCTGGTACTTATTTAATTCCTCAGCTAGCTTCATTTCTTTGCCATTCAGGCTTCTTATTGATAGTACCGATCTTTAACTCTGGTGATGCTGAGTTGGGGTTTGTTTTCAGATTTGTTCCAGTAGCTGACTTTTTGCTGTTCGCCCTGGTTCCCTGGCAAAAACAATGGGGGCCTTGTTTAACCGGGTGACGCCCCAGCGGGCATGAAATTTTGTCATGTTGTACCATCATTTTTTATTTTGGTTTAACCAATAAGAATACAATTTGGTCGGTTAAATCCCAAATTGCCAGCCCATCCTCGTTCGTTCAGTATCAAAGTAGATACCCAACAGGGTGCACCACGAGAAGGTGAGGATTGGACATTAGGTCAGAAGCCCTGGTTGGTTCTCCGCATTCCTTTAAAAGCTATGTGGAGGTCTCCTCTCAGTTATACAGCTTTGACCCTTAAGCACCCCTTTATTAATTTATTTGAACAGTAATCATTTAATGAATGTTTCAGAGAATAGATACAGGGAGTTGATTTTTTAAGTGTTTGGTCATTTTCCTTGAAAATCCTTCATACAGGAAAAGGTTGTGAATCTAGAAGGAGAAAGAAGGAAAGCTTTATGTAACTTTTTTGGAAGGCATTAAAGGAGGAATGCTAGACAGTGTTCTAAATTGAGGATTTTATTGTCCAAGTCTGAACTTCTCATATTTCTTATTATGAATAGGAAATTTACAGTTATTTTCAAGATTTTTCTAAGAGAAAAGTGGTTTCCAGGATAAGAACTGCTTCCACTGAAAAATAAGGAAATTGTTTTGTTTAAAAGAAGTCCAGATGCAGTTATGAAACATGGTGTTGTTTTTAGCTGGTATATTTTGAACCCAAATAAGATTTAGTTAATTATTATTATTATTTTAGATTTTAAGATGAGATACTGTGGTTGAAGTTCAGAATAATGTATATTTCTTTTAATATATCTTAGCATTATTAAACTGTATTTGTATTTGGAAAGACTCAACTTGCTTAATTGACTAGTAAAGAATTAAAAATTGATTATTAAGAATAGGATAGAATTATCATAACATAATAAACATATGCATGATCTTACTTGCTTGATTAGATTTCAGTATAGAAATCTGATATCGCTGGCAGCCTATTTTTACAGTTGGCGAAATTGATGACAGAATTTAATGATTAAACAAAAAACTAAACTTACAAATAGTAGTTAAACTTTCTTCAAAAGAATATCTGCATATTCTTTTTTCACAAATTTATTCACTTTTTTTTTTTAAAAATAGAGTAGCAGTTGAGTTGGATGAAGGGAATAGTGCATGATGACACTGTTGGATTTTGCAGAGGTATTTGACCACATACCACAATGGAGCTCTGCTACACAAATTGGATTAAACGTGGATGGATACAAAATGGCGATATGGAAACTAGAGTGACTGATGGACAAGATGGTTTGGTCATGTGACAAGGAGGGAGGATGAGTATGTGAGAAGAAAGGTCATGCAGATGGATGTGCAGGGGAGGAGGAAGTGCGGGCAGTTAAAGAAGAGATGGAGGGAGCTGGTGGAGGAGGACCTGAGGATGAAGAACTGGATGTGGTTACAGCCCAAGACAGGAGGATGTGAAGGAGACTCATTAAGAGCAGCAACCCTACTTAAGTGGGATAAGCTAGAAGAAGAAATGACTGATGGATAAATACCGGAGAGTAGTGTATGAAGGAGCAGAAGCCAGAAGACAGAGAATTAGTGGTATGCCACAGGACTCTATGCTTGAACCACTGCTATTTAATTTGTACATCGATAATGTAGGAAATAATTTGAAGGGAAGTTTTGAGTTATTTGCTAGTGATGTAACATTGGGTAGTATAATAATTAATAAAGGATATGTAGGGCCTGCAGAATGGTTTAAATATGCTGAGAGTATGGATAAAAATGATTGTGTATCAGTTTTACTCTTGAAAGACACTTGTAACATTATGATTAGGAATTATAGACACATTAACACAAGAATATTTTAATATTTGCCAAATATTTCAGTCTGAAAACTAACAGACCATCTTAATGACTACATAGGAACAGTTTTTAACAAGGTGGAATACCAACAATTGATCATTCAAAAGTAGAACAAGCCGCGTGATGTTACATTGCTATGCATTAAAGAGAGGAAAAATTTCATCAGAGTGATGATTAAATCATAGTTATTAATTCACAATTTCATATAATACTCTTAATTTATAAATAACATTAGACTAATGTAGAAATTAAAAGTCTCAATTAAAAAATAATTAATGTATTATCCTGATTAAACTTTCCCATATTTTTGATAAGGATATACCGTCGTTTCGATTCAAGTTAGGGCGTTGAAGTATGGCCTCAGCACTCTCTTTGAATAGGCGTTCAAATTTATAACGACATCTGTGTAGATGGCGAGTGTTGGACCAGAGGATGTTATGGCTCGTCTCTGTCCCATGCTGAGCCAGTCCAGACTTATCAGATTTGTAAAATACTGTTAGTTCTCTCAGTCTGTTAGTTTCAGACTGAAATATTTGGCAAATATTAAAATATTCTTGTGTTAACATGTCTATAATTCCTTGTGAAACAGTATAAAGTTATGCATATTGGAATGAAAGGAATTTAAGTTTTACATTGATGGAATTGTGCTCCATGGAATCGATACCAGGTATTTGAGGGTGGTAATGGATAGGGAGTTGAAGTTCAGAGCATATTGTGAAAGTGGCCAAGGTAGTACTTGGTTATTTAATATTACTTGGTTATTGAAGAACACACTCAGCAGTGATAAGGAAGTTATCATTCTTCTTTGACATAGCCACATCTTTTCGAGGTAGGGCGAACCCTGATGGAGGTCTGTTTGGGGTTAAAGACAGTCTGCTAGGTTAGTGGAGCTTTGGAAGTCCATTCCGTCTGCCATGCTGTTGTTGCATCATAGCCCTCAGTGACATATCGTTGTGCCATTATAATAGGCAGATGTCTTGACTCAAGCCTCTGTGATATAAAGCTGTCAATATCAGAGTGTATAGGAATCAGTGTATTCTGGCAATTTTTGTTATATTTCTGAATCAGATTGTCTTGGCGTTGTAGTTGAGGCGGTTGTATGTGGCTCAGAACTGGTAGCCAATATGATGGAGTAGTCTTTATTGTCTGATTCAACACAGTATCAATTAATTTAATGTGTGCACTGTTCAGGCAGACAGCTGAGCAGCAGTTGAGTAAATGAGGCCCAGAGCAGATGTCCTTAAAGTGAGAGAGCACAAGCGCCCCCCCCCCCAGGTTGGAAGTTTATGCAGTATTATTTCTAGTTCCTACTGCCTAGACAGTACAGTCACTTGAACTCATGCAAATGGTGATGGATTTTTGCAACTACTCGGATTTGAGCAAATTAATTTAGTGCTTGCAGTTTTACAGGTCATATCTATACGAAAAAAGAGCAGCATTAATACGAGAATATTACATTAGCGAATTTAGGGCAATTAAACCTTCAAAATGTCATCGTTGAAAGTAAAGTGGAAAAGAATTGCAAATTCATTTAAATTTGAGTGGCTTAACAAATGTAACATAATTTGTTTACAAACTTCATATATATACGAGGTGTGACTATTAAATAACGAGACTGGTTGCAGAAATGTGGTTTATTATTACAATTGTACAACTTAATTGTTATCCCCTTCAACATACTCCCTTCCTCTATCTATACACCGTTGCATATGAATTTTCTATTGTTGGAAGCAGTGCTGCAAGTCATCAGGTGTTATCTGCTTAAGTAGCTGCCATTTTCTCCTTTATCTCATCCACTGGCTGAAAATGGGTGTCCTTCAATGTGGATTTCAACTTTGGAAAAGGTAAAAGTTGCATGGAGCTAAGTCTGGCAAGTAAGGTGGATGGTCGAACACTGTGATCTTCTTATCAGCCAGATACTGTTTTACAGACAGTGTACTGTGGGCTGGAGCATTGTCCTGATGAAGAATCCAAGCATTATTCTTCCACTTGTTCTCTCAGTTCGGCTAGAACCTCAAGGTAATATTGTTGGTTAACTGTCTGACCCTCTGGTACCCATTCAACCATTACCACACCATTGATATATATATATAAAAAAAACGATCAGCATTGCCTTCAGTTTTAGCTTTCTCATTCTTGCTTTTATTCATTCGTGGTGATGTGGGAGTTTTGCAGTGCATCAATTCTCTCTTTGTTTCTAGATCGCACTGGAAAATCCATGTCTCATCACTTTTACCTTTTACCAAAGTTGAGATATGCATTGAAGGACACCCATTTTCAATCAGTGGATGAGGTAAAGGAGAAAACGGCAGCACTACTGAAGCAGATAACACCTGATGACTTGCAGCACCACTTCCAACAATGGAAAATTCGTATGCAATGGTGTATAGATAGAGAAGGGGAGTATGTTGAAGGGGATAACAATTAAGTTGTACAGTTGTAATAATAAACCACATGTTTGCAACCATTCTCATTATTTGATAGCCACACCTCGTATATATGCAGTATTTAAGTAGCTGAAGGAATTAAGCATTTAGGTTGCCCTTATAGAAATATTTGGCATGCAGCATACAAGATCTTTTGTTGGAAGTTTTTTCCACTTGGTTATACTATAAATTAAAGATACCAAGAAATTATATACTTGATTTAATCCTTTATCCAAGTGTAAGCAAACAAGTTTGTGCCTGAACTATTTTCAGGACTGGGACAACTTGTAGATGAAAGCTTATGACTTTACATCACTTTACATCACTTTACTTTACATCCTTAGTATCCCATAATGCAAAGCACATATCTTTACGGGTATGTATAATGCTATGCATTATAGGAATGGCCACTATCTAGACTGGTTTCAACCGTTATTGAGGTCTCATCAGTAGGAAGACCCAGAGGTGATACCAAGGTTGAGGTAATGCAGAAGTCATATTTTCATATACAAGTTGCCAAAAGTGTCACACTTTATTATTAAAGTACTCTGGATTAGAGAAAATTGTTGGAAGTTATTCCCGTAAGGATATGTGCTTTGGGATACTAAAGCGAGTGATGTGAAGTCATAAGCTTCTATCTACGAGTTGCCCCAGTCCTGAAAATAGTTCAGGCACAAACTTGTTTGCTTACACTTGGATAAAGGATTAAACAAATATATAATTTCTTGGTATCTTTAATTTATACAAGATCTTTTAACAAAAGTATTGTTGCCAATTTTAGGTGTGTCAGATTAAAAGTTTGTGACTTGTGCCTTTTGCTGTTATGAGCACGGGCTACTGCACACATAAGTCTGAGACTGGAAACTTGCCCACAAAATGTTTTTCATGCACACATGCTGGCAAAACTTAGAGGAAATATTGTTTTGGACCATTACATTTTCCCCACCAAACTTCACAGTTAGAATTATATATCTGAACTAGGGTGGCTCCTCCCCTCCCGGCACAAATGCAGAAGTCATATTTTCATATAATACAAGTTGCCAGAATGTTACACTTTATTATTAAAGTACTCTGGATTAGAGAAAATTGTTGGAGGAACAATTTTCCTCCAACTACCAGTCTGGAACTAGCCCCCCCTCCTCCGAGTTCCGGACTGGTAGGCTGGTTCTCCTTGAGAATTCTGATGACTCGAATTTTGAAGATTCGAAAGGGGGGGGGTTCTGCCATACGGCACTCAATCCCCTGAGTTCTGGACTGGTAGGCCTGTTCTCCTTGAATTCTTATGACTCAAATTTTGAAGACTCAGGGTAGCCCTGCGTTTCAAAATGTTTCAAATAACTTGACAAAAAATGTGACACCAAAACGTTACAAAAAAAAGCCTTATCATTTTATATTATAAAGTAGATATAACATATCCTATAACTATGTACACCAATTGATTTGGAAAAAAGGTATGGGTAAACATGGTTATGATTCACTGTCCATATTGTGGGCTTTGGTGTACTGAGGTCACGATGTACTTTACATCAGTGCAAATTACATCATGACTTTATGCGACTGCTTTAGTCTGTATGCACTCTTGATTGTCTACTGCTGCTTTAGTTTTCTGCACTCTATATGACCTCATCCTGCAAAATGAGCAGAAATAAGAGTGACTTCCTGAAATCAGTCTTTCTTCTTCTTTTTCTTTTCATATACTGGCATAGATTAGCACAGCAATTTTCCTCTGACTATATAAGAACTTCTCGTCATGTCTCGTCCAGGTTTTGTTACTGAGAAATCAGTAGAATCCTGAATAACTTGGATCCAATAGGTCTGTTTTTGATGATACTCCTTTGATAATTTTGATGTGTCCAAAATTTGTGCATTCGAATTAGCACTCATTGTATATTATCCATACAATCTTTCATACTCATCATCACTACTACTCATTGAGTATGAAAGATGTTGGGAATATAAGTCAGACATTTATTTTCCTTTTTTCTTCATTTTGTTTTGTTCAAACTCACAGAACCCTCCTTGTAGGATACCTGTTCATGGTAGAGGGACCTCCCAATGATGGCACTGGCTCTTTTCATTCATTTTACACAAATTATGGACTCTACAACTGTGTTATAAATAATTATTTTAATTTCCCGACATTTCGACCTTCATATTATCATCATCTGGAGTATACACATATATATATACAGAGAGAGGCTAAATTACATTTCACATAGTATGCTGAAGATTCTTGTAGAAAGGCTTATACGCTGGTTAAACATGATTATTAAATACTTAAGGAATTGACAGCATATACTAGAATATAAATTAAATCAAACTTTAATATATACTTTCCAATATTTCAGCAACAACACGTTGCCATCTTCATGGGAACTTAAGATAAAGACACGTGCACGCAAGTACTACACAACAGCAAATGAGAAACGAAGCGAGGAAGCTACCATTTTCCTGAAGTCCTGATGGTGCTCCCTACATATTCGGTGTTCTTGGCCTTTGGGCTGAAGTTCTCCTGATGCATGTTTCCCAAATTTGTGGCAGTCTCATGCATCCAAATTTGTTGAGGTTTGGCATGTTCCTAAGGGCTGAGGCTGATTCCTTGAATAGTCTTTCATATTTGAACTTGCTACGGTGTATTACTGTGGCTTTCTTCCACCTTATTCTGTGGCGAGTATCCAGAGTATGGTCTGCAAGCCCAGAGTGGCTGTACTGATGAAATCAGATATAGTCCTTGTGTTCTGAGATTCTGATATTTGTTATTTGTTTTGAGATTCTGATATTTGTCCTGCCTGTTTGTCCAAAATAGGACAATTTACAGCTGCAAGGGACCTGGTATACACCAGGTAGGTCTAGGGTAAGTGGTTGGTCTTTAGTGGAGTGGATAAGGGATGCCAATTTTCTATATAGTCTGTAACAAGAGGTCAAGTCATGTTTTTTTTAGGATTTTGTTGTTTTTTTTTCCAAGGTGCCTTGGATGTAGGGAATGGTGATGGATTTAGAGTAATCTTTTTTTGAAAGGGGGGGGGGGTGGATTACTGGTTTTAGTATTTTTTTTATTTTTTTTTGGGGGGGGGGAATAGCCATTGGCTGAGAAAGTGTAAAGGATGTAATTGAGTTCAGTGGTTAGGGCTTTGTCATTTGAACAGATTAGTTTAGCCCTGTTGAATAGTGTCTTAATAACTCCATTTGTTGTGAGGGAGAGGGGGGGGGGAATTGTTGGTGAGATTGTATCTGTTGGGGGATTGTATCTGCCTGTATAGGTGGGTTTTCTATAAACTGAGGAAGCCAAGGTTCCATCAGGTTGACGGGTGACTAGTATGTCTAGGAAGGGAAGGCTATTGTTTTCCTCTTTTTCCAGGGTGAACGATTCTGGGATGTTGGTTGTTTAAGTGTGCTAAGAAGGAGAGGAGTGTATCCGAGCCATGTGGCCAAATAGTGAACACATCATCAACGTAGCGAAGCCATATGGTAGGTTTTTGTGGGGCAGAGTTTAAGGCTTTCTCTTCAAAAGTCTCCATATAAAAGTTGCCCAAGGGTGGGGAGAGTGGTGAACCCATGGCTGTCCCCTCTATCTGTTTGTAGAATTTTTCCTGCCAAAAGAAATAGCCTGAGTTCATTGTGAACTGAAATAGGGCTGAGATATCGTGAGGAAATTTAGCTTAGATTAGCTGTAAGGTTTCTTTGAGGGGGACATTTCTGAATAAGGAGGAAACGTCAGAACTGACCATTATGTCATTATGTTGGAGTGTAAGGTTTTCTACACTGGCTTTGAAGTGGACTGAGTTTTTTTATGTGTGATGGTGTGTTGCCAGTATAGTGTGTGAGCGCTTTGGCTAAATATTTAGCTAGCTTGTACATGGGGAAATCAATGCCATCCACTATGGGACGTAATGGCACATTTTGTTTATGTATTTTTGGGATCCCATATATACGGGGGGGGGTCTAGAGTTATATGATTTTAGTTTGTTAGTAATCTCCACAGGCCAAGAAGTGACCTTCTTAAGGAGCCTATGGAGTTTTCTAATTTGTGAGTTGGTGGGATTGTATTCAATGGGTAGGTAAGTAGCCCGATCTAATAGTAAAGCATTAAGCTTACTGTGTAGTCAGTATGATTAAGTACCACAGTGGCGTTCCCCCTATCCACTTTGGTGATAACTATTTCTTTGTTTTTCTTCATTTCCTGTAGAGACTTGTATTCGCTATTGGATATGTTGGTTTTTGGTGGTCTTGCTTTTGTGAGAACACAGGCTACATGCAATCTAATATCGTTTGCGATGTGGTTGGGAAGGTGGCGAATCCCACGTTCAATTTAGATCATTAATTCCTCAGCCGATATTTTCCTAGGAGCAATGGCAAAGTTGTGACCACATGACAGAGCGTTGAGTGCTTCAGGCTTCAAAATAACTGAAGAAATGTCAACGACAGTGTTGGTTATTAGTTTTGGTTTGGACGTCGAGTTTTTTTTAATTTATCAAACTTGTTGATATGTCAACTCCTTATTTTTTCGAATTCTTTATTTGCCACAGTGCACAAGACATCATGTAGAATTGACCAAATGATTTAACATATTAGAAAGCTGAAGAGACCATGATTTGATCAACGGTTATTTTACTGACCTGACCTCTAGTGAAATTAAAATAAAATTACAATAAATAAACAAATTAAATAAAATAAATTAACTACATCAAAGCTATATCCTATTTAAGACAATATCAGATAAACATTCATTCATATAGATAGTTTGTTACAGTGAAAATAATGTCCTAATTTAACATGACAATTGTTATATTATATTTAGGATCCTGGATTACCTATGGTTCTATTTACAATTAACTCTTTAGGGAGAAAGGTTAAGTGGGTAGCATATGTGCCTTCCATATGTTTGTGATTTTTAGACCTGATGTTGTGTTAAATAGAATATAGCTTTGATATAGTTAATTTATTTTATTTTATTTCATTTATTTATTTTAATTTAATTTTATTTCATTTATTTATTTTAATTTTATTTTAATTTCACTAGAGGTCAGGCTAGTAGAATAACCGTTGATCAAATCATTGTCTCTTCAGCATACTATGTGTTTTTTACTAAATAATTTAAGGAAATTACAATGTAAACCAGGATATACATTAAAATAAATTTTAATATACTTCAATATTTCGGCAATGTCATGTTGCCATTTTCAATCATCTCGCCTTCCTAAAACGCTGCTGGGATAACCTGGTTATCCCAGCAGCATTTCCTAATTCCTAACTGTGTCAAATTCAAGCTCCGTTTCTCTTCGCAAAAGGCTCTTCATATTTATAACCATGCCAGCCAAGCCTTGCTCAGGGAACAAATCGCCACGACTTGCCATTTCCTAAATGATGCTAACTTAGCTATCCAAGCACTCTTTCAAGAAAGATGACCTTTCAAGCACCTTAAGCCACAAAATTTGGTCTATTTTATACGACATCTCGTGCACTGCAGCGGAGAAAGAAGTTAAAAAAGTACGAGATCGACACATTAAAAAATTTGAAAATTTAAAAAAGAACTCGATCTCAAAACCACAACTTCATACCGAAACGGTAGTCAACCTTTCGTCATTTAGTGTGAAACCTGAAGCACTCGATGCCCTCGCACGTGGTCACAACTTCGGCATTGTACCCAAAAGAATACCTGCTGAAAATATTATGATACGAATTGAACGCGGGATACGACACCTTCCAAACGTCGCCAACGATATTAGACTGGATGTGGCTTGTGTTCTGCCCAAGCTAAACCACCAAAAGCCAACATGCCCAGTAAGGAAATTAAATCTCTGCTAGAATTAAAGAAAAACAGGAAAATAATAATCACCAAAGCTGATAAAGGGAGCGCCACAGTATTGTTTAACCAAAAGGATTACACAGGTAAGCTGAAAGCGCTATTGATGGATCGGGCTATTTACCTCCCTATCGAGTACAATCCCACCAACTAATTTTTTCACAAATTAGAAAACTCCATAGGCTTCTTAAGTAGGTGGAAATCTTCACCTGTGGAAATCCACCTTATTCACAAATGTCCCACTCAAAGAATCCTCAAAGTTAATCCAAGCTAAATTTCCTCCCGATATCACAGCCCTATTTCAGTTCGCAGTGAACTCAGGCTATTTTGTTTGGCAAGGAAAATTCTACAAACAAAGAGAGGACAGCCATGAGTTCTCCACTCTCCCCATCCTTGGCCAACTTTTATATGGAGACTTTGAAGAGAAAGCCTTAAACTCTTCCCCACAAAAACCAACCATTTCGCTTTGCTGTGTTGATGACGTGTTCGCTATTTGACCACATGGCTCCGATGCACTCCTCTCCTTCCTAACACACTTAAACAACCAACTGCTTCCTTTCTTAGACACACCAGTCACCCACCAGCCTGATGGAACCTTGGTTTTCTCAGTCTATAGAAAACCCACCCATACAGGCAGATACATTCACCAACAGTCCCACCACCCCTCCTCGCAACAATATGGAATCATTAGGACACTACACAACAGGGCTAAACTTATCTGTTCAAATGACAGTGCCCTTAACCACAGAACTAAACCACATTTTCAACACTTTCTCAGCCAATGGCAACCGCCCCCACCCACACACACACACACCAAAAAAAATCCAAAAAATATTGAAACCAGTATACCACAACTCCCCACCCCCCCTCACAACAAGGATTACTCTAAATCCATCACCATACCCTATATCCGAGGTACCTCGGAAAAAATTACAAAAATCCTAAAAAAACATGACTTAACTTCTTGTTACAGACCATATAAAAAATTGGCATCCCTTATCCTCTCTACTAAAGACCAACCTCCCCCCCCCCCAGACCTATCTGGTATATATCAGGTTCCTTGCAGCTGTAAGCTGTCCTACTTTGGCTAACTAAACAGGCAGGACAGCAAATATCAGAATTTCAGAACACAAGGACTATATCTGGTTTCACCAATACAGTCACTCTGGTCTTGCTGACCATGTGCTGGATACATGTCATAGAACACCGTAGTAAATACAAATATGAAAGGCTTTTCATGGAATCAGCTTCAGCCCTAAGAAACAATCCAAACCGCAACAAATTTGGGAAACCTACATCAGAAGACCTTCAGCCCAATCGCCCAAGAATACCAACATTGCCTGTTAGGGGGCACCATCAGGACTTTAGGAGAAATAATAGCTTCCCGCTTCTTCCTCACTTACTGTTTGTTGTGCCTGCGTGCACGTGTCTTGTTCTTAAGTTCCTTGAAAATGGCAACATGACGTTGCCGAAATATTGAAGTATATTAAAATTTATTTAATGTATATCCTAGTTTTTAGAGAGCCTGTGTAGCTCAGTGGATGTGGCGTTTACACACCACGGCGCTTGGCCGCACGAAGGAAGACTTGGTTTCGAGTCTAGTCGGCGACTAGAGGAAATTTTTCTAAGCCTTTTTTCAACCGGTTCCCGAGTTAGTCGATCTCTGGCACGGGCAAGCGGGTTTTTCCTCCCGGAAACTCGGGTTTTTCGTCCCGTAAACTCAAGAAAATCGACCGTAGAACCCACATTATTTTCAGACATTAAATATATTGTGTTAGGGTTAGGGACCACGAGATGGCAGCACATTTGAGCCCTCTCTCTTCACTGTGTACCGCTTAATTAGTGATAGCCTTGGGCCATCTATCTCTGATTGGTACCAGTGGAGATTGAACTGCCCACTCAGTCTCCAAAAAGTTAGATAGGGCTAAATGGCCTTGCCTACTCTCCGTATACGGGAATAAAAAGGCGTTAGATGATTTTTTTTTTTTTTTGATGATATCCTAGTTTACATTGTAATTTCCTTAAATTATTTAGTAAAAAATGCATAACCAACGTCTAAGCCTTTCCACGAGCATACCATGTGAAATGTAATTTAGCTTGTCTCTGTATATATATATGTGTGTGTGTGTGTGTGTGTGTACTCCAGATGATGACCTTAACATGAAGGTCGAAACGTTGGGAAATTAAAATAATTATTTATAACACAGTTGTAGAGTCCATAATTTGTGTAAATGAGTGCTGATCACCGCGTAACACTAAAGGAAAGGGCTCTTTTCATTCTTCCTCTGTTTTCTTTGGTTTTCTTCTCATATTTGTTCTACTTTCCGTATACTTCTTTCTACTTTCTATATTCTTCATTCTCCTGAGTCTTTTTTACTATCCTGTCTTTGTTCTTTGCAAACACAGCGCTGTGTTTGCTATCTGGTGTGACCTATGGACATCTGGAAAGAGAGATCATGGTCGTCTTGCACTACTTTGTCCAGTGCTTTGATAAGACGATTGGTACTGAATGGCCTGCCAGGATCATTGGGCTAGTGGGCTTGCCTGCAAGTGTCCACAGTTTTGCAGTAAGTCTCCTACCCCCATGGGCCTAGGATGGTGCCCATCGCTTGCTGTGGTGCTGGTAGCACCTGGGGATAACACCTGGCATCCACTTCTGAGCACGTGTATTGCTTATGGGTTAGTGGGTATCCATGTGTCGCTTCATGGTAGATGGGGAGCTCTGGAACTGAATAAAAAGCCTCTTGAGCATAAATTCTTCATCCTCAAATTTTTCAGGGATCCTCATAAATAGTGGTGAAGCTAGAGCTTTTGCCGCCCAGGCAGTCCCTGAGTTTGCTTCCCCCTCTCTACACACCAAAAATACTACAAAAAGTCAAAACGACGTATAGGGAAATAAATTAAAACACTATAAATATAAAGAGCTAATAAGCTTCATTTCAGCGATATAAACATTATTTAAATTAAGGGGATATTAAATCCCACATTGTTTTAAAACTGAATAAGAAACTCAAAGATTGGAATCAGAGAGTTTCTTGCCGATATAGAAAACTATAAAGTATCGGCGACACTAGCGTTAGCCAATGCAAGTGACCCTGGTACGTAGTACATTACCAGACAACTCGTAGCAAAGGTGGTGAAGTTCTGATCACTATTCTTAGGTATTTTCCATAATGTAAAAACACATTTCCTAGGAAATGTATGCTGTTATTACATTATGATGGAGGTCACTACCCAGACCGGTTTCAGCCTTTTTTGAGGCTTCATCAGTGAGTAGCTAGACCAAATAGATACCAAAGTGTATAGCGAAAAGAACTTATATACTCTGCTGTACGAGTTTTCAAACAGGTGCAACCATTAAGTTACTTAAATATAAAGAGCTAATAAGCTTCATTTCGGCGATATAAACATTATTTAAATTAAGGGGATATTAAATCCCACATTGTTTTAAAACCGAATAAGAAACTCAAAGGGTTGGAATCAGAGAGTTTCTTGCAGAAGTATCAGTGACACTAGCGTATCGGCAAGAAACTCTCTGATTCCAGTCTTTGAGTTTCTTATTCGGTTTTAAAACAATGTGGGATTTAATATCCCCTTAATTTAAATTAAAACACTATATTTATTTTTGAAGTAAAACTTTAATTTCAACATTCTAAAATGCTATTTTTCTTGCTTTTCTGTTAGCAAAATCGTTGATGACATTGGTGAAGTCTATTTCATAGTAATGTAGGTAATTCTTAATCAGTTTTATTTAGAAAATCTCCTCTCACAACTAGCAACACTTACTGCAATTGTGAGGAAAATTAACAGTAGTATTACATATTTTGAACTGAGTTCTTGAGACTGTTTTGGAATTAACTGCAAAAATTCAAAAAGGTTCGAAGTGCTGCCCAGGGCGGAATAAAGCAGTTCATGAACCAGTCTTCGAACAGTGCTTGAGTCATCCGAGCTCTAGGGTTTGAACAGTAGTAAACGGGTAGTGTGTGTGTGCTTGTTGATGTGCTTAAACGCATGAGGGTTTTCTGAACGATAAATGAGAAAAGGCTTCAGCTTAAAACCCGCAGCATTCCCACCAAGCAACAAAGTCGACCGATGCTTAAAAGCGTTGAATCCTGGCATCCTTTTTGCTTCTTGGTTATGTACGTATGATTAGGCATGCATTTCCATTCGAAGCGGTTTCATCTATGTTAAATATTTGTTCCGGTAGATAATCTTCTTCTTTGATTAGAGAGTCAAAACTATCAACAAATTTTTGGGCTTCATCTGCACTTCCTGCTTCTCCTGTGACACGTACATTATGCAAAGCAAATCTTTTTTTAAAATGCTTAAACCATCCAGTACTAGCCTGAAAATCTTCTGCGTAATCGTCTCCGGCACGTGATTTTAAACTCTGAAACAGACTTCCAGCCTTCGCTTGCACTGTGCAAAGGCTCATGGGTGAATTTTTCTGTATTAAATCTTCCATCCATATAAACAACAATTTCTCCATTTCATGGATGGGTCCCTGTCATTGTTTGGTTAAAATTTTAGACTTCATAAGTGCGGAACCTTTCACAGCTTCCCAAATTCTTTCTTTGTCCTTAAGTATTGTCGATACTGTAGAATGTGATAACATCAAGTCATGCTATCATATTCTCTTTCTTTCCGCCTTCATACTTCTGGATAACTTTCATTTTACACTCTAAATCAATAGTTTTCCTTGACTTCTTAACTGGTGTATCTGTAGATGAAGGCATTTTCCTTTTACTAGACATTTTATGGGTAGTATTTCAGTAGAATTTTAATTAATACACCACATGCAACAGATGCTTGAAAGCGACTGAGTGTATGTGAGAGATAGTTATCGTATGTGGGTTATCATATGATAACTATCGTATCCCATAGTTATCATACGTGCAGCTGCCTGATTTATTAATTAATTAATTTTTTTTTGTGGTTTTAAGTGCGGACAGTCGTAAGTTGCATAGGTGTTAAGTCGACGACCAGGTGTATTATAGAATGTGAACAAGTTGCTAAAACATGACCTTCCCTTAGTAAATTGATGCTGTTCATTGCAAAGTATAGATTCTCTGTCAACTCATTTCTGAATGGGATCCCTAATCAACTTTTCCAAAATCTTCACAACCACTCGTGAGATACTGATTAGTCGATAGTTGGATACATCACTCTTTGCACTATCCTGTGCAGTGGGATTACTGTACATTCTTTCCATTCCTGCAGAATCTTTCCTGTTCTGAGGCTCGAATTATATGGCCTAGTCAAAGGACAAGCCACTTCAGCTGAACACCCTTTTAGCACCTGTACTGATCATCAGTCCCTATTACTGAATTCTTATTCAGTTTATGCGACATCTCTAATATTTCCTCCTCGTAAACTTAAGTTTCTTCATTCAATGAAGAGGTAGCAGTGAGCAAAATGTGCACTCATTAGTTGAAAAATCTCTTCTGCATCTGTCACCCTCATGCCATCTGCATTCAGTAGAGTTATTCTTTCATATTCATTCTTTCTTTTACTTGCAGAATATTGATAGAATTCTTTGGGGGTGTCTTTAGCTTGTATAGCCAGTTTCTTTTCATACGCAGACTTACAATTTTGTACAATAGTTGTTACTCTTCTGACCTGCTGCTTATAATTTTCATAATGGACATCATCCGTATGCACACAGTATTCCTTCCACACCATTCTTTTCTTATGAATCTCTTGCTTGATGAGATTACACATTCGTTTGACTACTATCCTATTTATTCTTAGAACTCTCAGGACACATTCATTCTGATATTGATCATTTATGTATTTTTTAAATGCTATCCATTCACTGTCGATATTCTTCTCATTCACATGATTCTTCTTATCTTCTCATTCTTCTCATCATTGACCATTGCACTGAATCTAGTATACTCCTCAGTGGATCATAATTTCCTGCTCTGAAGTTCAGCATGTAACCTTTTCTAAAAGGAACATTCATAAACTTAGCCACTTTCCAAGTGAGTACCACCTAATCACTGTCACTAACTGGTGGCAGAATAGTTACATCTTCATCTGAAACACCCTCTGACACTATAATCAAATCTAACACTCTTTTACCTCAAGTTCCTTCTGTCACATGCTGCTTGAGGAAGTTGTCTTGCAACACAATTATCTTGAATTCAATAAATTCAATTTCATTCTTATCATGAAATTTTACTGCTGCCCAGTCAATGTTTGGATAAATAAAGTCTCCCATTATGATTACTCTTTTTGTGCCCGCAACTGATCCACCAGGTCTGTAACAACACCCACTATGTATTTGATCTTGTTAGATTCTACCTCACACCAGATGGCTTCAAACTCACTGCCACATGAAAAACTGTTACCGGTATTACAATCATAGGTCTCAACACTAACTGGGTTCAAGTCAGCATGCTTCCTCCACCTTTCCTATCCTGTCTATCATTCCTAAAAATACTGTACCTTTTACACTTGCTACCAATTAGTATGTCTAATTGGTAGCATGTGTAAAAGCAAATGTCTGATTCTGATAGTCAGATCTCACTAATGTCCAATACGAGGTCATAACATATTGAACAAAGCAACAAACTCTAACCCTTAAATGTCAGAGATGTGGCCCAAACTGCCAGTCATGGCTCTATCACCTGTGCTTGATGTGGTAGTAAAGAGCATGATAATATATTTTGCTCTGCAAAAAAAGCTAAATATGTCTACTCTTGCAGAAATCTTGTAGATAGGCTTATACGTTAGCAACACATGACTATTAAATTATTTAAGGAATTTACAAAAGCAAATGTCTGATTCTGATAGTCAGATCTCACTAATGTCCAATACGAGGTCATAACATATTGAACAAAGCAACAAACTCTAACCCTTAAATGTCAGAGATGTGGCCCAAACTGCCAGTCATGGCTCTATCACCTGTGCTTGATGTGGTAGTAAAGAGCATGATAATATATTTTGCTCTGCAAAAAAAGCTAAATATGTCTACTCTTGCAGAAATCTTGTAGATAGGCTTATACGTTAGCAACACATGACTATTAAATTATTTAAGGAATTTACAACGTATACTGGAATATTAATTAAAAGAAACTTTAATAAATACGCTGTATAACTGAGAGGAGACCTCCACATAGCCTTTAAAGGAATGTGGAGAACCAACCAGAGCTTCTGACCTAATGTCCAATCCTCACCTTCTTATGGTGCACCCTGTTGGGTATCTACTTGGATACTGAACAAACGAGGATGGGCTGGCAATTTGCGATTTAGCTGACAAAATTGTATTCTTATTGGTTAAACCAAAATAAAAAACGATGGTACAACATGATAAAATTTCATGCCGGCTGGGGCGTCGCCCGGTTAAACAAGCCCCCCCCCTTTGTTTTCGCCAGGGAACCGGAGAACAGCGTAAAGTCAACTACTGGAACAAATCTGAAAGCACACCCCAACTCAACATCACCAGAGTTCAAGATCAGTACTATCAACATAAGAAGCCTGAATGGCAAAGAAATGGAGCTAGCTGAGGAATTAGATAAGTAGATCGACATAATAGGGGTGACTGAAACAATACAAAATGTTATATTCAGGAATGAATATAACATTTTGTATTGTTTTATTAAATTTTGTATTAAATGAATAAATACAAAATGTTATATTCAGGCAATGACAATCAAGGAAAAGAAGGAGTACCACAGTATTCAACACAAAATACGAGGCTAATATTCTTGAATGGCAGTCAGTCTCAAGTAGAGTAATGTGGGCAAATATGAGAATAGGGAACTAGACAATGAAACTTATTTGTGCCTATGGTCCCAAAGAAGGTTCTACTAAGGTAGAAGTGGAGGAATTTTTTGATGCTTTAGAAAAAGCAACTGACATAATGAAAAAGGAAAAGTTGATTCTTGTTGGGTATCTAAATAGCAGAGTAGGAAATGATTGTAAGACATACAAAAATATTTAGGGAAAATTTGGAGAAAAGAGCAAAGCTAATAATAATGGCAAATATCTGTTGGATTTCTGCTCAGGACATGGATTGGTTATTACTAACACCATGTTCCAACATAAAAATGTGCACAAATTCACATGGAGAGAAGAGGCTAGGAATAAGAAAAGTCTCACTGACTATATTATTGTTGACAGTGATGTTTTCTACCTGGTGCAGGACACCAGAGTGTACAGAGGATTTGAAATTGGAAGTGATCACTATTTAGTCTTGAGCAGGATAAAATTGAATTTCATATTGAAAAGAATAACATGTAAGAAAGTTTTAAAGCGAATAAAAGTTGAGCAGCTCTCAGATGTGAACTGTAGACTAAAATACACAAAGATTATTGAAGAAAAAATGAAAGAGTTTGAGAACAGGAATCAAACCTTGGAGATGCAGTGGCAAGCCTTGAAGAAAACCCTGATTGATTCAGCTAGAGAGGCATGTGGTGAAGTTGTCTGCAAGGATAGAAAAATTAGAACTCCATGGTGGACACAGGAAGTTAAAGAGGCAGTGAAGGAAAAGAAGAAAGCATATCAAAAGTTCCTGGCAAATAAGTCAGCTTGTGCTCTTAGAGAATACAGGGACAAATGCAAAAATGCTAAACACTGTGTAAAACTAGCTAAACAAAAGTCATGGGAGGACTTTGGCAAGAATATAGAAAATAAATATCAAGAAGATTGCAAAATATTCTGGAGGTTGTTGAAGAAGCTTAAGAAGGGAGGAAAGAGTACTGTAAAAGGAGTTAGAGATGATAAAGGTGACACGAAAACAGAAGAAAAAGATATCCTTGAAGTATGGAGTAATTACTTTGAAAAACTGCTAAATTAAACAAGTAGTGATGATAGCACAGTGGTAAAAAACACTGACCAGGCATGCAGTCAGGAATACATATCCATACTTGAAGTAGAAAAAGCCATCAAAGGCTTAAAATGTGGAAAGGCAGTAGGAGTAGACGACCAGAAATGCAGAAGTATGTTGGTATAAAAGTCTTATAGTGGCTGCACTGCATAGTTCAGAAAGCCTGGACAGAGGGACGAATTCTCAATGATTGGAGTAAAGCTCTAATAGTACCCATACATAAAAAGGGAAATAACACTGAATGTGAGAATTACAGAGGCTTTTCCCTACTGTGTGTTCTTGGCAAGATCTATGCAAGTATACTTGAGAAACGGTTGAGAAGAATTGTTTTATTAAAACACTTAAGGAATAGAACAACGTAGTTAGGAATATAAATTAAATTAAACTTTAATAAATATTTTCCGATATTTCGGCAATGTCACATTGCCATTTTCTACAGGAACTTACAAAAAAGTTACGTGCAACGTAATCACTACAACACAGTAACTGGGAATGAAAAGATGAAGCTATTGTTCTCCTAACAGTCTTGATGGTGCCATCTAGTGGGCTAAGTAGGTGTTCTTGGCCGTTGGGCTGAAGGTCTGCAGATGTAGGTCTCCCAAATTTGGGGCAGTCGTATACACCCAAATTTGTTGAGGTTTGGAGAATTTCTCAGGGCTGAGGCTGATTCCATAAAGAGTCTTTCAAATTTGTATTTGCTACGGTGTATCACTGTAGCTTTCTTCCACCGTATTCTGTGGCGTGTATCCAGAGCATAGTCTGCAAGCCCAGAATGACTGTATTTGTGAAAACGGATGTAGTCCTTGTGTTCCGAAATTCTGATATTCATTGTCCTGCCTGTTTGGCTAAAGTAAGACAGTTTACAACTGCAAGGGACCTGGTAAACACCAAGTAGGTCTAGGGGAAGTGGTTGGTCTTTAGTGGAGCGGATAAGGGATGCCAATTTTCTGTAAGGTTTGTAACAGAAGGTCAGGTCATGTTTTTTTAAGATTTTGGTAATCTTTTCCGAGGTGCCTCGGATGTAGGGAATGGTGATGGATTTAGAGTAATCCTTGTTGTGGGGGGAGGGAGGGGATCTGTGGTTTGTAGGTTCTAATATTTTTTGGATTTTTTTGGGGGGGTAGCCATTGGCTGAGAAAGTGTTGAGGATGTGATTTAGTTCAGTGTTTAGGGCCAAGTCATTTGAACAGATTAGTTTAGCCCTGTTGTATAGTGTTTTCACTACTCCATATTGTTGTGAGGGGGGGGGGGTGATGGGATTGTTGGTGAATGTATCTGCCTGTATGGGTGGGTTTTCTGTAAACTGAGAAAACCAAGGATCCATTAGGCTGGTGACTAGTGTGTCTAGGAAAGGGAGGCTGTTGTTTTCCTCTTTTTCCAGAGTGAATTTGATTCTGGGGTGTTGGCTGTTTAAGTGTGTTAAGAAGGAGAGAAGTGTTTCAGAGATATGTGGCCAAATAGCGAACACATCATCAACGTAGCGAAGCCATATGGTTGGTTTTTGTGGGGCAGAAGCTAAGGCTTTTTCTTCAGAGGTCTCCATAAAGAAATTGGCCAAGGGTGGGGAGAGTGGTGAACCCATGGCTGTCCCCTTTATTTGTTTGTAGAATTTTCCCTGCCAAACGAAATAGCCTGAGTTCATTGTGAACTGAAATAAGGCTGAGATGTCGGGAGAAAATTTAGCTTGGATTAGCTCTAAAGTTTCTTTGAGCGGGACATTTGTAAATAATGAGGACACATCAAAGCTGACCATTATGTCAGTATGTTGGAGTGTAAGGTTTTCTATGCTGGCTTTGAAATGGGCTGAGTTTTTTATGTGTGATGGTGTGTTGCCAGTATAGTGTGTGAGCTCTTTGGCCAAATGTTTAGCTAATTTGTATGTGGGGAATCAATGCCATCCACTATGGGACATAATGGCACATTTTCTTTGTGTATTTTTGGGAGTCCGTAAATACGGGGGGGGGGGTATAGAGTTAAACGGCTTTAATCTGTTGGTAACTTCTACAGGCCAAGAAGTTACTCTCTTAAGGAGCCTGTGAACTTTTCTAATTTGAGAGTTGGTGGGATTGTAATTGATAGGGAGGTAAGTGGCCCGATCTAATAGAAGAGCATTCAGCTTACCTGTGTAGTCCTTTTGGTTAAGTAATACAGTTGCATTTCCCTTATCTGCTTTGGTGATAACTGATTCTTTATTATTTTTCATTTCCTGTAGAGCTTTATATTCCTTGTTTGATATGTTGGTTTTTGGTGGTCTTGCTTTGGAAAGGACACAGGCTACATCCAGTCTTACACTGTTGGCGACTTGTTGTGGAAAGTGGCGGATTCCGCACTCGATCTGGATCATAATATCCTCACTAGGTATTTTATTGGGAGCAGTGGCGAAGTTGTGTCCACGTGCCAGTGCGTTTAGTGCTTCAGGCTTTAAGGTGACTGAAGAAAGGTTGATTACCGTGTTGGTAACAGGTTTTGGAAAGACGGTAGTTCTTTTTTAATTTTTCGAACTTTTTTATCTGTCGGCCTCGTATTTTTTTAAATTCTTTTTCGGCAGCGGTACGTGAGATGTCATGTAAAATCGACCAAAGTTCGTGGTTCAAAGTGCGTGAAAGTTCATCTCCGATGGCACGAATAGCTTCGTTAATGTCCGCTAAGAGCGACCGCGTGGTGGTGATTTGTTCGCATAGCAACGTGTAGCTAGCACGGTTATATATTCAGAGAGCTTTTTGTGACACAAACCGGTGCTTAAATTTCACACAGTTTGGGATTACTTTATTATCCCGGCAGCGTTTCAGGAACGCTAGACGATTTAATTGTCTAATTGTCGGAAAATATTTATTAAAGTTTAATTTAATTTATATTCCTAACTATGTTGTTCTATTCCTTAAGTGTTTTAATAATGCATAACCAACGTATAAGCCTGTCTATGATAGAAGAATTGTGGAAGAAAAGCTTGATGAAGAACAAGCAGGATTCAGACCAAATAGAGGCTGTCAGGATCAGATTTTCACTTTACGACAAATAGTTGAGAAACTATTGAAATATAACAAAGATCTGTATTTAATTTTTGTCGATTTGGAAAAGGCATATGACAAGATGTCAAGAGAGAAGCTATTCAATACGCTACAGTTATATGGTGTCAATTGGGCATTATATCAAACGATACTTAGTCTTTATTTGAGTTGTAAGTCAGCAGTTAGAATTGAAAGAAGTACAGGAAGATGGTTTAATGTTAAATCTGGTGTGAGACAAGGATGTACATTATCCCCTCTGTTATTCATTATCTATATGGATCACATTATGAAGGAAAGTGGTATTAAACATGATATCAAAATTGGAGATGTTAATGTCAGCTCTTTGCTTTATGCGGATGATGTTATACTTCTAAATAAATCCCTACAAGTCTGCAAGATTCTCTGACTAAATTGAATAACTATTGTAATAGATATGGTATGAAGGTCAGCAATAAAAAGACAAAGACAATGAAAATAGGCAGAATCATTGAAAATGTCAACTGTGTTGTGAATGGAGAACCTGTGGAACAGGTAAAACATTTCAGCAACTTAGGCACGATTTTTAGTGAAGATGGTATGGTGGGAAGTCAGTTGAATAATTTCATATGGAATAAGAGAGAAATTTGTCGGAACACTAAATTAGCTGTATACAAGACAGTGTTCAAACCAGTTTTAACTTATGGATCTGAGAGATTGGTCAGAAGTAAAACACTTGACCAAAGATTAGGGATCGCAGATATGAGAGTCCTGAGAATGATTAGAGGCATGAACAGATGGCAACAATGGCATTATCTTATTAAAAATGAGCATATTAGGAAAGAACTTGACTTTGTCAGCATCCAGGAATGCGTTATCAGAGCTAATCTCAGGTAGTATGGTCACTTAAACAGAATGGGTGAAGAAAGATTAGCAAAACAAGTGTTCTCTGCCAGGTTGGCAGCAAAATGACCCAGAGGAAGACCAAGAAATCGGTCGATTGATACGGCACAAAGTGCCTTAGACAATAGAAATATAAGATCTGATAATGTTGGAGTCTTGACAAGTAACAGACTGATTTGGAGGAAAATTGTAGGTAGGAAGTTAGTAATGATTTAAATTTTTTCCCGTAGTACTATCATATGCTGTACATTTCTTGAGGGTACATGGTAGGAATTTGATGATGATGGTGTCCTATATTTTGGCAATATCACATTGCCATCTTGATGGAAACATACAACAATGGCACGTGCATGCAGGCACTACAAAACAAATGAAATAGAAGAGAGAAAACTCCTGTTGTTCCTAGTGTTCTAAAGGTGCACACCAGAAGGCTATATTTTGTTGTCTTGGCTGTCGGGCTGAAGTTCTCAAAATGCAAGCTTCCCAAGTTTGGGACAATCTGATGCACGGAAATTTGTTGAGGTTTGGAAAGTTTTTTAGAGTGGAGGATAATTCCATGAACAAACTTTCATATTTAAATTTGCTGTGGTGTATTAACGTGGCTTTCTTCCAATGTATTCTGTTGCGGGTATCCAGAGCATGGTCTGCAAGCCCAGGGTGCTGTACTGGTGAAACCGAAAGTAGTCTTTGTGTTCCGAAATCCTGACATTTGCTGCCCTGCCTGTTTGGCCAAAGTAGGACAGTTTACAGCTGCAATTGACCTGATATATCCCCAGGTAGGTCTAGGGGAAGTGGTTGGTCTTTGGTGGAGCGGATAATGGATGCCAATTTTTTATATGGTTTGTAACAAGAAGTCAGGCCATATTTTTTTAAGATTTTGGTTAACTTTTCAGATCTGCCCTGTATATTGGGACTGGTGATGGATTTATTGTAATCTTTGTTATGAGGGGCGGGGGGGGGGGGGTTTAACTGGTTTTAATATTTTTTGGGGTTGTAGGCATTGGCTAAGAAAGTGTTAAGGATGTGGTTTAGTTCAGTGGTTAGGGCATTGTCATCTGAACAGATTAATTTTTCCCTGTTATATAGTGTTTTTATAATCCCATATTGTTGTCAGGGAGGAGGGATTTCTGGTGAATGTATCTGCCTTTATGGGTGGGTTTTCTGTTAACAGAAAACCAAAGGATCCATCAGGCTGGTGAGTGATTAGAGTGTCTAGGAAAGGGAGACTGTTGTTTTCCTCTTTTTCTAAAGTGAACTTGATTCTTGGGTGTTGGTTGTTTAAGTGTGTTAAGAAGGAGTGGAGTGTATCTGAGCGATGTGGCCAAATAGCGAACACATCATCAATGTAGCAAAGCCAAACTGTTGGTTTTTGTTTGGCTGAGTTTAAGGCTTTCTCTTCAAAAGTCTCCATAAAGAAGTTGGCTATGTGTGAGGAGAGTGGTCAACCCATGGCTGTCCCTCTCTATCTTTGAAGTGGGCTGGATTTTTTATGTGTGATGGTGTATTGCCAGTATAGTGTGTGAGCTCTTCGGCTAAATGTTTGGCTAATTTGTATGTGGGGGAATCAATGCCATCCACTATGGGACTTAATGGCACATTTTGTTTATGTATTTTTGGAAGTCCACATATTCGGGGGGGGGGGTCTATAGTTAAAAGGTTTTAGTTTCTTGGTAACTTCTACAGGCCAAGAAGTGACCTTCTTAAGGAGCCTTTGGAGTGTTCTAATTTGGGAGCTGGTGGGATTATACTCAATAGGGAGGCAGGTATCCCGATCTAACAATAAAGCAATAAGCTTACCTGTGTAGTCGGATTGGTTGATTTCCCTTATCCGCTTTGGTGATTACTATTTCTTTCTTTTTCTTAATTTCTTGTAGAGCTTTATATTCTCCTTTGGGTAGGTTGGATTTTGGTGGTCTTGCTTTGATGAGAAGAACACCGGCTACATCCAGTCTGATATTGTTGGCGATATGGTTTGGAAGATTGCGGATGCCCCATTCTATTTGAATAATTATTTCTTTGGCCGGTAGTTTTAGGAGATATTGCGAAATTGCGGCCACGTGCAAGTGCGTTGAGTGCCTCAGGATTCAAAGTAACGGAAGAAAGGTTGATTATAGTGTTGGGTGGTTGTTGAGGTTCGGAGGTAGAGTCCTTTTTCAAGTTTTCAAATTTTTTGATGTGCCGAGTTCTTATCTTTTCAAATTCTTTTGCTGTCAACCAAGCCGACTACACAGGGAAGTTAATGCGTTATTGTTAGATCGGGCTACTTACCTCCGTATTGAGTATAATCCCTCCAGCTCCCAAATTAGAACACTCCAAAGGCTCCTTAAGAAGGTCACTTCTTGGCCTGTGGAAGTTACCAACAAACTAAAACCCTTTAACTGTAGACCCCCCTGAATATATGGACTTCTAAAAATACATAATCAAAATGTGCCATTATGTCCCATCCCCCACATACAAATTAGCCAAACATTTAGCCGAAGCGCTCACTCACTATACTGGCAATACACCATCACACACACAAAAAAAACTCAGCCCACTTCAAAGCCAGTATAGAAAACCTCTCACTCCAACATACTGACATAATGGTCAGTTTTGATGTCTCTTCCCTGTTCACAAATGTCCCACTCAAGGAAACCTTAGAGCTCATCCAAGCTAAATTTCCTCCCGATATCTCAGCCCTATTTCAGTTCACAACGAACTCAGGCTATTTCGTTTGGCAAGGAAAATTCTACAAACAGATAGAGGGGACAATCATGGGTTCACCACTGCTCATCCCTGGCCAACTTCTTTATGGAGACTTTTGAAGAGAAAGCCTTAAACTCATCCCCACAGAAATCCACTGTTTGGCTTTGCTACATTGATGATGAGTTTGCTATTTGGCCACATGGCTCAGATACACTCTACTCCTTCTTAACACACTTAAACAGCCAACACTCAGAATCCAGTTCACCTTAGAAAAAGAGGAAACCAACAGTTTCCCTTTCCTAGACACTCTGATCACTTGCCAGCGTGATGGATCCTTGGTTTTCTCTGTTTACAGAAATCCCACCCATACAGGCAGATACATTCACCAACAATATCCCCCCCCCTTCACAACAATACTGTTTATATACTGTTATATAAAAACACTATATAACAGGGCAAATTAATCTTTTCAGATGACAACGCCGTAACCACTGAAACACATCCTTAACACTTTCTTAGCCATTGGCTACAACCCCAAAAAATATTAAAACCAGTTACCCCCATCCTCATAACCAAGATTACACTAAATCCATCACCATTCCCTATATCCAGCACACCTCTGAAAAGTTAACCAAAATCTTAAAAAAATATGGCCTGACTTCTTGTTACAAACCATATAAAAAATTGGCATCCTTTATCTGCTCCACCAAAAACCAACCACTTCCCTTAGAGTCCCTTGCAGCTGTAAACTGTCCTACTTTGGCCAAACAGGCAGGAAAGCAAATGTCAGGATTTTGGAACACAAAGACTACATCTGGTCTCACTAGTACAGCCACTCTGGGCTTGCAGACCACGCTCTGGATACCCGCCACAGAATACATTGGAAGAAAGCCACGTTAATACACCGCATCAAATTTAAATATGAAAGATTGTTCATGGAATCAGCCTTAGCTCTTAAAAACTTTCCAGACCTCAACAAATTTGGGTGCATGAGATTGTCCCAAACTAGAGAAGCTTGCATCTTGAGAACTTCAGCCCAACAGCCAAGACAACCCAATATAGCCTTCTAGGGGGGGGGGCACCTTTAGAACACTAGGAACAACAGGAGTTTTCTCTCTTCTGTTTCATTTGCTTTTTGTAATGCCTGTGTGCACATGTCATTGTTGTATGTTCCCATGAAGATGGCAATGTAGCATTGCCGAAATCTTGGAGGTATTTAAGTTTCTTTTAATTAATATTCCAGTATATGTTGTAAATTCCTTAAATAATTTAATAGTCTTGGGGAAAATCATCCAGCCTACTCTCCTGCATGTTAGAGGTGAAAGAATAAAAAAGTAATTCAAAAGATATAAACAGAACAAAATATATCAGGATGCAGAGAGGAAGCTGGCCACCACTACCGCACCTGTCTTGAAATCCTTTTATGCTGAGAAGGTGACAATCAAGAAAGTATCATCAACAACTGTGGAGTGCATTAATCACATGAACCATTGTATCACTCCTGAAACAGCTCGAAAAATTATCCCATTCAATGAAGTCCTGCTTGTCAAGAAAATTATGGAAAGGATATCACTGAAAGACAAACTACCAGATACCCCTATAGAAAAAAATATGTATTTCTGTATCCACTGAACTTATACTAAACTTTCAAAATGATCCTGATATGTGAGATTATGTTTTACACATTTTCCCAGAGGAGTGATGGAAACTGCCCATCCATATTCTCCTAAGTCAGTAAACAAATATAAGTTTGGTAAAGGTGTGTCCTCAACATCTTGGACAAGCCTACAGAAATTGGACAAGCCTACAAAGCCCAAACAGTAGGAAAATTATTACAATGGGACCGTTGTGGCTTTCACCAAAATATTAATGATATCACGGTACTACTGCAGAAACACAAACACCTCTCTTTCTGACTGCAGAAAGCATTTAAAATCCAGTGAGGATCACACTTCAAGAAATTTTACTGTTGTTGTTTGTAAGGACAGAACTGGAGTTGGTCCTACCCATGGTGGAGTAATTATCCTAGTGTGCCATCATACTTCTTTCCATCAGCTTAGTACTTCTATGCAAGCAGTAGCAATTCATCTATTTGTGGGATTTCTTATTATAGTACGTTCCATTTATTTACCACTGGGTTCTGAGTTAAATGGAATTGATCTTGGTATTCTTCTTTTGCAACTACCTGAGCTCTTACTTCTTATGGGTAACTTTAATGGGCACGACACTCTGTGAAGTAGTGCCAACAGAAATGGATGTGATTGTATCATTGAGTGAATGCTTGACAATAGTGACCTCTTCCTTCTGAATAATTGAACTACATACTTTCTACCCAGTGGCAAATTCTCCATGCTTGCTGCGCAAGCTCATTAATTGAGAAAGAAGTAATATTTATTTGTTAATAAATGCATTAATTTATTAACAAATGCATGCATTTGTTAATAAATGAATGCGTATAAATAAATTTATAAGCATTCCATTTAGGCTTTTATTTTTATAGACAGAAGACGTCTTAAGCTTGTGCAGCAATAATAACTTGAAATTGGCTCGTCATGCATCTGCTAGACGAGTAAGCTTCGGCTTTTGATACACAACGCAAAGCGTTGAAGGCCGATGCTTGCTTGTCTAGTCAAGCTACCTTGCCTTTCTCGGTTGCAGGAGCTTCCAGTTCCTCGCAGCAGCACTGTGATTTCATGTCCTATCACTCTGTTGCTTAAACACAGGCCATACGCAGTCAACGTAGCTCTAGCCAGCGATGAGCTTCAGCCAGCCTTTACAATTTTGCGTGATATTTAAGTGAACTGCTTTGTGGGGGGACTGTGTATGTCAGGAGTGTCAAACTCAATTGGACCATGAGCCATTTGTTATTATCTCAAGTGGGCCACAAAATATTTTCGACTAAAAAACCTGCGCTAATTAGACTAATTAGAATCGAAGGGAAGTGAAAAAATGAGTATAAATAAATTGGAAAATTAATAACAAAAATTTTATTTATTCTAAGTCATTTCAAGACATAAAATAATAGTATAATGATTATGATAACTAAAATAAAAAATAACAATATAAAGAATATTTTTGTTATATTAATATTTACAATAGATAGCATTTAATTCAAATTAAATTGAAATTAAATTTTATTTGAATAAATCAAATGTTTATATATTTATACATTCTAAAAAAGAAGTATAAACTCTCATTAATAACCATCACAAAAATTTACAGCGCCTCCTGTTAGTTTGAAATTTTTTGTGTTTGTGTTGAAATGGGGGGGGGGGATCTATATTTTGGGGAGAATTTTTTGAAAAATTTAAAAAATTTTAAATTTTTTTCAAATTCAAAAATTAAATTGAAAAAGATAGAATATCATTTCTAAAATAAATGTTTTATTTGTATGATTAAATGTACATAAATATATAGTTTTAAATGGTCTGTAATAAATTATTCCACTAATCAGACTTTAATCACACCTCTCACTCCCTATATGATAACATGTGAATTTCAAGACCATCATTCGCCCCTGTTTCTACCACATGCCTACGCACTCATATTCTGCAATATATCTTAACCCCCCCCCCCCCTCCCCTCATCCCCATGTTATTTTTCCACTGCTCATATGGGATGTTAATGAGAATATATAATATATGGAAGCAATCATTTTCCTTATTTTCACTGTGTCTTCATAGAAACCATGTTCTACACAAATGCCCATGTAGGAAATGGACCAGATTGACTTGAATGACTGCGGAATTTAATGCTGATACAGTCAGTCAAGCACCTATCATGAAGCAGTAAATTATGCAACAGTGTTTGTGTTGTCTGGGTAGCAACAGCTGCAATTCCAGAAGCATGATATCAGTTTCCTATAAACAAAGCCTTGGTGGAACCTCTGAGTGCCAAGTAGCCAAATGAGATCAGGGCAGTAAATGGGATATATTTTGTAGCTATTCAGATCTCATTGCTTTCAAATGTGCTCAGGCCAAAGCATGTTATGTTAGACATCACAGTCAAAAGCAATCTTGGATCCAATTTATATCATCTATTAATCAACAAAAAACTCCAAAATTGTATGGGATAAAATCTAGAAAATGAAATATATATATATATATATATAGAATATACTGTTATGTCGTTGCTTTCTCTATATTATACCTTGTTCTACCTCTAAATAGCCCTCTTTCTAATCTACTGTTGTGCCTTTAAAATATTAATTAGATCTATTTCCTCTTCGGATATTGGCAAAATTTTTATTATGCTGCGCCAGCCAATATCCTATAACAGAAGAGACTCTTGTTCAGGGAAACAATTCTAAATTCAAAAGGGATACACACAATAATTAATCTTATGCTAGCGCTGTGCAGATTCAGTTAGCAGTCATGACCTGGATCTCACTTAAGCAATAATATCTAATTCCTTCCCGCCAAAAGGTTCTCTTTCATAAGTGGTGGTTTGAATTCTTAATCAGGCATAAACTCAGGTATAAGGTGCAAAACATGTTCATTGGAAAAACACAAAACAATTACAGTTAAGAAAATTCAATTATTCAATAGAACAAAACTCACTCTAAGTTAAGGTTCATACTAAATCACAACAATGAATTTGAGTAAGCTAAATCCTTCAATTACAAAAAGGATCAGATTAAGTGTAAACATAACACTACTAGGATATAATTCCTTTCACAAGTTATTCACAGAACACGCATTGAACACTTTCATTAATACTCGTCAATAACCATCTTAATTCTAAATTCCATTAGTCAAGCCTAGCCATTCTTAATCAAAATACTGCCTATCAACAATTCTTCTTTGTTCCACGTGGTCTTAACTAATTCAATCAAATTCTCACTTAAAGGTTCTCTATTAGTGTCCTTAGTTTACAGTATACACAAATTTCTTATTCTTCTAAGCGATTTTTAACATAGAATGAAATTCTTTACATTGCCGGATCCTTTCAGATTTCATGCCGCCATCTCATGTAGATCTGGATTACCTTACTGTATATTTATCAGTCATCTTTGCACCTGGTGATGCACTACGCTTTTCTTTGAATAATTTCCGAATTGTGGCATGCTGTCTACTGCTCCGCAGGAAATTTTCTCCATTCTCCTCGATGGGACTTTATTTGAAGGCTCGATTCAGCATAGGCCGTCGTAACACAATCTGCTTCGCTTGGAAATTTGCAAGCATTCTCAAGAATAGCCCTGTCGTTCGACATCACTGTAGTCGACCCACCGCTCTTTCATGAATCCTCCGAGAAACCTCCAAAACTGGAATCTAGGAACTGAAGAAGAAAATGCCCCGTAATATCGCACACATTGTCTTTTATTCACCCTATCGGGCACCCTCTATTCGATGTGGTTCTTACCCACGAACCGCAACGTTCATTCCCCTTGGGTGATCCTACACTCTCCCTAATCTGTTAGGTTTACCCTATTCCAGGTAGTCGTTCTGACATTACTTTCAGCATAGGTACAGCCTCCATCGCTACGCTTGATTCATACAGATTATACATGAATATTCCGTATTACTACTTATAATCTTTCTCGAAATTTCGTAATGTACTAGACAGCTTAGTGGGATTTACAAATAACTTAATTCCCTTACATAATTCTTACTATTCTGATCAAAATTCTCTGCTTCTCATTTCAGTTATACAGGAATAAATTTCAATATATGGCACATATGGACTACGCATTATCACATAACATAAAGAAATTTCTCATAATTATTAGCTGATGTGCAGGTATCTCCTTAATTAGTAATATTTATCATGTTAAATCGTGAATAAAGAATTTACTTGTAAAGTTCTCCATTCAGGATCTAACAATACCATTTGTCTATCTTGGATCATAATGGATGTGTTGTTGCTGAATCCAAAACCATTGCCAACATTTTGGGAGAAAATTTTGCTAAAATCTCAGCAACACTTCAAATTTTTAATATTGAAAGAACAGCAAGAGAAACAGTGATTAAACTTCTCTACAAAAGTGCTAGAGCCATATAATTAGCTGCTTGTAAAGGTGAAACTAAATAGAGCTCATTTTTTTTTTTTTTTTTTTTTTTGTTCCAGTGCAGTGGGGTCTGACATCCATTACGAGATGATAAAACATCTTCCATCACCTTCTCTGGATATCCTTTTCTTACTATACAGCAGAATACTTACAAAGGAATAGCTTCTAGATTCTTGGCATAAGTCATTTGTCATTGCCATGCCCAGAACCAGGAAAGGATCCAACACAAGCTAACAATTATTGACATGTTCATGTGACCAACTGTATTTGTAAACAGAATGTCTTTGTAAGATATTCAAGATATTCTTTGTCAGATATTCTCTGGTATTTAGAAAGCAATTAACTTATTTACGACACAAAATGTGGCTTTTGTAGACACCATTAACATTGGGCCATTTTGGTCCATTTAGAAACATGTATGAGAGATGCTTTCCTGAAATGAGAACATCTAGTTTCGGTCTTCTTTGACATGAAAAAGCTTATGACAACTGGAGATACGTCATATTAAAAGACCTCTTTAGCCTTGGTATGAAAGTCAGCTTTTCATTTTTATTAAAACTTTCAGTCCAGCCAAGTCTTCCATGTCTGAGTGGGAAGCATGGTATCTTGGCCTTATTATCGAGAAGAGGGTGGTCTTCAAGGCTCTCTCTTAAGTGTGACACTATTTGCTGCCAAAGTTAATTCAGTCACTGAATAGTTTCCTCCCATAGTAGGCAATTTTCTTTATGTTGATGACTTCACAATTTGCTGTCACTCCTGTAATATAAGGGTAATTGAAAGACAACTTCAACAAACAATTAATCATATCTCTTCCTGGGCATTTAGCAACAAGTTCAGGTTTTCAGCAGAAATAAAGTGTCTATGTACACTTCTGAAAATGTATTCTTCACCCTTTTCCTGATTTAAGAATGGGACAAACTATTATTCCAGTAACACCAGAGGACAAGTTCTTGGGACTCATCTTTGACAAAATGAAGCTTACTTTTCTTATCCTCATTTGTCAACTTAGGGAAAAGTGCAGGAAAGCGTTGAATATCCTTTGCACTCTATCTTCTACAGAATGGGGAGTGGGCCCTTGTTCCACCTTTATCATGCACTCGTACAGTCAAAACTTGTTTATGGGTCCCAAGTTCTGCAAGGCAGAGTACACTGTAATGGTTGGACCCTATCCTTCATCAGGGTATACAGATGGCTACTGGTGCTTTTCACATATTACCATTCAAAGTAAGTCTTTACGTTGAAGCAAATGAACTTGCTCTATCACTTAGAACCAAAACAGTTTTACCTTGACTATGCCCTATAAATAAAGTCTATTCCTGAGCATCCTACATGGAACTAGTATCTTTTCTCTAAATTGGGAAAAGCTCAGTATCTCTCTCTCACACACACACACCAGACTCCTTTTGTTCCTTTGGTATATGTGTTAAACAGATTATACAAGCCATTGGCTTGAATATTGACAAGATTACTTGCATTGAACAGGTTTGCACTCTATCCCTGCAAACTTTCACCAACTAAAGAAGTATCGTACTCCATTATCTGTCTGTATGCAGTGTACAGAGTGAAAAACACTGATTTCCTTCCCATCTATACTGATGGTTCAGGATCCCAAACCTCTGCTTATCCAATCAGTTTCCATTTGATTGCAGCAATGGTACAGCAGAGTTGCTTGCACTTGTGTATATAAAAGAAAACTTCTACCAAAGGTATACAGATTCATTGAGATCTTACAGGCCATCTAATCTCATGTGTATAATCCACATCCACTGCTTTACGAGGTTCTGCAACTGTTTTACAAATTGAAGGTCCTTAATTTTGATATTCAGCTATGCTGGATTCCCATCCACATTGGAATTAAGGAAAATGAGACTGCAGCTCCTAGATCTGCTCATGCATTTTCCAGGTACTGTTTGTTAGTTTATGAGATTAAAGCTTATAATGCAGTGGCAGTCAAGTCAACATAAAAACAGAAGAGGAGGTTTTCCTTGGTAGGCTTCATATAGGTCATTCATCTTATACATTTGTATTTATTGAAGTTGATGACCCACCTATGCAGGAACAGTGCAACATTGGTCTCACCATTTGCCATGTTTTGGTGGAGTGCAGCAGCACTTCTCTTGAGATAAGGATGAATTGTTTACTACTCTGACTGAGCTATATCAGGTGGAGCTTAACAGACTTAGAACAATTGCATGAAGTTTTTAACTTTTTAGAAAGAATTAATTTATACAAACCCATTATAATTTATGATTATAATTATATATTATATAATTATAACCATAATTATATATTATATAATTATAAATTATGCTAATATATAAATCATAATAAATTATATCAGTGGCAGTCAAGTTAACATGGAAACAGAAGAGAGGAAGTTGTTCTTGCTAGGTTCTGTATAGATCACAGTCATCTTACACATTCATATTTAAAAATGATAACATGATATTTACTAATTTATGTCTTTATCATTGTTTTTGCTATTACCTTGAGTACTACTGTAGCCAGAGCCTCTGTAGCTCAGTCGGTATAGACGAAGCCCTTTGGTCGGAAAGAGCGGGGTTCGATTCCTGTCTATGATACGAGGACCCTTTATTTGGTCTCTTTCGACTAAAGGTGAGTTGGGCCGGTCTCGTAGAGAGTTTTTTCTCCCAGAAACTCAGGTTTTTTGTTCCTCAGAACAGGCAAACCAGCCCCATGAACACACATGGATCTACAGTCAAAAATGCATACCTGTATAGTCATTCATGACATTTCCAGGGAATACATTCTGGTCTGGCATAAAAGTCTTCACACCAGATGGATTGCCTTTTCAATTGGATCACCAATTTTCTCTCGGGTTTTATGCTACACATCATTGTGGATTGTTTCCTGTCCACACATCTCTCTAGCATCCTGTACTTTTACTACGCTTTTCCTCCTATACATAAATGCCTTTCTCTCTAATTTTAAATTTTTCCAAGCTTCAAGTTTTCCATAACCTTTTCCTCAAATTCTGATCCTTGTCATTATACATGTGGTGTGAGGATAACTTGTGAACTTCAGTACCACCACAATTCCATGTGTTTTATTTCTTGTAAGAAAGATTTCACTTCACTTCCCCTTTACTTTTGATATTATCCTGATCTGTAGTCAAGATCAGTTTCTCTACTTGGGGTGACTTATGCTTCTAGCTTTTCTTTGTCATCACAAACACATCATGTCCATTGCTTCTCTAAAAACTCAGTATTCCATTCAATTTAAAGTAGTATACCTCTACAATTGCTAATGCTATATAAATCCCATATCCATCCATCCTTAGAATAAATACTGTTTTCACATTTGAGATGGTATACCAAAAACCTTCCTAAAAATTCTTGATGCCATGCAGAAGTATGTCACCCAGTTAATATTGATTCTTCTCATAGACTCACTCTAGTTGCTTTCTTTTTTCTTGTAGCCATTCTCTTTCTGTCTTATGCCTGTTCTATAAGCATTTTCATGGTCATGGACAGTGTTCTATAAGTCTGTTCTTTAAGTCTATAAAAATATAAGCAGCTAATTTTTTTTTTTTTACTCTTTATTTATTAACTTTGAACTCACTAAATCAACTTCTCATCTTCCACTTTCTTTCCGTCTATCTCTTTGGTAGATGAAATAAAAGTGGAACACCCATGCTGTTTTCCTCAATGGCAGCTTCACTTATTCAAGAAATATGTCAACATGTTCCTATTTCTCGAGTAACCACTTTTTAAAATTTTTTACTTATTTATATTTTTGTACATGACTCCCACCCATGAAAGGTTGCAAGCCTGTTGTATTAGCACCATGGGTGGGCCTAGGGTTTTTTATATATATATATATATATTTATCAAATTAAAAAAAAAATTTTTTTGTATTTATTTATTTACTTTGACCTAATTCAAAAACCCTTCTATAGAGAAGATGGAGCTTTGTCAAGCTGCTTCAGGCCTCTGTTTACTTATTAATTTTAAAATTTAAAATGAATTCACCAAGATGATGAGTGGTCTGTGAAATGTTCCCTAAGAGGATAGATTGAGTTGTTTTGTAGATTGTTAGTGCTTTGTCTGTTAGTGGGTTCAAAGAGAGGTATGTAGATTACCTGATAATTTGGGTCTCCCATGGTCTTCGGACTGCATCAAGGTGCCCCTATAATAATAACAATAATAATAAACGTATCAGAAATGGAACATGAAAGGCAGTGTTATATTCGCCATATGAACTACACTTGTATTTGGCATTATACATATGAAGTCTAATTGTTGTTTCATCAAAAGGTATGTAATAATTTTTTTTATATGACCTGTTTTTGATCATTCTGAAGAATGATGGTTTATATATTTTCTCCAACATTAACAAACTTTTTATAGAGCCTTCTGGAATGCTGTTCTCACTCCATTTCCAAGTTAAATATACCTACTGAATATATATTGCATTCCACTGTAATGTATTAAGAATGCTTAACGTCCACTCCATAGTTTGACCCTTACTGGTAATATCTTGAATTCTAGAATAAGTCAAATGTTAGTACTGCATATACAAAACCAAATGGTTATTATCACTAATTTAGCAGCTTATTATTAAAATGTAAAAGTATGTATTTCCCAATTTTATTTGAGTTTTGAGTTAGTTGTATATTCATTGATGAGATAGGTGTATTTTTACTTGATGAGGAGAAGAATTTGTGTGTGTGTGTGTGTGTGTGTGTGTGCGTGCGTGCGTGCACATGCAGTATTGCTCAAAAGTAGTACTGCCCAAGTCTCTTAGTAGCAGTGTTATTTTTACAAAATTCATGACAAACTTGATAAATGAATTTGTCCCTAATTTTTGGTACCTTGTTTGTAATTGTTCTTTATATATTATTGTTATAATGGAGAGCACTTTCTAACTTCTACATGGTATGTGAAACCTAATTTAGATAACTGGCTCATTATTTTTATAAGATTCTTAACTGTTAGAATTGCTAAAAGTAAATTGAAGCTTGGTGAAGATAACTAAATGCAGCTTTGGTTTCCATTTCCAAGTTAAATTAAACAGACGTTAGTATGTTGAAACAGTTGTGTGCATTTAGTATCTTGATTTATGCACATGTGTAGATTTGTACATGGTAAAGTGTGGAGACCCACACTTTACCATGTAGGTGTTTGAAACCAAATCCAATGGAATAGGGTGGTTAATGCTTATTCCCATAGTGTTGTTAATAATTGGTGGATTTTTATATTGAGGATATTCATATTTATCTTAATATTTAATCCTACCATAGAGATGATCACTGTTTCTAACAATTATTTTTTTACTCCGAGTGTACCTATATTTTATTATGTGCACAAGGGTTCACTCCAATTGGTGCAATGATCTTAACTCTGTCTTTCAGAATCCAATTAATCACTGACTCAAGATCAAATACAAAATAAACACATTTAATAAAACTAAAACAATATATATACACTTCAAACAATATTACATAACTATAACTACAAATTAATTGGATCCAAGGCCTTTTTAAAATAAACTTACACTTAAGACTAAACACTTTGTTTTCAAAATGACAAAATGTTCATAGCCAGTTTCTCTCTCTGTCAAGGTCCTTTTCAGAAGATATATGACTCTATTCTTCATTTTACAGGATCCTTTTTCATCACTCATGTAGCACACATAAAAATCTTCCTGACTTAATTCTGTCTCTTTTTAGTAGAAATAATAGTCAGATCTGGCGTCCTTAATACAGATGAAACTTCCTAATCAGAGTTTTCTCGAACATTCCTTTAGAACGTAAATAGCAAATTCTTCTTTTATTCACTAAATGCTTATTGACAGTCTTAACTCTTCCAATAAAAAATCTTACAGTTCTACGATTCCCTTTTCGGAATCTACTATAAATCTTTCGATCAGTGTTTCCTCCAATATTCCGTTTAAAACGCATATAGCAATATTTTCCTTTTATTCATCAATACTTATTCCACTTTGAAACTTAATAAGTTCCACGATTCCTTTTTCGGAATATACTATTAATTTTCCTCCGACTGTCACATAAAAAACTTAAGTTCCTCCGAGCCTAAATATCTGCCGGCCTGTGTTCTAAATTCCTTCCGAACGCTCTCTTGTTTACAGGCGTTACTCAGATACCGAACGCTTTCCTTGTCAGCTGTCAATCACACATCAAACCTCTCGGTGAGCATGCGCACTCCGTGGCAAGCGAGAAACTAAGTACTGTATAATGATTGACACTTTGTCTCCGTTAGCAACAAGAGAATGTTCTCACAAAACACAACTTTTGATAATTTTAAATTACAATAAAATTTGTTTCAAGTAACACAACTATTCAAATCCGGTAAGTACATAAATTTTGATCTGCTTTACATATCACTTTTAACAAAACAATTTCCATAACGAGCACATCGCAAGTGCCGACAATGCATGTGTTATGAAAACAAAACTAATAAACATACTAACATAAACAATACGTAAAAATATTCAGAATTTTAATTATGATTATTTTTACAGTGTCTTATGTCTATATATATATTGTGTGTGTGTGTGTGTGTGTGTGTGTGTATTCTTCTGGCTGATTTGGCTGTTTTTTTTTTTTAGGGGTGGGGGAGACAAAAACCAAGTTTAGAGATGGGGGACTTCCACCTCCATATGAGACTGGCTAACTCACCATTTGATTGAAAACACCTGATGAAAGGTGCCTCACAACCAAATGAAAAGATCTGGGCTTGAATCTCATCTATGGTGTGCTTAATTGTCTAAGTCTGCTGAGCTATGGAGGCTCTGCATTTAGTGTATAAATGTTATACTCTATATACCAGGGGTCGCTAAAGTTATTTGCCCGTCGACCCCTTCAAGAGTTTCTTGACTTTTTATCGATCTCCTATATTTTACTATTATGTAATTATAATAGGACAAGCAAAAAAAGACGCTTATGTGAGTTTTTAGATTGTTTATTTTATAGTTACAGTGTTTATTGTATGTATAATATAGTATATATTATTATATTACTATTACTACTACTATTACTGTCACTAGTAATATCACTGGTATTACTAGTGATATTAATAAACTACTGGTATTAATATCAGCGCTGCTCAACTCTTCAACATTGAAAAGTTTAGTTCATGAACGAATAATGATTGAATTATAATATGCATGTTGATGAATTTTTTGAACATTAATGCTCACTTGTATGTCAATGCGCAAAAATGAGACTGGGATAGAATACTTGTAAGTATCAGTAAATAAGAACCATGCACGTGTTGCAATCTCACTCCCACTGCGCTGGCCGGCAGGAACCACCAACATCCGTTTATTGGTAAATACGTCATTTTGGCCTACTTGATTGGCCTCAGTAACTATTTTCATGACCTTACTCCATCTTACAGGTCCATAAATAGGACCTGTAAGATGGAGTAAGGTCATGAAAACTGATCCCACGATTCACTCTTAATTGCGTTGTCATTACCTCCATGTCTTTTGTCATGGAGGTAATCCAAGTTAATCGAATTAAATATTACCCATACAATGATGTCTTATATTTTTTCTGTCGACCCCTGAGCCCAAATCGACCCCTAACAATGTCATATCGACCCCTTTGGCGACCACTGCTATATACTCTAAAACAAAATTACAATAAAATTTTTAATTTTATTAAAATTTTTATTAAAGCACATTTCTTTACTTATATTGAGCTATTAGAAAACTACACATTAAATACCTTGCACAAAATTAATACTATAGCTAGAATTGGCATTTTTTCTTAATCTTTTCACAGTCTGCTAAAAAGACTTCTTAAAAAATTTTTCAGTTCTAATGCCAGCTATGGCTGTAGTTCTATTAATTTTTTGAAGCCTGTTTTAATATGTTTTGATTGAATCATATGCTAGTATGCCAGAAATTAATGGTTATATTTTCTAATTTTACAGTTCTCCCAGATGAAATTCTTCAAGGTAAGGGTAATGTTTACTTTTGTTTTATGTATTTAACATTTCATTCATGGTGACTGGTGTAAACACATTTACAAACCTTGTAATATAAACTTGGACAGGTAGAACTAACTAAATCCCTAGTCTGGTTGGCCAAGAATGCTGTTGGTTAACCATTTAAAATTCATATACAGTCCATATAAAATCCATATACTGGAGGCCAGATGAATAGCAGATTAATTTGAAGAAAATAATTGCTAGGAAGCTAGCAATAATGTAAACATAATTAAATTTGCTGGTAGTTAGCCAAGTGGTTCGAATCCTGCATTGGGTATGGATGTTTGTGATTGTTTAGATGGGAGATGGATTTTATTGCCTTCTGTGAGATGACCGTCCTGTTTATGTGAGAACTGAAGTAATTAGGGACAAAATCCATATCTAGTGTCTAGAGTAGGCTTTCTGGATGATGCAAAAAATAAATACCCCCCCCCCCAAATAAAAATAAATACATAATAAAAAAAGAAGGAAAAAAGCCTGTGTAGCTCAGTGGAAGTGGTGTATAACATTCACTTTGCTAGGCTGACTCATTCTGAAGTTAGGCGATCTCTGGCACAGGCAAATCAATCATAGAACCCACTACTATTTTCATACAATAAAACATAGTGTTAGGATTAGGGACCACAAGATGGCAGCACTTTCAGGTGCCTCTTTTTGTCAGATGTCATACTTGATTAGTGATTTTGAATTAGCTATCTCTGATTGGCTACTTGTGGAGATCAAACTGATCCCCCCCCCCCGGTCTCCAAAAGTTAGGGCTAAAATGGCCTCGTCTACTCCCTATAGGGGAATAAAAGGTGTAAGTTGATTTTTTTTTTTTTAAAGAAAACAAGAAAACCTCATTACCCCACCCCTAATGTTTTATAAGTTTGCAACCTTTTGTGAGTTGGAATCTCAGGAAAGTAATTTACTGGTTCAATACACAGTGTTGGAACAGGAGTCAGGAATCTATTTCCTTGTTTTTTGAGATTTTGCATGGTGCTCTTTCACCTTGCCTCCAGTAAGTATAAATTTTCTCACGCTGGGCAACACAAATTAGCTACCGCTTGAAGATTTTTACAAGCATTTTTGCCACAGTGGGATTTAAGCTCCTGTTGGTTGAAGTACAGAGATGCTATTTACTTGGCTATTACACTACATATATATATAGATCTAAGGTCACAGAAATGCTATCCATTATTAGATTTTGTTAAGCATGACAGAATCTGTCACTTCATTTAGAATGGTCAATAATTGTAGTAAACTTTACAATTCCTCATGTAATTCCAATTTCAAAATAAATGCAGTGCACTCACTACTTCTTGCAGGTTAAATATATTATAAGCATAGCACTACTTAAGAGTCAGTGTGATGATTGGGATGGAGACCTTCAAATAGACTTCCAAATGTGAGAAATGTAGAGAACAGTTACAAATTCTCATCTTCGTATGTGCATGATTTTAGTAGGTAGCCTCTTGTATTCTGAGCAAATGAGGCTGGCAGGAGAGTTTTCTAACTAGATAGTATTCTGTAATAGCTAAAACCATGCATGTGGTATGATGGTACAACATAATCAAAAATTGTGTCAGCTAGTGTGGCACTCAGGAGCCCCTGTAGCTCAGTCAGTATAGACGAAGCCCTTTGGTTGGAAAGACCTGGGTTTGATTCCTGTCCAAGACATGAGGAACCTTTATCTGGTCTCTTTCGACTAAAGCTGATAGCAGGTCTCATATGGAGGTAGGGTTTTTTTTTTTTTTTTTCACCCAGAAACTCAGATTTTTCTTCCTCCAGAATAGGCAAACTGGTCCTGTGAACACATGCATCCACAGACAAAGGACACCTGAAGACACAGGGCTAACCACCTTATCCTTGAGGCAGTCGTAGTTTCAAATAGTAATAGGCTATGCCTAATACAAATGTAACGGGCTACTAGGCCTAATATATGTAAGAGGAGGAATGTGGCACTCAGTAAACAAGATAGCCCTGTTTTTGTTATTGAACCAGTGTAGTAACAATTGGTTTCATATTTAAAAGAATTGACGATAACACTATGCAATAGAAAAGGGTTGGAATTAGCATGCAAGTACAGAAATAAAACTTTTTACCTTGTGACCCTACATTTGAGAATTTATAAGAATATCTGTTTAAGCTTTGTCAGTCTTGAAAAAGCAACTTCAGATGCAACTGAAAAAAGTTTGGCACCATCACCTTAAGAAGCAGTGATAGTAAAGAGATGGAACTAGAAGAAGGAGAAGAATCAAAACCACTATGTCGAAATAGCTGGCATACCAAAAGGAAGACAAAAACAAGCAAGATATTTCTAAATAATAAAATGTTTTTTTTTTAGACAGTAGTAATCAGAGAAAGGAAGGACTAGCTATAGCAACATACATAAACTTCTTGAATGGCAGGTGGTTTCAAGTAGAGTGAAACTCCACTTGAAACCATTCACAATGGAAAGTTGTACAGTAAGACATCTGTGTAAGTAGTTTCATAGAAATTCTTCTAAAGAAGAAGTAGATGAATTTTTTGTCATTGGAGAGGGCATTTGACAAAAAAAGGTAAAGCTAGTTCTTGTTAGAGAACTAAACAGCAGAATAAGAAATGAATACCAGATTCCAGAATAGCAGTTCATGATGGGAATAATAGTATAGAGTAAGAATAATGCTATTATTATTACCATTGTGTAATTCACAATAGGAATAATAATAGTAATCTCCCCTCATAATCTGCATTCCATAATTCCATTCCTGGTATCATCTTTGTGACTCTTCTCTGTATCCCATCCACAGCTTCTTTATCTCCTCTGAACCCAAGAGACCAAATCTGCAAAACAGTCCAGGGGTTTTATCAAGGCCTTGTAAAGAGGCAAAAATGACTTCCTTATCTTTACCTGTCAATGTTTGTTTCAGCATTGCAGTTATCCTCTGGGTTGTATTTGCAATTTTTTCTATGTGGCCTTCCAATTCCTATTTATCATAACTCCAAGATCTCTAGTTTCATCAGTTTCTCATAGAATAATCCCACCAGTATAATAATGCTGTTGAATATCACATTACACCAAAGTGCATAATTCACACTTACTAACATTTCAATTGAGAGCCATTATCATTTGCTATCTGTTCCAACTTATTGAAATCATTTTGCAAGTGCTGTATATCAGTAGCATCCCTAATTGTCCTACCTAATTTTGTATCATCAGTGAGCACCTGAACATCTCTTGTCAGGCCCTTCCCAATATCGTTAATGTATAGATCGAACAATAATCGTCCAGAGACAATTATTGCTCGATTTAAAACATGACCTCTCTTTAATAAGCCCATGTTGTTCTTTGCAAAGTATAGCTTGGCTTTCAATCCATTATCTAGGTGAGTTCTTACCACCACATTTGAAATCTTCACTACTCCAGAGATATTGATAAGGCAGTAGTTAGACACATCAGTTTTTGTACTATCATTGTACAATGGAACTATCCTACATTCTTTCCTGAGCTGAGACTCAAGTTAATTCGTCTGAACATTCCTTTAACTTACATGCTGAAATATTCTTCCTATCTGTCCCTGTTGCTGAATTGTTATCCAGGTTATGCAACATCTCTTGGAACCTTCTTCTTATGCACATCTATCTCTTCATCCAGTGTAGTAGTAATAATGCCATGCACCATATTACATACACCTGGTAGATCTTAGCAAAGCGAGCACTCGTTATTTGAACAGTCTCATCTGCTTATGGTGGCATACTACCTGTATTAATTAAAGTTATTCTTCCACATTTATTTTTCCTTTTACTTGCAGCATAATGATAAAATTCTTTTGGATTGCTTTTAGTGTGCATAGCCAATTTCATTTCCTAATCTGATTTAGCTTTCTGTATAATACTCATAACTTTTCAAGCCTGCATGTTATATATTTGTGTAACTCCTCTCACTCTTATTCTTTCAATATTCTTTCCACATAATCTTCTTCTTATTGATCTCTTGCTTAATAAGATTGCACATTCATTTCACTCCTAACCTATTTGTTCTTCAAACTCTAGGGACACATTCTGATACTGTCTGATTTAAGTACTTTTTCATTAATTCCCACGTATTGTTGATATCCTTCCACTCAGTAACTGATAACATGGGACCAAAGATAGTATTCTCTTAAGTCTTTTATATTTTCCATCTTTGTAGTTCAACATGTAACCAGTCCTAATTGGAACATCTATATCGTTAGCTACTTCCCAAGACAGTACAGCATGATCACTGTCACTAAGTGGTGGCAAAACATTCACATTCTTAAAAGAGACCCCTTCTAGTGCTATGATCAAATCTGACACTCCTTGAACTTGAGTTTATTCTTTCACATGCTGCTTGAAAAGTTGTCTTGCAACTGCTCAATAAATTCTGTCATTCTTATCATGAGATTTCTCTTCTACCCAATGGATATTTGCATAATTTAAGTCACCTATAATGATTACTCAGCTAGTGCTCATCAGGATAAATTAGTGATACATTTTATTGCTCCAGCAGATCAACTACCAGGTCTGTAGCAACACTCCACCATATATTTTATCCAGTTAGTCTAGACTTCACACCAGATCGCCTCAAACTCACTGCTACCTGGAACATGATTATTGCTTTCACGAGTTTCTACCCCTAACTGGACACAAATCATCTGATGTCATTAGTAGTACTCTTTCCTCTCTCATCTGTCTCTTCTGTCCTTCCTAAAAATACTTTGTCCTTTACACTTGATTCCATTTATTGCATCTGACCAGATATCCAGGTTTCACTAATGTTAATGATCTTAAGCCCAAACATATTTGTCATGGCAGCAAACTCTATCCATGTGTTCTTGATGATTCTCGCATTTGTGCATCGACATAACATGGTACTTACTGTTTTTTTTTATATACTTATATCTGTTGTCTGTTTGGCCTGGTTGGGCAAGTTTCTGTTTTCCATCCCCAGACATACTCAAAAAGTCTAAACCCAAATTGTACATTTTCATCCCTTTACCAGATTCATAATGATGTTCAGTGACATTCATATCATTGTCACATGTGCCATTGCTGAACTTACACACTCACACACATTCTCACCATTCTTCCAAAGATAATGTAGTTTCCCTGATCCACTGCAACAGGTTTTAACCCAATAAATAATTTCTCCTGACTCCTGATAGCAAATCCATTCAAGTACAGGTCATTCTTTTTATACAAGTGTTTTTTATCATCAAACTTACTACACACATCCACTTCTACATAACCTGTGTATTTAATTATTTGCTATTATAGTTGTCCTTTTTAATTCAGTGCTGTCATAGCTCAGTAATAAGCTAATAATGTGCACTCTCTCACTTTTCTTTCTGGCTTCTTCTAGCAATCCATATATCCTCTCATACTATGTTTATCACTACCTAAATTATTAGTTCCAAAAAGCACTACGATCACCTGTACTTTTCTTCTCTGTTTCTCTATTACATTTGTCACATTTTTATTTTTGTCCTTGGGAAGCTAAAAGTAGTGGCTCTATTGGAAAGTGCAAATTTTTGATTGAATCACTGTACCTATTACTTCTTTTTTCTTATGCTCTAATTGACTTACTTTACTGTTATTATTATTATTATTATCATCATTATTATTCATTGTTAACTTACTACTTCATTGCTTTCCTGCCTCTTCTTTGTTCATTTTTCTTATCCTGTTTGAGTTTCTTTAATTGTTTCTCAACTTTTTCTAATTCTCTGGCATTCAGAATGTTGATAGTGATATCTTCACACTAGTTCAGATATAAGGATTTGAAATACAAAATGACCATTATCTAGAAAAGAAAAATGTATACAAATGTTGATTCAAAAATGCAGATATTATTGAGGAAAAATGTTGAAAGTTTGAAAACAGCAACAAATATTAGAGACTTGTAGCAGAATAGTTATGTATTCTTTGTATTCTGCTACAAGTCTCTAATGTTTGTATATATTTTACTTTGCATATATTTTTCTCTGTGTTGTGTTCAGTAACAGTGGTAATCAATGTTTTCCTGAAGTAGCCAAACAAACGTCATGGGAAGGCTTTGAGGAATATAGAAGAGAAAGGTAGCAAAATCTTTTGGAGTTATTGAAAAACTTTGAAATGGAGGAAAGAGAGTACCATGGAAGAAATTAGAGATGATAAAGATGAAAAAAAATTGGAGATTGGGGAGAGGTATACAGAATACTCTGACAACACTACAAAAAAGTTCACATCATTACCAAAATTGACATTAGGAATGACATAATTCCTATTGTCAATTTTCCTCCAAATCAATCAGTTATCTGTTAGGACTCCAATATTGTTAGATCTTACATTATGGTCTTCTAAGGCACTTCTTTTTCTGTGGGTCTTTTTCTGCTGTCTTGGCATTAAACAACACTTTTGCTAACCTTTCTTCTCCTATGCTGTTTAAGTGACCAGATTACCTTAGATTAGCCCTGCTCACACATTCTTGAATGCTAACAATGCCAAATTCCTTAATATCCCCATTTTTAACATGATTCTGCCATCGATGCCATCTGTTTGCACTCTAATCTTTCTGAGAAATTTCGTATCTGTGGTCTCCAGTCTTTGGTCACGTGTTTTCTCACCTAGCTCTCGGATTCATAAGTTTAAATTGGTCTGAACACTGTCTTGTATCAGCTGGTTTAGAGTTCATTTCTTTCTTATTTCATATAAATTTAATCATTGGATTTCCTGCCATATCAACTTTGCTAATTCTGTTATCTGTTTCCATATTTAATTTGCCACTTGTAATAAAAAATATTCCTTAATACTTAAAATGTTTTATTTGTTCTGTGGGTTCTCCATCCTGAAGGATGCAGTTTTCAATGTTCTTACCCATTTTTATAGTCTTTATCTTTTTATTGCTGATTTTCATACCAGATGTATTACAGCAGTTATTCAGTTTATTTAGAGAATCTATAGATTTGTACTGGATTTATTTAGGAGTATAACACCTGCATAAAGCAAAGCATTGAGATTCACATATTCAGTTCTGATATCAGGCCAGGTGTCACTTTTCTTTATAATGTGATTCAAAAAGATGATGAATAACAATAGAGATCATATGTACTTTTATCTTACTCCTGATTTTTTCAGACCATCTTCTTGCATCTCCTTCAGTTTCAACTGCTGACTTGTATCTCAAATATAGACTATGTTTAGTTCGATACAATTGTAGCTATTGACACCGACTTCAGTCTCTCAAATGTGTACTGGCTTCTATGTAGCACTTTAGTGGCTACATACAGGGTGTTCGGGATAAATTTGACATATTTATAATTAATTATATTTTTCCGTAAGTTACATGTATTAACACACACTTCTCTTCATTTAAAAGTTTGGACCCTTCTTCATTCATATACAAGATGTCAGAAAGGATGGATAGCTGGAACCCACCTGAATCATGGAAGAGAATAACTTGTATCATGATGATTCGTGCCCGCCATCAAAATAAGGATATTACGACTGCTGCCCAATGCTCCCTGAATACAGTAAAAACAATCAGGCATGAACTAGAGACTTGCAATGGTGACTACGAGGATGTAGCAAGAAGAAAGATCCCTGGCAGACGATCTGATTGCGTTCGTACAGCAGAATTCCTCGCAAATCTGCAGGAACAGGTGTTGAAGAACCCTGGCATTGGAATTCGGGCTTTGTTCGTGGAGTTGCTAACTGTAGTCAAGCCCTGGATAACAAGGGTAGCCAATGGTAGGCCGTATGTATGGCAGCAGGATTCGGCCCCTTGCCACACCTCTGGGAAAAGTCAAAAATGGTTGTCTGAAAATTTCTACGACTTCACCAGTCCAAATGTTTGGCCTCCAAACTCCCCAGACCTTAACCCCATGGATTATTTTGTATGGGGCGCAGTTGAAAAAGACACCAATCGCACTTCCAGTAATACAAAAGCCCAGTTAATGGATAAAATTAAAACAGTTTTTGCGGCCCTTCCCAGGGAGACTGTAGCATCAGCTTGTTCGAGGTTCCGAAGCAGAATTGAAGCTGTGATCGATGCTAATGGTGGTTATTTTGAGTAAATCTTGTTGATAGTATTGTAATTAACTCTGCCTGTAATGTTTTTTTGTCAATTCATTAAATTTAATAGATACAAAGAAGATTTTCTTTTTCCTTACGAAACTGTCAAATTTATCCCGAACACCCTGTAGAAGCCTATAGATTAAATGAAAGAATGCCATCGATGGCATTCTTTCATTTAATCCTGTATGAATGGGCTGATGTGTTATGAAAATTCAGATTTGCAACAATGATCATAGCATGTGTATTTTTTTTATGTTCTTCAAAGATAATTTTAACAGTTCTTTTTTATCTGGAAGGATAAGTTGAATTGAAAAGATATTTTTGATTATTCTGGATGTGTTAACAAATATATTTTGTCTTTAGGAGAACATACATGGTTTGCTAGCTTGGTGTATAATTATAAAGTAAAAAATTACAGTTAGTTTGAAGTTTGCTTTTTAAAATAAAGAACTATTTCTACACAATGCAATTAATGCATCTTGGGAGAGTAGAAAGTTATTTATTTTTATTTTTTTTATTTTTATTTTTGTGTATGTATGGTGTATTTTAGAATTCTGGTGTTTTAAATGCACTAAAAATGTATGTAATACTGAGCCATGGGGAAAAACACATTATCTGTTTAGCATAACTAGACTAAAGGTTTGAGTATAACAGTGCTGAGGGCTTCATTCTTTAAGTCAAGGAAGATATGATCAAAAAGACTAAGAATCTTTGCAAACTCTGCAGAGTAAACTGTATACAAGCATTTTATTTCTTAAAAAATGTTAAGGGAAGTGGGCTTATTGGGACCAGATGGGATTAGATGGGATGTATTCACATAAAGTAGTGAAAGACAAAAAAAAATCCATTTTCATGTTATGCATTTAGAAAGGATTTTTAATTTTATTCTTTTCAATCTATATTTGCCATAATGACATTAACTATCATAGAGATATTATATCACTCCTTTTGATTCTTGTAGAGGAAAATGGTATGACAAACCTAAAATAATCACTTCTTGCTTTTCTTACAAATGAAGGATCAAACGTATGTTCAACTAAATGATAGGCTGATTTAAATATACTGTAATTAATTATCTTTATAGTTTACATTATTTGCAGTTAAGTAACTGTAAACAATGTTTGGATATTAATTGTCCTTACTTATCTGTAGAGCGTATACCATCCATTACTGGACACATGCCATGGAAAGGTTTCAAGAAATATGCTGTTACTCTTGCTGGTTATTCACTGTGCATAATGGCCTGCTATATTTGGACTTTGTCGCTAATGCAAGAGTGCCTCAGAGCTCTGTTATAATACCTATCTTCTTTCTTTCTTTCCTACCCATTAATGACTTGTTTGCAATCACTACTAATCTTATCTACAGCTTTGTTTATGATAGTACACTCTTTCAACATACCATGCAATGCCCAAACATAAGCTTCAAGGTCATCTGCAACCAGTCCTTAACACATTTACACATTTACCTGTGGTTTGCATCATGGCAGGAACTTTCTTAACCATGTAACATGTCTCGGCTACATTAGGCACACATTTTTATGCATTCCTCGATATATATATATATATATATATATATATACATATATACAATATTTCAGCCATAGACACTCCAGTTGCAAGTTTTTCAATAGAATTTTTGTGTAAATTAATATGTGTGAACCTGTCTTCATGCTATAGAAAATTTGGAAGAAATGTTTTGTTATTTTGATTATACACAGAGCTACAAAAATGCACTCGTCAGCTTGTCAATGGTGAGTGAGAATTTTTAGTTGCTGAGTAAAAAAATCAAAGAGAAGTTTCAGTATAATGCACAGGCTGTGTAGAAGAAATGGATGCAAGTTTTTAGATGTGTGGGGTGTGCTTGATGGCAGAAAAGACTTGTATAAGAGGGACGGCCTCCACCTGAATTCATTTGGCATCACGAGCTTGGACAAATTACTTATTGGTATGAGACATAATGTGTAGAGTCAGGGACTCTAGATCATCAAGGAAGGAATAAGAAAAATGTGTGTGAAAGTTCAGCTGTGGGAATGCAAAAATGGGATAAAAAATATGCTTTGGATTGGGACCTTTTAAGCATGTCTGGGGAAGGAAAAGGGCAAGTTCTACAACAAGGCCAAATAGACTGCATATCTCATTATAAGAACAGGTTAGGTGGTAATTTGTTATGTGTATACACAAATGTCAAGAGCATCAGAAAGAAAGCGGTTGAGTTTGTTGTTTTATTGAATACGATGTGGTCTAAGATTGTTGGCATTAGTGAAACCTGGCTATCAGAATCAGATATGGTAAGAGGGATCAAGTGTAACGGATATACTATTTTTATGAATGACAGAAGAGATCGGAGAGGAGGAGGAGTGCTGCTAATGATATCAGATGACTTAAGTCCAGTTAGGGTGGAAATACAAGAAAACAATGATGGTAACAATGTCCCATGTAGCAATTAGTTTGAGTCTATCTGGTGTGAAGTGGGGGTTAACAGAATGAAATATATGGTGGGATGTTGCTACAGTCCTGGCAGCTCAGTTGTAGGGGACAAAGAAATGCATCTCCAATTTAGCCTTATGGGTTCCATAAGGCTCAACGAATGATCAGCAGATGATCATTATGGGTGACTTTAATTTTGCAAACATTGATTGGGTAGAAGAGAAATCTCATGATAAGAAAGAAGAGGAATTTATTGAATTGTTGCGAGACAACTTTCTCAAGCAGTATGTGAAAGAAGGCACCTGAAATCAAAGAGCATTGGATTTCTTTATAGTGTCAGAAGGAGTATCTGTTAATAATGACTATTTTACCACCAATTGGTGACAGGATCATGTTTTGCTTTCATGGGAAGTATCTGATTATATTGATATTCCTGTTAGAACAGGTTACGTGCTGAACTACAAAGCTGGAAATTATGATCAACTTAGGAGAATACTATATTTGGTCCCATGGTGTCAATTAATGAATAGGAAAAATGTCAACAATGCATGGGAATCTTTTAAAAAGTGTTTAAATGAGGTGTTATCTGAATGTATCCCTGGCGTTCGAAGAATAAATAGGTTGGAAGTGAAATGGATGTGCTACCTTATTAAGCAAGAGATCCACAAGAAGAGGATGATGTGGAAAGAATATTGTGAGAATAATCCATGACTTAATTTTTTAACGGTATTAACAACACCAAACAATTTAATCAAAAGATGTTTTATTTACTGCTTATGTTTCACTGAATTTCAAATCTGCATCATCAGAGCACAACACACTTGTACACATGACAGTGAGTAAGTAAAACAATAAAATTGTACAAAAGATCTAAAGTCCTATTTATGGTGCCCTCTAATGTTGGAAAAAAAAAAGTAAATGTCATCCTGCCAGTCTCCCAAATTTTTGGCAAATTAATGCAACCATATTTGTTCAGGTTAGGAGAATTCTTCAAAGCCATTGCTGACTCAAAAAATAATCCTTCAGATCTGTAACAACTCCTAAATAGCACATTTGTTTTCTTCCATCCAATCATTTGTGAAGGAGTGTCCAAAGCATGGTTTACCAGTCCTGGCTTGCCATGCCATAGTAATAGTAGTAAATGTATTTTTTATGTTTATCCAGGTGGATGTTAACCGATCTTCCTGTTTGTCCTTAGTAGGCCAAGTCACAGTCACAAAGAACTTCATACACTTTTGGGTGTTCTAAAGGGTGAAGTTTATCCTTAGGTGAGCAGAATTAGAGTTGCTAGTTTTACATGCGGTTTGAAAGTGGTGCGAAGGTCATGTTTCATCAGTACCTTGGTTATCTTTTCTGATGTACCTCTGACATAGGGAATAGAGATGATTATGTTGTGTTCCTGTGTATTAGGGGAGGGAGGAGTAATGGAACTGTGTAGTATTTTATCTGTTTGGTAGGGATTGTAGCCGTTGGCTAAGAACGTATGGCACAGATATTTGAGTTCTGTGGTCAGAGCTGTATTGTTAAGAGAATTGAAAGTGATGCAAAGGCCATGTTTCATCAGTACCTTGGTTATCGTTTCTGATGTACCTCTGACATAGGGAATAGAGATGGTCATGTTGTGTTCCTGTGTATTAGGAAAGGGAGGAGTAATGGAGCTGTGTAGTGTTTTATCTGTTTTGTAGGGATTGTAGCCATTGGCTAAGAACATGCGGCGCAGATATTTGAGTGCTGTGGTCAGAGCTGTATTGTTGGAACAAATGGCTCTGGCTCTGTGTGTGAGTGTTTTTAAAATCCATACTGTTGAACTGGATGATGATGATGTGATTGTTTATGTAGGTATCTTTCTGTGTGTGTGTGTGTGTGTGTGTGTGTGTGTGTGTGTGTGTGTGTGTGTGTGTGTGTGTGTGTGTGTGTGTGTGTGTGTTGGCTTTCTGTAAATGGAATGAGATAGTGATCCATCTGAAAGGCGGGTGACTAATGTGTCAAGAAATTGTAAGCAGTTATTAGATTCTTTTTCTACTGCGAAGCGGCGGATTTGGGGGTGTTGGCTGTTTAGGTAGGTGACAAATGCATCCAAAGTGTCTTGTCCATGGGGCCAAATGGCAAACATATCATCTACATAGCATAACCAAACTAGTGGCTTGTATGTAGCTGTGGTAAGTACTTTGTTTTCAAAGTGTTCCATGTAAAAGTTTGCTAGGGGGGGGAACCATAGCAGTACCATTAATCTGTTTGTAGATTTTTCCTCCCCATGTAAAGTAACTCTGCATACATAGTAAATTTGAATAATTCTAAAATATCAGCGGGGAAATTTAGACTTGATCAAATCCAGAATGTCTATTAGTGGTACATTGGTAAATAAAGAGGTGACATCAAAACTAACCATTACGTCTGAAGTTTTTAGGATACAATTTTTAATTAGTATTTTGAAATGGACTGAATTTTTTGCAAAAGTAGAGGAGTTTGCCAGTAAGGGGAGCAAGCGACTTGGCTAACTGTTAGGCCAGTTTATATGTAGGACTATCTATCTTATCAACTATGGGGTGTAGGGGGTTATTAGGTTTGTGGATTTTTGGTAATCCATAAATACGGGATGGTTTAACATGAATTGGTTTTATTTTTTTGATGATTTCTTTGGGCCAGGAAGTCACTTTTTTAGTAATTTTCAGACTTTTTCTATGAGACATAGCGAGGTCTCTATCTATAATTTGGTACCGGGAACTGTCGCATAGAAGATCTTGCATTTTTCTGTTATAATCTTCTTGATCCATGATAACTGTAGCATTTCCTTTATCGGCTTTTGTAATAATAATATTTTTATTCTTATATAACTTTTTTAAGGCAGTTATTTCATTATATGGTATATTGCATTTTCGTGGTATAGCTTTGTTTAGAATATTTGCTATATCTAAACGCACATTATTGGCCATTGCTGGCGGAAGATCGTAGATGCCCCATTCTACCTGCATCATGACTTCTAATTTTGGAATTTGTTTAGGTGTGATGGCAAAGTTATGTCCTAGACTGAGAGCATTCTTGGCTTCTCCAGTGAGTATTTGTAAGTTGCAAATACAACTCAGAGTTTAATTGCTATGTTGAAGTGAACCTTGACATGTAAGGATAAAGAAGCCATTTTGTCACTTTATAAGGACTTGATAAGACCACACACCTGGATTATTGTGTGCAGATTTGGTCTCCTGGTTTCCAAGGGAATTAAGAATCTCTGAAAAGGATGCAAAGATGAGTTACAAAGATTATATCTGGATTATGGGATTTAGATTATGAGGAACAGATTGTGAGCATGTGGATTGCAGACTGGTTAATAGGAGAAAGAGGGGTGACATGATAGAGGTATATAAATTTTTGAATGGATGTTATAGGACAGGGGTGTTCAACCCGTCGATTGCGATTGACCATTCGATCTCTTGTGTATTCCTTCTTACTTACAAATTTAATTAAAACTGAAAACATATTTTATTTATCATTATTTTGTATTATTTTTAATTCGCTTTAAGTGTATTGCTATTGTTTATTTATTTTTCGTTAAAATTGTCAAATCAGTAATTTATAAGTCCGGGCAAATGAATTAATTTGGATTAGTGGAAGTCAAACAGCGAGCCGAGTGAATACGGTTATAAGCAAAGTGTAAAAACTCGATAGTAGCTTAAATATTAAATATTCCAAAGCACATTACATCGATTTTTTACTTAGGTTAAATCCCATGTAAATATTGTAAAAAAATAAACTTTGTTTGTCTCGGTATAGTTTGTATTAGATGTTTTTGTAAATAACTCTTTTGAAGCTAACTGTATATACTGCTTTAATAAGAATATGTTAGAGTGTTAAAAACAAAGGCAATGTTTTTATCGCCAAAGCTGTACATGGCAGCATTGGAAAGATTGTTATTGAAACTTGTATGTATGAGAAAGGCTTGCAGACTCTAAGCGTAAACATCTCCGAAGTCGGTCAGAAAGAGTTCAAACAACTTTCCGATGGCCGGCAATTTACAATCAAAAGAAAGTGGAGGAGAACAAAAGGCATGCTGAACTTGAAACTTAAGATGAAAAACTCAACTGATTCTTTGGGGGTTGCCAAACTTCATGCGAGGTCTCGGAGGAGGCCTAATAAAAAAGGACTGAAGCAAGCAGAAGGGGTCCCAGTTCCAGAATCTGTCAGAGAGGAGGCCGCCCGGTTCAGAGTCGCCGTCAGAGAGACTGCCCTGATCCACATTGCTTGAGAGAAGAGTTTCCCGCTTCCAGAAAGGAGCTTCTCGGTTCGAGACGTCGCTAGAGAGAGACTACTTCTAGGCTGCAGACAAGGTTTCAAATTGCCGAAAGGAAGAGTTCCAATTGCCGGAGAAAAGTTTCCAGGCCAGGTTAATGTCAGACATTCACCAGTGTGTTGCGTTTTCATTACAATTTGATGAATCAAACGACTTCACTGATATTGCTCAGTTAATGGTATTTATTCTCATGGTATTTCAAGATTATTCAAGTAAAGAAGAACTTTTGAAAATTATACCATTATTGGGAAGAACTAGGGGAGAAGACATTTTTTCAGCATTTGATGAATTTGTGAAACAACACAAACTTCCGCTTTTTAAACTTGTGTCTATTACTACTCCTGCAATGATAGGTAATAAATCAGGCTTCATTTCATTATGTAAAAACGATGAGAAATATCCAGATTTTTTCACGTACCACTGTATTATTCACCAACAAGTATTGTGTAGTAAAAGATTAAACACAAAAGATGTTTTGGATATTACATTTAAAATTGTAAATTCTGTTCAAGGAAAAGCCCTGCAACGGCAGTTATTTAAATTACAGGCAGATGATGATAGGGACTTTCTGTTGTACAATAATGTTTGCTGGCTCAGCAGAAGTCAATTTTTAGAAAGATTTCTTGTATTAATTAATGATATAAAAATTTTTCTTGATGAAAAAGATATTTATCCACAATTGAGTGATAAAAGATGGTTGTTACACTTATCATTTTTAGTAGATTTCTGTATGAAATTAAGCAATTTAAATGTAGAGTTACAAGGTAGAGATAAAAATTTAATTGACATGTTAAGTTCAATAAAATCTTTCCAACAATACTTACTTTTATTAAAGAAAAATATAAATGAGCGCAAATTTAGACATCTCTCATATTTTTAAAAATTTTTTGAACAAAATAAAGAAATGCTTCGCTATGATTTAAAAGAATTTATTTGTGAAATAGAATTAGTTGAGGAAGAAATAAATTCAAGATTTAAAGATTTTAATAAAACTGAAATGATTGTATCTTTTATCAATAATCCATTTCAAGAAAACTTGAACATCACAGAAATTTCAAATAAAATTAGTGGGCTGTTTGATATAAACCAAGATGAAGTAGAACTTGAGATAATAAACATTCAGAATAGTTTACATTTAAAATCAATAAACAATGAAGTCATTTGGAAGTATGCACATGAAAAATTCCCGGTATTAACTGATATTGCGCGAAAAATTCTGTCGTGTTTCGGATCGACATGCTTGTCAGAATTCGCTTTTTCAAATATGACCGTCATAAAAATTCAGTTAAGAAACCAAATCACAAACGATCGTTTGGATGATTGTCCACGATTGGCCACTTCTTCATATCAACTTAAAAAAAAAAAAAAAAAAAAAAAAAATATATATATATATATATATATATATATATATGTTGTATTAAAATAATTAAAAGTTATAAATAAATTTTTAAATACACAAATAAAGTTTTTAGTTGTTTATTTGTGTGTAATCAGATATCAGGTTGGGGGAACGTGATCTATATAAGAGAGTAGATCGCCGAATAACTTATATATAAGAGAGTAGATCGGCATATAACTTTTTATAGAAAAAGTAGCTCGCATAGTAAAAAAGGTTGACCACCACTGTTATAGGATATCATCTGATGAAATTTTTCGTTATATGGAAGGTAGGAAGATAATACGAGGTCATCCATGGAAGTTAAATTTGTTCACAGTCAAGAAAGAGGTAAGAGCTAGGTTTTTCTTTCACAGAGCAGTGAGTGAGTGGAATAGTTTGCCTTTAGGGGGTAGTGAGTGGATCTAGTGTGGATGAATTTAAGGGAAGGTGTGATAGCCGGTGTTGGTGATTAATAGCCTCTCTTGATGAGTCCCTGACTCCCTGGAGGTCTCAGATAATAATAATTGGTGGTTTTATTTATGCAGTGTCAATTTTATGACATGCATTTTATGCTGTAAATGATTATGTGTGTGTGTGTGTGTGTGTGTATATATGTTCATATTATTTACTGATTGAATTCCGAGAATTAGTAAAACAAATTAATTTAATCTAACACACAACATGTTTCGTCGGAATGCCGACTTCTTCAGGCAAGAGAACATTAAAAGCAAACACAAAAAACACCGTAAAGAAACATTGTACACTACAATAACAGACTATGAACTGAAATTAAGTTTGAACCGAAGCTACAGTCCTGGCTAAAGTTCTGTTGTTAGGCATATGCGAGCGTGTGACTTCACAAGTGTGCCAGTATCTGATGGTAGAGCTATGTGAATCTGGCAAACTATAACTAAGGTTACTGTTTATGTGAGAAGAGTCTAGGATAATTTCTTTGGATTCATCTATGCAGCGTTCTACTTCATCGTGGCATATATGGATGTTTGATGTTGTATTCCAGTCTATTTCGTGTTGGCATGGCATATATGAATGTTTGATATTCTATTCCAGTCTATTTCATGTTGGCAGCCTTCATTATTTGTGTTCACTGAGAACAGGACATGGCTTGAGAGGATGCTTGCTCTGGTTCTACTATAAGCGATGCCTCTCTGATGTTCTTCAAGATGCAGGAGGATGGACTTCTCAGTTTGGCCATAATATGGCTTCCCACAGTCACATATGATTTTATGATTTTATCTCTTTACATCAGCTCGCTCTCACAGAAACTAAGAAGAATTTAAAAAAAAAAAAATTAATATAAAAACATGCTTTTCCACTCTTCCTAAACTCAGGTCAATTCTAAGCCAACCAAAACAGGCTCACAACCATCTTCAGGTGTATATAAAATCATATGTGACTGTGTAATCTAATAAACATGTTGTGTGTTAGATTAAATTAATTTGTTTTTCTAATTCTCAGAATTCAATCAGTAAATAATATGAATATGTCTGCATACCAAGTTAATATAGCTGATAATTATATATATATATATATATATATAATCTTTTTACCTAACTTATCATGCCTGTTGTTATGCTGGTCATTACAAAATTACAAACACAACTGTTTTGTTGTGTTTTATCATAAGAATTTGATTAATAAGAGGATAGGATATGCAGGCATCAAAAAACTTGAAAGAATGCTGGGGTGTATTGTAACATGAAGTGACTAGCTAATCTGGACACAGTAATTTTTTTTTGAATGGTAACGTTAAAAAAAAAACAGATGTGCAATGATAACTAGCTTATTTCATACAATGATGGAATATGCAGAATAGGACCCATTAATAGTGGACATGAAAAATTTAAAATAAGTATTATATTTGTTTTGTTTTTTTTCCTTTCTCAAAATAAAAATGCTAGTATTTCTTTTGAAAACATAACTAAGTGTTTTTTGATGTTCTCTTAGTTGCTCATGTATCATATGATATCACCGGTCTCATCTACCTGCCAGTGTATAGATCTATATCAGAATTCAGAAAACCCACTGATATACTTCAGCACTGGTAGTTACCCAGGATAAATATTAACCATAACTTGATGTATAGGAATGTAAGATAGTAATAATTCATAAATAACATAAAATGGATTTAACTTATGTATATATATTTTTATTAGTATAAAATTTTAACCCTGGTATCGAGGGCATCTTCAGTATGACTTTCAAATTAAACAACACAGAAGAGAAACCTGTATATTCATTAATTACACTCACAAACTGCATGTATGTGATGTAGGGCATCATGGTCTAATTATATTAAGATTCTAGTAAAAATAACTTTTTCATCAGATCAATTTAAAAAAAATTATCCAGCTACAAGCAAGATTAGGAAATTAAACACTCTTATAGATAATGTTTCTAACTGGGATGAGGAAACCAAAGTAACTGAAGTGTTACCACAAGCATCCCACTCATTTCTGTAGACTATCAAAAGTCCATAAAACGAATATTCCATTACATCCTATGGTGAACTGCATCAGCTCTCTATGTTACAAACTTGCAAAACACCTTTCCAAATTGTTTTTGTCATTCACAGGAAAGCCTCATCATTTAGCAGAAATAATTTTAATTTTAAAAAAAGGATATCAGCATCTTTGCTCAAGTGATCTCTTTTTAGCTTAGATATTATGTCCTTATTTACAAATGTTCCTTTAGATCAAGGTTTCCCAAACTGCGAAGTGTACCTCACAGTTTGGGAGGTACATACAGAGTCCAGGGGAGGTGTGAATAATACTTAGACCTCTTGGTCTACAAGTGTCCTTCCATCCTATCAACAAGATGTCTACTTTTCTAAGCTTAGCTAAAAATAAACTTCCACCTTTAGCCTATCCCGAGTGTATCAGATTCCTTCCCAGTGTGGATTATTGTATTTTGGCCAAACAGGTAGAACTGCAGCCATGCATCATGATGAACATTAGACTACATTTAGTTCATAAAACCGGGATACCTCTTCGTCCAATAGTGGATGGGATATCTAGCTCATTTTCTGAAAGCACATATTCGTAATACAGATACATATATCAGAAATACACAACATTTCATTGAAAAGCTAAGAAATATCACAATATCAGGAACAGACATTCTTGCTAGCCTACATGTAGTGTCTTTGTTTACCAATGTCCCAGTGAATGAAGTCATAACCATCATAGACAATCTATTTCCTCAAGATATTGCTCAACTTTATAGACATTGCCTCAATTCAAATTACTTCAAATGGAATGGGAAGACTTATAAACAACTATCAAGTCTTGCAATGGGTAGTCCTCTATCTCTTCCATGTGTGGACTTATTTATGGAAAAGTTTGAAAAATATATCTTGTCACATATGGATCCAAAACCATCAGTATGGCGGAGATACATCGATGACTTTTCATTCTTATGGAAACATAGTGAAGCAGAACTATTTGATTTCCTAACTTCAATAAATTCATTTCATCAAAATATAAAGTTTACCTTAGAACTCGTAAAGGAAAGAAAATTACCGTTTCTGGATACATTAATCACAAAACAAACGGATGGCTATATTGATTTCAAGGTTTACTGCAAGTCGACCCACACTGGCCGTTATCTACATTTTCTTCATTGCACCATATTTCACAAAAGTTGAATACTATACATATGCTGAAAAACAGGGCAGTTTGTATCATAAGAGATGACAAAGTTTTAACAGACGAATTAGATCTCATATTCAAAACTTTAACAGTGGTTATCTGAAAAAATTGATTAATAAAAAAAAAGATTCTTTTCTCCAACCCCTCCCAGCAGCAAACTGAAGAAACTCACTACAGGTCTTCCATTTTCATTCCTTTTGCTGGCACAGTTTCACAGAAAATTGCAAGCCTGCTAAGACCTCATGAGATTTGAGTGGCCTTCAAACCAATAAAGACAGTTCGCAACTTGTTATGGTCACCTAAGGCCAAGATTGCTTTCTATAAACATCCTCGAGTTTACAACATTCCTTGCTCTTGTGGTTTAAATTACATAGAACAAACTTCTAGAAGTTTAGAGATAAGACAAAAAGAACACATCGAGGACGTTAACAACAACAGAGAAGACAATTCCGGTTTAACTCTTCATTTTTCTAATACCAATCACAACATTGAATGAGATAAAAGTACTATGCTGTACCTAGAAGAAGATTTTCATACTGGCAACATCAAAGAAGCTGCAGTAGTGATCCACTCAAGAGGCAGCCTTAACAGAAACCAAGGGATGATCCTTGGTGACATCTGAAAAACTCATATGATCACTCAACACATTGGAGTTCAACTTTGCAGCCAATTATAGGACACACCTGCATAACAATGACTGCTAACATATGTGCTCCATGCATTTGGTGTAACGGTTCATTTGAATTTGATAATATTTAGCATTCAGTTATATTTTAACCTGATACTTTAGCTTGTTTCTGTTCTGATTTAAGCTGTTTTGTTGCTTTTTGTGTGCCCAGATGAAGCCAGCAGTCAAGTCGCTGAAACTAGTAGGCTGCATCTCTGTACAAATCTCTGACCAATTAAAACCCAGTTTTATGTTTCCTTGTATAACCTCCAACTGTTCAAGTAAAATGTCAATTGATTTCTTCTTTCTGAAACCTACCTTCACTTGCATCCTACATGTGGCACTGGTGTATTATAGGTTTTTCTACCTCTCATGAATGGGATCGGTATTTGGAGGGAAAAAAAAACAACCTTAGACTATACCCCAAATTGTTATCTGTTATGTGATGTATATATAATTTGAAGAAATATAATGACTAGAGACTTCATCCATGGCATTTAGTAGTGCCTATATGCTTAACACGAAAAGAGAAATATATACAAAAAATGTACATCTACATTACAGGAGAACAACAGCTATAAGTTATTTATATTTGCACACACACACACTCGGATCTCTTTTTATGCTTTTTTTTATGTGGTTTGAAGTTATGCACCGCATAACTTCAAAAGTTATGTACCGTTGTACGTAATGAACAGTGTGTTGCGGCACATTCTGGCGTAACGTGTAAGCAGTGAGTGTCTGTTAAGTTTAATTTTGCATGTGAATAAGTGTTTGTCTTTTCATTATTGAAAGTCTAAATTTTGCTAATTTTTATTTTAAAGATTTAATTTGGCCCAATGGAGAAAAAAAAGCACCAAAGAAAAGCAATTTCTTTGGAAATGAAAATTGCAATTTTAGATCACTTAGCAAAAGGAGAGGGATCTATGGCAATTGGTAAACATTTTAATTTAGGCGAATCTACTATAAGAACAATTAAAAAGATTGAAGTCACAATAAGAAAATCATTTCTGGTACAAAACTAAGTGCCAAATTATCATCGTACTCAAGAGATGCAAACGAGCGCATATAATTTGGATTAAAGAATTAACTCAAAGAAGAATTCCTATAAGTGGTTATTTAATTAAACAAAAAGCTCTTCAGTTTTATGAACAGATGAAGCAATAGGAGCATCTACTTCCGCTTCCCAGGCTGTTAAGAATTTTCGGCTAGCAAAGGGTGGTTAACTGGGTTTTTAAAAAGGAATGCACTTCATAACGTGAAGATTACAGGCGAGGTTGCAGCAGCAGATGAAGCAGCCAAAAATTTTTAAGAGAAGTTAGCCAGAATTATTGAAGATGGTGGATATTGTCCCGATCTACTGTTTAACGCTGACGAAACAGAATTGTTTTGGAAGAAAATGCCTAGGCGAACTTACATCGCAGTCTGAGAAAAAAAGCAAGCAAAGATCGAGTAACATTGTTAATTTGTAGCAATGCATCAGGAAATCGAATGTTGAAATCCCTCCTAGAAAATTGATCTCTAAGACCACGTGCTTAAAGGCAAAGATCTAAAACAGCTACCAGTACATTGAATGGCTAATACAAAGGCCTGAGTAACAACTGCTGTATTTACTGAATGGTTCAATAATTGCTTTGTACCAGAAGTGGAAACATACGAGGTGGTATCAAAAAGTTTCGAGACTAGGTTTGTAACACGCCAACAAATGGCAGCACAAGGCTGCATGCACAGTCACAGGGAGCACCTACTTTCATAAGTCAGTGTGCTAAAAGACATCATCCTGTGTACTTCGAGAGCTGTGCAACTGATGCTATTCTGACCACCTGCGTTAACACAGCTGCGATTTCATCATGGACAGCAAGTTAGAACAAAGAGCAAATGTCAAATTCAAGTTTGAAAAAACGTGAAATTTGAGAATCATTACCGGTGATGAAACTTCGGTGTATGGGTACAACTCTGAGATGAAGCAACAGTCTTCACAGTGGAAGAGTCCATCATTTCTATGACTGAAAAAGGCGAGGCAGGTCTGCAGCTCGACCAAGTGCATGCTCATCGTATTTTTCGACATTCGCAGCATTGTGCATTGAGAATTCATCCTCAGGGGCCAGACAGTCAATAGCGAGTTCTACTGCCAGGTTTTAAGGCGTCTGAGGAAGGACATTCGGCGAAAGCGACCAGATCTGTGGCGCACGAAAAACTGGATGCTCCACGATGACGATGCACCCTGTCACCGAGCTCTCCTCGCACCGAGTTTCTCGCCAGAAACAACATGATCTCACTTCTGCATCCACCCTACTCGCCAGATTTTTGGCTCCTGCAGACTTCGTCCTCTTCCCGAAGATGAAGATCCAGCTCAAAGGTCACCATTTTGACACCATTGTGGAGATCTAGCACGAATCACAGAAGGTGCTTGACATGCTTCGAAAAGAAGACTTCCAGGACACATTCCAGAAGTGGCAAGAATGCTGGGAGCGCTGTATTGATATGCAAAGGGACTATTTTGAAGGTGATAGTGTGCAAACATAGATAAATAAAGTAATTTCTCATAAACAGAGCTAGTCGAAACTTTTTGATACCACCTCGTATATGAAGTAACTCGATTTTAAAGTTTTATTAATTGTTGACAATGCACCAAGTCATCCACATTTAGAACATCCAAATGTTCAGGTAGTATTTTTTCCACCCAATACAACAAGCATTATTCAGCCATTAGATCAAGGCATAATTGCTACTTTTAAAAAATATTATGTTAAGCACACTTTTTCAATATATATTGGATAAACTAGAAAATGAATCGTTAACAGTAACTGATGTTTGGAAAAAATTTTCTATTTTGGACTGCTTAAATCATGTTGCATCTGCTATTGCTTAAATAAGACCGCAAACTTTAAATGCCTGCTGGAAAGCAGCTTCGCCTGGATATGTTGCAAACAGTGCAACCCTTGAAATATCTGCATTATTAGCTGAAATCATTACTTTGGCACAGGAAATTGGTGGAGAAGGTTTTGATACATTTAGCCAGAATGATGTAGACGAATTGCTTGTGGATAATGACTTAAGTGATGATGATATTATTGGATATCGATTAACTTTAGATATCGTCGAAGATCCAGAAAATGATAGTGAAGCGGAAGAAAAACCTGTCCCCTCTCACTGCAAATATAATTCAAGGTCTTGAACTGTTCAATAAATCGGAAAATCATTTTCTTGATAATGACACAAATTCCGAACGAGCCTTTAAATTCCAATGTGAGCTGAAGAGCTGTATGTCTGGATATCGTGAGCTGTATAAAAAATGAGTAAAATCATCATTGCAAAGTTTAATCACTGATTACATTGTCAGAAGAAAAAAATCAGCTTCACAAGGGTGAAGCTAATTCTATTTGTGAAGAACCATTGCCTTTACTATACAGATCTGATTCGCTGACTATATCTTCTGGTGATGAAAGTGATTTCGCACCAGTTTGCAAATGTTGCCGAATATTGTCTAATAGCAACGATAATTCTGATGACCAAATGTAAAAAAAAATTGTTACTTTTCAATAAAATTAAATGAATAAAACTTTTAAAACAAACTTAGGCATTCTTATTTTCCTAAATTTTTATAAACTTTTTTATGCGATTTTAGGTTTATTTTAATTCATTGCTTCGATTTTATGCGGTTTTAGAAAAGTATGGAATGTATCTCCCACCCTTGTAGTTTTACAATCTGAAAAAAAAAAAATTAGTCTAAAATGTTACTCTCGAAAAAGAGTAGTTAATTTTTAAAATCACCTAGGAACTTTTGGCCAACCTTATGTGTGTGTGTGTGTGTGTTTGTATACACATAATTTATTAGAACATAAACTAAAATTGTTATTGATTTAACCATAGATTTTTAGAATTCTGTGATCACAGTTCTGTCAAGGAATAAGTATTCATTTTTATGTATGTATTATTTCATTATGAATATTATGTTGATGTCAGATTACATTTTATATTAATTTTTAATTTAGCATAATGTGTTATCTCAGGGGAGATTGCAATGTGCAATCTTCCCTGTATATTATGTTACTTAGCATTTTTTTTAACATTTCAGAAGCAATACCTGGCAACATAAGAAGTGCAGAATACTTCATTAACTTTTTAAAAAGATTTTTAGACTACATTAAAATGCGTCTTAGGATTCAGCATGTGGTTCAAGAAAGTCCAGTATTATTTCTGAAGGATATTTTGCAGAAAGTGTCTATTGAACGCAAACCTTTAAGGTATATAACTTTAATGGAAAATGTATAAAGCTTCTTCACTTTCACATTGTACTTTTGTAATAAATATTGTACACATGTAATAAATATTGAGATATCCCTATTTTAGAATGAACCATACTGTTATGCATATTCTTGACAACACACACGACCTCTGCTGCTACTATGTAAGGCATAAGGCAATGAAATTTAAAGTAAACATGTTATTGACAATGTAAACTGCACAGGTAAACTGGCTAATGTATGCCATTAAGTGCAACAACACAAACAGCTATATGCACTGGAACTTTGGATAACTAAGGCATTTTAAGTAGTGACTCAAGGCAAAGAAATGAATGGATCAAAGAAATTAACCGGCATGAATCTGACTTAGCAGATTAACTCTGAAGAACAATGTGGATAAGATGCTATATCAGTTTTCTACACGTTTTTGCAATTGGTAAAATACTGAATTACAAAAAAATCAACATAGACAACATTATCAGCCAATGGAAAAGTGAAAGTGCCATCTCAGCATAGAAAGTTAACACCGATGCTCAGAGGGGGTGATATAGAAATGATTAACCGGAAGTTCTAATGGGTCCAAGTTAGTAGTTATGCAGCTCTCTCTCTCTCTCTCTCTCTCTGTGGTGTTCAATTCTGGTGTTGATGTTTTGCCTTTTTGCATGGCTGCAAAAAGCAAAACATCAACCGTGGCATTTAGTAGTGAATACTACACTGGTTTAGAGGCCATCATAACTAATCCATAAAGTAGTGGAATTTCATGATATGGAATGACGGAACATGCTCTGCCGTTTTCCAGTGGGATGGATTAGTGTTGGTTATGTATGCCATATATCTGGGAAAATCTGATTGTAGTGAAAAGATGAATGCCCTTAAAAATGCCACATTTCTAGATAATGGCGCTTCCCACACTGGTAATTTTCTGGAACAAAGTCATCTCTTTCAACCCAATATAATTTATTGTAGCATAACATAATATATCATAAGTCCGTGCTGTTAGCCTAGTGGCTATGCGCTTCGTAACCATATTCCTGGGGAAGGAGTGTCCTAGGTTCGATTCCCAAGCAGGCAAACCAGCCTGTGAACACACACATGGATACAGTCAGGAATACTTAAGACAATTCCTCCAGCCGTAGGTGTGAATTGTCGGCTATGCCAGTCCCGAGTCCAAATAAAAATAGGGGGATTGAAGTGGTGCTGGTGCTGTACCTCCCCGTAAAAGGGGCTCATGGCTGTGAATCACCATACGAAATGAAATGAATGAATATATCATAACAGGTGCTGTTATGATAAGATGTGAGGAACGTAATGTAGAAAAACTTGATCAGTCTGCATAAAGTCCTAATCTCACTCCAATAGAACACTTTTGAGTTAAAATGGAATACTAGCACAAGTCAGATCATATTTTCTGTCTACTATCAAGGCAATGATTTTGCTTGTTAGTGCAAAGATAAGTTATAGAAAGCCAAAACAAGCAGAACAGAATGTTTCTGTTTTAGGATAGCAATGAATTATGTGATATTAAAAAGGAAGGGAAAAGAAAAGTGATAATGAACATTTAGCAGACCACTTTGCAAAATTTTGTAACAAATAAATTATAATATATCTCTATAAAAATTTCCTTATATACTGATCTTCCATGTAATTAACTTCTTTTATTCCAGAGTTTGTTTTAAAAACTTGAGCTGAGCTAATCTCATATCTTATTCCACTTTTTGAAATTTGGTAATTTAATATCTCCACTATCCTGTTTGTTGGAGGCTAGAAGTGGTTTGAAAAAGTTCTATGTTTGATCTCTAGAGCAGTGTTTCCATACCATGTAAAAAATAAATGAAAATTACAACACACACACACACGCACGCACACACACAGGGGGGTCTGAAAAGTTCTCTGCCTCGCCTTAGATGGCAACACTATTGACAATTTTGATATCGACAGTTTTTTTTTCTAAGTTGGTACATCTCTCATAAGCATCCATGTGAAATTTCAAGTCATTCTATCAAGTAGTTTTTTTATACAGCTGTGGGAAGCCAAAGTGTTGTCTTTATCCCTTGAAATGGATAAAATTGAGTATCATGTGGTTATAAAATTCTTTGTAAAAGAAGGTTTATTGCCAAAAGAAATTCATTCAAAGTTCATAAAAGTTTATGGGCACTCTTCTCCTTTGTTTTCGAGAATTAAGAAATGTGCTGCCGAGTTTAAACGCGGCCGTACAAGCCTTTTGATCCACGTGAAGAACATCCAAATAGCTTAACAACAACAACAGAAATCATTTATCAGTGCACGATATGATATTGAATGACTGGCGAATCGAAGTGCTTGAAATTGCTGAGACTATAGGCATTTCAAAAGAACATGTAGGATATATTTTGCATGAAGAATTGCAAATGAAAAAGCTTTATGCAAGATGGGTGCTGCGCTGCTCAAAAATGCACTCACATGAAAATCTCTGAACAGTGCTTAGAGCATTTTAACAAGAATAAAACTGATTTTGTGTGTCGATTTATTACTATGGATGAGATTTGGATTCAGCAGTACACACCAGAATCCACACAGCAGTCAGAACAGTGGACAGAAGCCGGTTGTTCAGTGCCCTGGAACTGAAAAATAATCAGGGAATATTAATTCAATCTTTTAACCAGATAAAAAAATTCATGATAAAGACCTGGTTTGCAGAAGAAAAAAATCATCTTTCATCAGGACAATGCACCTGCCCACAAAGGTGTTTTGGCAATTGAAAAATTAAGGGATCTGCACTATGAATTGTTGGAACATCCGCCCTATTCCCCAGATTTGGCTTCCTCTGACTTCTATCTCTTCCCAAAACTAAAAATCTTCCTCGCTGGTCAGTGGTTTTCCTCAAATCAAGTGAAGTTGATTGCAGCTGTAGAAGGGTAGTTTGCAGATCTTACTGAGAACCACTACAGGGATGGGATGATGGTGCTGGAGCATCACTGGATTAAATGTATTAGTCTTAAGAGAGATTATGTTGAAAAGTAAAAATAATTTTGAAATTACTAATTCGTATTATCATTGTTAGGCTGAGAACTTTTCAGACCACCTCCACACATATATATATATGAAATTGATAAAAATAGCTAATTTTTTGTGGGTGTGAACAAAAAAAAAAAAAAAAAAAAGTAATACAATGCAACTTACAATCAGTAGTAGGCCTCAATGCTCTCTCAGTTAGTTGGTAGAGTATAACATTGGTTGTATGTTTTTCAGTTTGTACAGTTTGAAGTATGCTTAATTTCGTGATGGAATTAAAGAATATTCTGTAAATCAAATAAAAAAACCTAGCAAGGTATTCATACGTTAAAACTAATTTGAACACTGTTTATATTTTGCCAGTTTGACAGTCCTCTTTTACATGAACAAAGTTTATCTAAATGGCTTCCCTAGGACTAGCCTTACATATTTCACTGTCCACTTTTATATAATTTGTCACTGTCAAAAAATTGCTACTAAGTAACGGAAATATTTTACTCATTCTATATTGCGCAGTATCTGATGACTTTCAGGGGTGCTTAAGGGTCAAAGCTGTATAACTGAGAGGAGACCTCCACATAGCCTTTAAAGGAATGCGGAGAACCAACCAGGGCTTCTGACCTAATATCCAATCCTCACCTTTTCGTGGTGCACCCTGTTGGGTATCTACCTGGATACTGAACGAACAAGGATGGGCTGGCAATTTGGGATTTAGCCGACCAAATTGTATTCTTATTGGTTAAACCAAAATAAAAAACGATGGTACGACATGACAAAATTTCATGCCGGCTGGGGAGTCACCCGGTTAAACAAGGCCCCCGTTGTTTTCACCAGGGAACCAGGGCGAACAGTGAAAAGTCAGCTACTGGAACAAATCTGAAAACCAACCCCAACTCAACATCGCCAGAGTTAAAGATCGGTACTATCAATGTAAGAAGCCTGAATGGCAAAGAAATGGAGCTAGCTGAGGAATTGGATAAATACCAGATCAACATAATAGGAGTGACTGAAACAAAAAAGACAAAAACTGGTGAGATCTTTCTGAGCAATAAATACAAAATGTTATATTCAGGCAATGACAATCAAGGAAAAGAAGGGGTAGCCATAATATTCAACACAAAATATGAGGCTAATCTTCTTGAATGGCAGTCAGTCTCAAGTAGTAATGTGGGCAAATATGAGAATGGGAAACTGGACAATTAGACTTATTTGTGCCTATGGTCCCACAGAAGGCTCTACTAAGGTAGAAGTGGAGGAATTTTTTGAGGCTTTAGAAAAAGCAACTGACACAATGAAAAAAGGAAAAGTTGGTCCTTGTTGGGGATCTAAATAGCAAAGTAGGAAATGATTGTGAGACATATAAAAATATTTTGGGAAAATTTGGAGAAAAGAGCAAAGCTAATAATAATGGCAAATATCTGTTGGATTTCTGCTCAGGACATGGACTGGTTATTACTAACACCATGTTCCAACATAAAAATGTGCATAAATTCACATGGAGAGAAGAGGCAAGGAATAAGAAAAGTCTCATTGACTATGTTATTCTTGATAGTGATGTTTTCTTCCTGGTGCAGGACACTAGAGTGTACAGAGGATTTGAAATTGGAAGTGATCACTATTTAGTCTTGAGCAGGATAAAATTGAATTTCATATTTGAAAAGAATAACATGTAAGAAAGTTTTAAAGCGAATAAAAGTTGAGCAGCTCTCAGATGTGAACTGTACAATAAATTACACAAAGATTATTGAAGAAAAAATGAAAGAGTTTGAGAACAGGAATCAAACCTTGGAGATTCAGTGGCAAACTCTGAAGGAAACATTGATTGATTCTGCTAGAGAGGCATGTGGTGAGGTTGTCTGCAAGGATAAAAAAAATCAGAACTCCCTGGTGGACACAGGAAATTAAAGAGGCAGTGAAGGAAAAGAAGAAAGCATATCAAAAGTTCCTGTCAAATAAGTCAGCTTGTTCTCTTAGAGAATACAGAGACAAATGCAAAAATGCTAAACACTGTGTAAAACTAGCTAAACAAAAGTCATGGGAGGACTTTGGCAAGAATATAGAAAATAAATATCAAGAAGGTGGCAAAATATTCTGGAGGTTGTTGAAGAAGCTTAGGAATGGAGGAAAGAGTGCTGTAAAAGGAGTTAGAGATGATAAAGTTGACATGAAAACCGGAGAAAAAGATATCCTTGAAGTATGGAGTAATTACTTTGAAAAACTGCTAAATGAAACAAGCAGTGATGACAGCACAGTGATAAAAAACACTGACCAGGCATGCAGTCAGGAATACATATCCATACTTGAAGTAGAAAAAGCCATCAAAGGCTTGAAATGTGGAAAGGCAGCAGGAGTAGATGATATTCGACCAGAAATGCTGAAGTATGGTGGTATAAGAGTCTTACAGTGGCTGCACTGCATAGTTCAGAAAGCCTGGACAGAGGGACGAATTCCCAATGATTGGAGTAGAGCTCTCATAGTACCCATATATAAAAAGGGAAATAAAACTGAATGTGAGAATTACAGAGGTATTTCTCTACTGAGTGTTCCTGGCAAGATCTATGCAAGTATACTTGAGAAACGGTTGAGAAGAATTGTGGAAGAAAAGCTTGGTGAAGAACAAGCAGGATTCAGGCCAAATAGAGGCTGTCAGGATCAGATTTTCACTTTACGACAAATAGTCGAGAAAACATGGGAATATAACAGAGATCTGTATTTAAGTTTTGTCGATTTGGAAAAGGCATATGACAAGCTGTCAAGAGAGAAGCTATTCAATACGCTACAGTTATATGGTGTCAACTCAAATAAAGACTACGTATCAAGCAATACGTAGTCTTTATTTGAGTAGTAAGTCAGCAGTTAGAATTGAAGGAAGTACAGGAAGGTGGTTTAATGTTAAATCTGGTGTGAGACAAGGATATACATTATCCCCGCTGTTATTCATTATCTATATGGATCACATTATGAAGGAAAGTGGTATTAAATCTGATATCAAAATTGGAGATGTTAATGGCAGCTCTTTGCTTTATGCTGATGATGTTATACTTCTAAATAAATCCGCTACAAGTCTGCAAGATTCTCTGACTAAATTGAATAGCTGTTGTAATAGATATGGCATGAAGGTCAGTAATAAAAAGACAAAGACAATGAAAATAGGCAGAATCATTGAAAATGTCAACTGTGTTGTGAATGGAGAACCTGTGGAACAAGTGAAACATTTCAGCTACTTAGGCACGATTTTTACTGAAGATGGTAAATTAAATATAGAAATAGACAACAGAATCAGCAAAGCTGGTATGGTAGGAAGTCAATTGAAGAAATTCATATGGCATAAGAGAGAAATTAGTCGGAACACTAAATTTGCTGTATACAAGACAGTGTTCAAACCAGTTTTAACTTATGGATCTGAGATCTGGGTCAGAAGTACAACACTTGACCAAAGACTAGAGACCGCAGATATGAGAGTCCTGAGAAAGATTATAGGCGTGAACAGATAGCATCAATGGCAATATCATATTAAAAATGAGGATATTAGGAAAGAACTTGACATTGTCAGCATCCAGGAATGCGTTAGCAGAGCTAATCTCAGGTGGTATGGTCACTTAAACAGAATGGGCGAAGAATGATTAGGAAAACGACCCAGAGGAAGACCAAGATATAGGTGGATTGATACGGTACAAAGTGCCTTAGATGATAGAAATATAAGATCTGCTAATGTTGAAGCCTTGACAAGTAACAGACTGATTTGGAGGAAAATTGTAGATAGGAAGTTAGTAATGATGTAATTTTTTTATGTAGTACTATCATATCCTGTACACCCCTTGAGGGTACATGGCAGGAATTTGATGATGATGATGGCTGATGACTTTCATTCAGATACACTATTTTATTTTATTAAGCAGTCTAAAAATGAAAAAAAAATAAAAGAAGAAGAAATTGGGATAGTTAAACATTAATTTTTATATTAGTTTTCTTGCAACGAGCAAGACTACTTTCTTGTAGTCTTGCTCGTTGGCTTTTTACTCAATTTTTAGGGCATTACTAATGTTTTAAAGACATAGATATATGGAAAATATAAGGAAGGAATAATTTCCGTGAATTATTTCCATTAACTCTTTGATAAGAAGGGTAAAGATAGAAATTTTATGGGAGAAAGTGAAGGGAAGGATAGAATATCATAATTCTCGTCGAAAGGCTTAGACATTGGTTGTTCCCAAAAATACATAAAGAAAATGTGCCATTACATCCCATAGTGGATGGCATTGATTCCTCCACATACAAACTAGCTAAACATTTGGCCAAAGCCCTCACACACTATACTGGCAATACACCTTCACACATTAAAAACTCAGCCTACTTCAAAGCCATCATAGAAAACCTTACACTCAAACACACTGATGTAATTGGTCAGTTTTGATGTCTCCTCCCTATTCACAAATGTCCCACTCAAAGAATCCTTAGCGCTTATCCAAGCTAAATTTCCTTCCGATATCACAGCCCTATTGCAGTTCACAATGAACTCGAGCTATTTTGTCAAGGAAAATTCTACAAACAAATAGAGGGGACAGCCATGGGTACTCCACTCTCCCCACCCTTGGGCAACTTTTATATGAAGACTTTTGAAGAGAAAGCCTTAAACTCTGCCCCACAAAAACCAACCATATAGCTTCGCTACGTTGATGTTGTGTTCGCTATTTGGCCACATGGCTCCAGTGTACTCCTCTCCTTCCTAACACACTTAAACAACCAACACCCCAGAATCAAGTTCACCCTGGAAGAAGAAAAAAACAACTGCCTTCCTTTCTTAGACACACTAGTCACCCGCCAGTCTCATGGAACCTTTGTTTTCTCAGTTGATAGAAAACCCACCCATACAGGCAGAAACATTCACCAACAATCCCACCGCCCTCCCTCACAACAATGTGGAGTCATTAAGACACTACACAACAGGGCTCAACTTATCTGTTCCAGTGACAATGCCCTAACCACAGAACTAAACCACATTCTCAACACTTTCTTGAAACCAATTCCCCCCCCTCCCTTTCACAACAAGGATTACTCTAAATCCATCACCATTCCATATATCTGAGACACCTCGGAAAAAATTACAAAAATCCTAAAATAACATTACTTAACTTCTTGTTACAGACCTTATAAAAAATTGGCATCCCTTATCTGCTCCACTAAAGACCCCCCCCCCCCCCAGACCTACCGGGGCGTATACCAAGTCCCTTGCAGTTGTAAGCTATCCTACTTTGGCCAAACAGGCAGGACAGCTAATAGCAGAATTTCAGAACACAAGGACTACTTCCGGTTTCACCAGTACAGCCACTCTGGTCTTGCAGACCATGCGCTGGATACTTGCCATAGAATACGGTGGAAGAAAGCCACGATAATACACCATCATAAATTCAAATACGAAAGGCTATTCATGGAATCGGCCTCAGCCCTAAGAAACAATCCAAACCTCAACAAATTCATGAGACTGTCCCAAATTTGGGAAACCTATATCAGAAGACCTGCAGCCCAATCTGGCAAGAATACCAACATTGCCCGCTAGGGGCACCATCAGGACTTTTAGGAGAAAGAATAGCTTTCTTCTTCGTTCCTCATTTACTGTGTGTTGTGCTTGTGTGCACGTCTTGTATTTAAGTTCCTGTGATAATGGCAACGTGACATTGCTGAAATATTGGAAGTGTATTAAAATTTATTTAAATGTATATTCTATTGTACGTTGTATTTCCTTAAGCTATTTAGTAAGATAGAATATCATGAACTAAGATTAGTGGTGAGAGAACAGGGTGTGAGTGATTTCAACAGAGTGTCATCTTTGGAGTTCGTAGGATTTAACAGTTCAAAATTTTAAATCATGGCAATTTAACACCTGCTAAGTTGGCATTATTGCTTTAATTCTGAAATTTTAAATGTTCCTTTGAAATTCTGGCAACAACATTATATCATTCAAGTAGCTGCTTCTAAATTGTAGTCCATTTCTAGCTTTCTTAGCTAATTTATTCATATGGTAGATATTTTTTAGAATATTTATCAATCATCATTTTCAGGGCTGTTTGTCAACAGTTATATATGTAAATGCCTCCATAGCTCGCTTAGTATTGATGATGCCCTTTGGTCGAATTGAGTTCTAATCCTGTAGGATTGAAAGAACCTTTATCAGAGCTTTTCAAGTGACTGTGACAGGGTTTTCCTCTAGAAACTTATATTTTTCATCACACAAAAGAGGTAAACTAGCTAGAAGAATGTGAAATTTATAGACATATAAGATTAATGGCCACATCTTAAGAATTAAGGTTTCTAAGAAACTAAGTTACTTGCCATGACAGGCCATTGTGCTCAACACAAAAGGGAAAGATGGGACAAGATATATGCAAGAAGATTATTTATGTCATTCTTTTATTTTAAAAGTAAATGCTCTTTTCTAAAATGTATGATAATCTAATATCATAACATTATATATATATATCTATGTATGCAGCTTTGTATAAAAGGAATTTTGTTGAGCAAATAAACTAAGTATGAAAATGAATGGATATGCAACTTGTAGTTGTTTGAATCTTAAAAAAAAAAAGTTGAAGCTTTCACTGACAAACAATAAGATTAACAAACATGTATCTGGTGAAGTGTTTATTCCAGAAAGCTTACATAGGCAAAGCTTATGGACACTATGGGGAACATTTGTTGGAAAACCAAAGTCTAATAGTGAATAGGAATTTAGAACAAAATGAAGTGGGGGATTAAAATAAGAGGCAAAAATAGAGACAAAAGATGCACAATGCACCCATTGCTGCAATGTGCATTAATCAATTCTCTTTACCATCAGACAACTATCTAGCTATAGAGAAGATTTGTGACTGAACATTTTATACTGAACTTCATAGCTTCAGTTTTATGGAGAAGTTCCTGCTTTCAAGTCAACAAATAATGCTTGCAAGTGAAAATATTTTTGTCTTGTATGGTGTAGAGTTCACTTTGATTGGACAGTAGATTTTCTCAGCTTCAGGCGAATGTTATTTATTTGAGTGTATCATCCCGTTTATTAACATTGTTAGCAGGTAGGTATGTATTCTTATGGCAGAGTTCAGCTATAGTTCGATGTCTAATGTTGAAAGCCACTCTAGATCCTGCTTTGACACTTCATGTATCTCCCACAGGTTTTGATAGTCTGTAGAATATGGATGCAGTCACAGTAAGGGCTATTTGCTATATTCCATTTATGTAGAGCCACATCTGTCCTGGTTTCACCCTGTTTTGTTGGCAGTTGTCCATAGTCTTCTAGGAAGGATGAAGCCAGGCAGGAGCTGCAGGGGTCTTTCACAAGAGAGCCATTTGTTGGCAAGTTCATAGTCAATTGTTGGTTCCACATGCCATGAGTTGAAAATGCTAGGCCAGAAAAGGCTCTGGTTATGTCCCAAAAATGGTACCTTGACTTCAAATGGGTTCTGTGTGTGTGTGTGTGGGGGGGGATTTATAAGGGTTGAATGGAGAGGCAGTAGGGAGTTATTTGATTTTCTCCAGTTCTTTTAGTGAAGTTTGTTTTCTTTGTATATTGGAAAACACTGGTAGCTATGACAGAGGGGTAGATTTCAAGGTCCCACTAATCGAGCACATGGTTGTGTTCATTTCGAAGTCAATAATGTTTGTGTGAGCACTTCTTTCCCAGACTGGTGCACAATACTCTGCAGTAGAGTAAACAAGGGCCAGGCTTGAGCTCCTAAGCACCTCGGCTCTGCAACCCCAGCTAGTTCCACTTAGTCTTGAGATGATACTGTTTCTCATTTTTATATTGTTTTTTTTATTTTACAAATGCGATTTTTGTAGATCAGAGTTCTATCCAGGTTCACTCCTAGGTATTGCAGATGAGGATTGGGCTGGACTGCCACAGAAAATTAGATTAAGTTGGCAGTTTGCCTCCTTCTTGTTAAGATGGAAAGGTGTGGACACTGTTTCGGTAGGGTTTGGCTTTAAGTGCCACTGCTCGAAATATTTCTTGAGAATCTCCAAATCTGTGTTCATGGCATCCTCCAGAGAGTCGAAAGAAGGTGATTGGTGAAGTATCGCCATGTCATCAGCATATATATGTATTTGCTTGATCTTGTTGAGGGAATGTCTGGATATAGATGTTAAAAAGAGTTGGAGCCAAAACCGAACCCTGGGACAAGTCATTCTGAAAGAATCTGGGTCTACTTTTCCTACCTCCAATATGGACCTGAATTTTTCTCTTTGTGAGCATAGATTCTAGGAAGTACAGGGTGTTCGGGATAAATTTGACAGTTTCGTAAGGAAAAAGAAAATCTTCTTTGTATCTATTAAATTTAATGAATTGACAAAAAAACATTACAGGCAGAGTTAATTACAATACTATCAACAAGATTTACTCAAAATAACCACCATTAGCATCGATCACAGCTTCAATTCTGCTTCGGAACCTCGAACAAGCTGATGCTACAGTCTCCCTGGGAAGGGCCGCAAAAACTGTTTTAATTTTATCCATTAACTGGGCTTTTGTATTACTGGAAGTGCGATTGGTGTCTTTTTCAACTGCGCCCCATACAAAATAATCCATGGGGTTAAGGTCTGGGGAGTTTGGAGGCCAAACATTTGGACTGGTGAAGTCGTAGAAATTTTCAGACAACCATTTTTGACTTTTCCCAGAGGTGTGGCAAGGGGCCGAATCCTGCTGCCATACATACGGCCTACCATTGGCTACCCTTGTTATCCAGGGCTTGACTACAGTTAGCAACTCCACGAACAAAGCCCGAATTCCAATGCCAGGGTTCTTCAACACCTGTTCCTGCAGATTTGCGAGGAATTCTGCTGTACGAACGCAATCAGATCGTCTGCTAGGGATCTTTCTTCTTGCTACACCCTCGTAGTCACCATTGCAAGTCTCTAGTTCATGCCTGATTGTTTTTACTGTATTCAGGGAGCATTGGGCAGCAGTCGTAATATCCTTATTTTGATGGCGGGCACGAATCATCATGATACAAGTTATTCTCTTCCATGATTCAGGTGGGTTCCAGCTATCCATCCTTTCTGACATCTTGTATATGAATGAAGAAGGGTCCAAACTTTTAAATGAAGAGAAGTGTGTGTTAATACATGTAACTTACGGAAAAATATAATTAATTATAAATATGTCAAATTTATCCCGAACACCCTGTATAAGGTTGATTTACATTTTATGATGAAACTGAGCTTTGAGAACAAGCCTCTGAACTAGACTGTATCATAGGCCGATGTCAAGTCAAGGAAGGCAGCTCCAGATTTCAATTTCTTTTGGAAGACAGCTTCAATTTGATTTGTTAAAGCCAAGACTTGATCACAACAGTTTCTTCCAGGCCTAAAGCCAGCTTGCTACATAGGGAGAGCCATCTCAATGAGCAGGGAGATCCTTTTCAGTATGATTCTTTCCAGGAGCTTGTAGGTTAAGCATAGGAGGGCAATTGGGCAAAGGTTTCCAATAGAAACCTTTACCTAATTGCCTGCAACATTTTCAAAATGTTGAAAATAAATTGGATGCAACTTGGTCTGCAGTCACTGCTGGAACTTTTTCTGTTGTAAGTTCTGCTCCTCCAAGTTTTCTCAGTAGGGACCAGCTTTTCTGACTATATTTAGAGAAGTCAAGTTCTTCCATGGCTGACAGCCATCTCTACTATTGTCATCCAGGAGCTTTATTAATTCTTTAGCCACAAGATTCCTCGTGCAGGGCTAGCATATCTTCAAGCTCTTTGTTCCAGCATGGTGTATAATTGGGCCAGAAACCACGAGGGATGGTTGCTGTTTTTACCAATTTGACAAATCTGGTGTAGTTTTTTGGGCACAGGCAGGATGGTATTGATGGTTTGATTAATTTTTTTTGCCAAACTCCCTCCAATTGGCTTTCTGTGAGTTCCATCTAGAGATTGGAGCAGTTTTAGTAAGTGGAATAGATAAACCAATCCCCAGAAGGAAAGGGTGATGTTGGCTGTTTGGAAAGCTGCCAAGGAGAGAGAGATCTATTTATTGGTAGTGGGTGGTTGTCAGTGTATCTGGAGACTATGCATAGGTCAGAGTATATATATGCCTTTCCCCATCTGTCAGAGTGAAAGGTTCCTGGTTGTTTGGTGGTGTCGAAGATCAAGTGAAGGTTGTGGATATCTATCCAGTTGGCACCACCTAAGTAGATAATATGAGATAACCATTAAAGGTCAATAATTTCCTAACTTATAAAAAAAAATTGTATATATTCAGACAAAATAGAGTTATTACTTTTTAAATCAGCTAATCTTTCTTATCTCCCACAAAGGGGATAGACGTAGATCATCATTTCCGTTCAAGTTAGGACAATGAAGTAAAGTTTCACACATTTCTTTATAATGTCGTTCTATGAGGAAATGACATTTATGAAGAACAGATCCGATGGTCTACATCTATCCCCTTTCTGGGAGGTATGTGGGAGCTAATCTTTCCTAACTTTATTTTGTTTGAATATACATACTTTTTATTATTATTATTATTATTATTAAGAGGTTAGGAAAGTATTGACCTTTTATAGTTATTTTACAGTTGTCTGTTAATGTTTAATTGCCATTCTGTGATCTTGTACTGATGATGCCTATGACATTTAAAATGAGAATTCTATGCTAATAAAGTTATTTACATGAGTTTTCCTCCAGTCTTTGTAATTCTTTTCAATATGCCAACTCACAGTATTTCATTAGTGAGTCCACTGAGACCATCTCGTGCTTATTAGCAACCTGAATTGACTTGAAAAAAGTTCTATGTTTGATCTAAAGCAAGGTTCTCAAATTATCTACTACTGATATTACTCACTGTTTTGAATAGATTTACAAATACACACACACACGTGCACCCAGAAATTTCTTAATTATTTAATTATCTGGTGCCATCTGGCACTCAATTCAAGTCCTTGGATCACACAAATAGTCTCATTTTTATTTTAAATGGAGGTTTTCTTGTACTTTTAAACCACCCATCAATGGGTAGTTACCAGATACTTGAGGTAGTCAGTTGATTTGTTGGTGGATTTATGTATAAAAAAGTTAAAATGAGTTAAGCCCATAGAATTTTATTCAACTGAATAATACTTCTAAGTTTCACTTTCTTTGGCTGACAGCTTCTTCAGGAAGATTTACAAGGAATATATAACAAGATCTAAATGTTTGAATAGTTATTATTTTTTATAAATTGAAAGATATTGAACACGCATTCAATCATTCGTGTATTATTACACATCATGCTCACAGATTGTATATTATATTATTGAGTAAAACTTGAAGATGATTGTTGGTATTACAGAGGTCTTGTATGTTACATACATGAATTAAAGACTTCTATATGTCATGAACTATAATTCCCTGGTTTCTTTAATGTGCCTTGTGAACAAATTACCTTAGAAGACATTGAAGATTCTTGTGAAAGTGTTTTCCTGTAAATAAAGTGTGGAGAAAGATGGCCGTCTACACTGTGATGTTCTGCACGAATATGTTATGACCACTTTTTTTCTTCTCTTTTGTTTTCAATGTCGCCTGTGTGTTCTTCCTAAACTTCCAGTTTGATCTACACATATTTAAGGTCGTCAGTTGATTTGTTGGTGGATTTATGTTAAAATGAGTTAAGCCCATAGATTTTTATTTCTTTCTACAGGAACATGAGACCTGGTATACCCCAGGGTGTTTATAAAATGGAACATTATCTTTAGAGGAACATAGAAAGCCTTGTAAGGTGTTAACTGGTTTGAAGACTGTTTCGACATTGACGGATTTTAATAATTTGGCTGTCCTTGATGTCCTTTTTACCACTGTAAGGTCAGGAAATAGTGCCTTTGTAATTGATTTCTGGTAATGGTTTGTCAGAAAATACCAATGTGCATGGGAACGGTTTGTCAGAAAATAATAATTTTCTTGAGTAGCCATTTTCTAGGAATTAAGTTTTTTTCCTTTTCATTTCATCATCCATAATTATATTTAAGGCTCTGTTTTTTAAAGTTTTAATGATACCTAATTTTTGTTGAGGATTGCAAAATGAGCCTGAATGCAAGTACTTACCTGTGTGAGTTTGTTTTCTGTCAACTTTAATGTTAATCTTCCAGTGTTCTTTTTTGTGGACCGGTATGTCTGAAAATGGTAATTTTCAATATTTTTTCCATTTCTAGCATGAACTTGATTTTTGAATGGTTGTTCAGGAATTGTACAAAATCTTTGAGGCCTTTGTTCCTCTAGATCATAAATACATCATCTGTATATCCTTACCAAAAATGTGGTTTTATGATCATCTATGCTAGGGCTTCTTCAAATTTTTCAGTATATAAAACCTTGAATAGAAACCAGGGATAATTATACTTCATGACATCTAGAAGTCTTAAGTTTGTGTATGTAACATATAAGACCTCTGTTATTCCAGCAATCACAATGATATGTGTGATTGACTGTTCAATATTTTTCACTGTGTAGAAAGTAATAGCTGTTTGAAGCATTTGAATCTTGTATATTTCATGTAAATCTTCCTGAAGATGCTATCAGCCTGAGAAAGACAGCAAAGCATATAAGAAGTAATATTTAGTTTAATAAAAAACTAAGAGTTTACCCTTCTAATTGTTTTTATAGTCAATAAAAATTCCCCATAGTTATAAAAAAGAGTGTGTGTGTGTAAACATATGTATGTTTCCTATACATATGAATCCCATCCAGGATGCCAAAAATAAAAGATTTTTTTCATCCTGCAAAACAGGAACCCTGTAATTAATAGATGTGAGATGATATACTAGTCATAGTTATTATTATACGATGTCTCCATGGCATCTGTAGACTCATCATGGAATACCCAAACTATTACACACACAAAACCTATCATATCTCTCCTTAAATTCATTCACTGGCTATCCATTCCACTTGTTCACCACCCTCCATGCAAAAAAAAAAAAAAATTTGGTCTTTACCTAGGAGATGTGGCATACTCCCAGATGGCCCCTAGTTCTCAGACTATCTGTCATATAATTATATATCTAAAAATTTCCTGTGCATCAATTTTACAAATCCCCTTTCATATCTTATAAGTTTCTATCATATCCCCTCTTTTCTGCCTATCAACTAAACTTTGTAACACAAATATAACACAACATAGAGAGTATTCCACAGAGTTGTCACCAGCTTAGTACAGGTGACCAAATCTGCGCACAGTAGTCAAGATACGACCGAATCATAGCATAGCCTTATAAAATATATAAGGATAATAATTTCTCTATCTTGTTAGCATGCTTTTCAGCATCCAAGCAATCCTTTGAGCATTTTGACCAACTTTTGCAATATGCCCTCTGAACTTCAGTTCTCTGTCCACCATTATTCCAAGTCCTTGGAATAATGATGGACAAGAATCATTGGCGTACAGTGCCAATTTATTTAAATCATCCTGTAGAATATCTAATCACCTTCATCAACTGTTGCTCTCCCCAGCTTTGCATCACGAGGAAACAGCTGAATATCCTTTCTTAAATCTTTCCCTATATCATTGATATATAGAAATTAGAGTAGTGGCCCTAGTACAGAACCCTGACGTACTCCACTAGTCACCCTCATTCTCCTAGATTCCACTCTACCATATACTACTCTCTTGTGTTCGTCTGTCAGCTCAGCTCCCCCCCCCCCCATAATAGTTTTCCATGTAGTATTCTGTCAAATGCCATTGTAAACATTTGACAGAATACATTGCAAACTCCAGCAGTATCATGGGTGTAGCCATTACCTTTATCGAATTCTGGTGTTACTTTATTGTAAAATTGAATAAATTACTAAGATAGGACCTATCCTTTAGAAAGCCATGCTGCCCACTATAGAGTATCGCATAACTATCCACCCAATGTTGGATTTTACCTTTAACAAACTTTTCCAGTACTTGAACAACCACTTCTAATATAGTAATTCTCTGTAGTTTGGTACCTCTGTCTTAGAGCCACCTTTATGCAGTGGAACTATTTTACTCTCTTTCCACTCCCCTGGAACCCTGCCAGAACTGAGACTTAGATTGAACGACTTCATCAGAGGCAATGCGAGTTCTCTTACTTTCATGTAGTTCACAGGCTGACATGCCATCCAGTCCCACTGCTGTGTTCACGTTCATATTTTTCGATATGCTGAAAGGGTGCTGAATTGTCGTGAAATATCTCCTTGTGGTGCACTCTGGGCAACGTCTTCAGCAGCTAAACTTTCATGACTATAGTTCCCTACCTGTCTTTTTTTTTTTTTTTTTTTGACCTCCCCAGTAATATGTGTAAAATGAAAGAAAGTGCAACGAGAAGAAACAAAGACCTTTTAAAAAAGGTTTCAAAATAAAGGAAACTGAATTTGCCCTATGGATCCAGCAAATTAATATAGAGAATGTCTCCTGAGTCAAAAGTGAACTACTTGGAAAAATCTACAAGTCGAATAACATCGATGTAATCTCTTTCCAGGAACTGCATATCAGCAAAGAAGATGTGATTACCACAAGAGCTAATATCACTTGCTACAGGACACTGGGCTACATCCTATCATTAATATTTGGTTCTACGATCTTAGTGCAAGAGAACATAGAAAACTGAAAAATACTATCTTCTTTTAATCATAATATATTATCATAATAATTAATCATAAATCATCATTATCAAATTCCTGCCTTGTACCCTCAACGGGTGTACAGGATATGATAGTACTACATGAAAAAAATTACATCATTACTAACTTCCTATCTACAATTTTCCTCCAAATCAGTCTGTTACTTGTTAAGACTCCAACATTATCAGATCTTATATTTCTATCATCTAAGGCACTTTGTACCGTATCAATCCACCTATATCTTGGTCTTCCTCCTGGTCGTTTTGCTGCCAACCTGGCAGAGAACACTTGTTTTGCTAATCTTTCCTCGCCCATTCTGTTTAAGTGACCATACCACCTGAGATTAGCTCTGCTAACGCATTCCTGGATGCTGACAATGTCAAGTTCTTGCCTCATATCCTCGTTTTTAATATGATATTGCCATTGATGCCATCTGTTCAAAGCTCTAATCTTTCTCAGGACTCTCATATCTGTGGTCTCTAGTCATAAACTTTAATCATAAATCAAAAATCAAAAAGGCAGCTGGCACAGCCATAGTGTCAGTTTACAAACCACCAGAACGAATTTGGTGTATCCCAGCTCTTCCTGCTCACATCCAGTCACATCCATCAGTCTACATAGGAGACTGATGGATTTTAATAGTCAGCATCACTCCTGAGGCTATTGTAGAAATGATATCAATGGTGCTAGACTGATGGAATGGGCTGAAGGCCTTGGACTATCACAGGTTTTTGATGCAAAAGACTGGAACTTTTAAATCAGGTTGATGGAAGAAAGACTCAAACACCACACTCTCAGACAAGGCATTCCAATCGTTCACAACTCTGCATACAAAAAATCTGCTTCTCACTCGCTTGTTCATATCCTCTTGATAAAGCTTCCAGGGATGACCTCTGGTTCTCTCCTGATTTCCCGCTGTTTTTCTATAAAACCTCTTCAACATTGATCCTCTAACAACTCATTACTAAGATGAGAAGGTTGTATCTTCTCAACCTTTCCTCATATTCGATGATCAGAAACTCCCTTAGTCAGTCACCTCTGGACCTTTTCCAACATCTCTTCGTCCTTTTGAAAACTAGATGACAAAATCTGTGCACAGTAGTCCATGTGTGGCCTGATCAGACTCTTATGCAAAGGAACAAGAATCTCCTTACTTCTACAAGTCAGTGTCCATCGCATCATTGTGAGGACAACACAATTTGTTGTGTTGTCCTCACAATTTTGGCAACGTGTCCTCTAAATTTTAGATCCTTATCCACCATTACCCCAACATCTCTTATTTCCTTCACCTCCAACAATATATCCCGACTAAGCATAAATTCTATATCCCATCTTTGTTTCCCAAAATTTTAAATCTTAAATTTTGCAACATTGAACTGGCATCCCCATTTCCTTGCCCATTCACTCAATCTATTCAAGTCTTCTTGTAAGGTCACAACATCTGCTCTAACTGTCATACTCCGATCCAATGCACTAATGCACAGTATACTACTGTATATCCTTCTCCTCTGTCCAATCAAGCCATTACCTTATTGTAATAAGTAAGTAGATTACTAAAGCATGATCTCCCTTTAGCAGATCAATGCTGTTTATCAAAGATAATACCATTGTTGTCAACACAATTCTGGATCTTGGTTCTCACCAGTCTCTCCAACACTTTAACCACAACATTTGACACACACAGATAGGCCTATAATTTGATGCTTGAGCTCTATCATCTCCATTATGAAGTGACATAATCTTGCCTTTCTTCCAGGAAGGGCAAGATTATGGAACTCCTTTGGAGCCTGACCCATTGCAAGACTCATATTAATCAAATATGTCAAGGCAAATGCCAACTCCCAGGCACATTCCTTCAAAATATGTGGTGATATATTATAAAGTCCCATAGCCTTGTTAACATCAAGTTTGCTCAATTCCCCATATATCACTTGCTTACTTACAGTCAGTCTCTCCTCCTCATCATCATCATCAACTCCCCATGATGTCACATTCACAAGAATGAAAGACCTTTATGAACTGCTCATTAAGTATCTCAACTATATCCTCTGCAGCAATTGTTGTTATACCATTTTCTCCAATGAATGCCATCCTTTCATAATCATTCTTTTTTTTTGCTGGCTACATATCAAAAGAACTCCCTTGATTCTTTTTTGGCTTCATTAGCTAACTGCTGCGCATACTTCACTTTTGCTACCCTTACTAACCAAATTCACTTTCCATGCCTGTTCTTTGTAATCCTCATGGAATTGTACGCGTGAATAAGTTTATGTGTTCATCAGACATGTTGTAATAGATTTCACGGTATGATATGAACACAGATGGATAAGAAAATAACTATTTATTAACTGAGAAGCTAATATTTTGCTGGTATTATATCCGGCATCTTCAGAGCACACAACTTTGTAACAAACTTTGTGTTGTGTGCTCTGAAGATGCTGGATATAATGCCAGCGAAATATTAGCTTCTAAGTTAATGAATAGTTATTTTCTTATCCATCTGTGTTCATATCATACTGTGAAATCTATTACAAACTTCATGGAATTGATTATTACCACTCCTCTTATGCTGCTTCCATAATGCCTGTTTCCTTATCACATGCTTAATCTCTTCATTCATTTTTCACACCTATCTTATTTAACCTTCGGAATAGATTTAGACATTGCTTCTACTAGACCATTCTTCAATATCCTCCAAGCTACATTGATCTCCCAGCTAACTCCTCATTCCATGCTACATCTGCAAACTGTCTCCTGAGCTCCTCATAATCAATAGTCTTGTAGTTCCAAATATACCCTTTCATTTGGTATAGTACATATACCCTTTCCTCACAGAGGTCCTCACACTACTGGCAAACACCCAGGTAATCACTTCATGGTCACTCCCACCAACTGGAGGGTGATTTGACATCTCGTTTATAATTACATCCTTTGATAAAATGATCAAATCTATCATCATCATCAAATTCCTGACATTTCCCCTCAAGGAGTGTACAGGATATGATAGTACTACATGAAAAATTTACATCATTACTAACTTCCTATCTACAATTTTCCTCCAAATCAGTTACCTGTCAAGACTTCAATATTATCAGATCTTATATTTCTATCCTCTAAGGCACTTTTTACCATATCAATCCACCTCTATCTTGCTCTTCCTCTGGGTCGTTTTCCTGCCAACCTGGCAAAGAACACTTGTTTTGCTAAATCTTTCTTCGCCCATTCTGTTTAAGTGACCATACCACCTGAGATTAGCTTTGTTAACGCATTCCTGGATGCTGACAATGTCAAGTTCTTGCCTAATATCCTCATTTTTAATATGATATGCCATTGATGCCATCTGTTCACGCCTATAATCTTTCTCAGAACTCTCATATCTGTGGTCTCTAGTCTTTGGTCAAGTGTTTTACTTCTGACCCAGCTCTCAGATCCATAAGGTAAAATTGGTTTGAACACCATCTTGTATACTGCTAATTTAGTGTTTTGAATAATTTCTCTCTTATTCCATATAAATTTATTCACTTGACTTCCTATCATACAGGCTTTATTGATTCTTTTGTCTATTTCCATATTTAATTTACCATCTTCACTAAAAATCATGCCTAAGTAGCTGAAATGTTTTACTTGTTCTATAGGTTCTCCATTCACAATGCAGTTGATATTTTTAATGTTTCTGCCTATTTTCATTGTCTTGGTCTTTTTAATGCTGACCTTCATACCATATCTACTACAACAGTTATTCAATTTAGTCAGGGAATCTTGCAGACTTGTAGCAGATTTATTAAGAAGTATAATATCATCTGTATAAAGCAAAGAGGCTGGCATTAACATCTCCAATTTTGATATCAGGTTTAATACCACTTTCCTTCATAATGTGATCCATATAAATAATGAATAACAGAAAAGATAATGTACATCCTTGTCTCACACCAGATTTAACATTAAACCATCTTCATGTACTTCCTTGAATTCTAACTGCTGACTTACAACTCAAATGAAGACTAAGTACTGCTTGATATAACGCCCCATTGACACCATATAACTGTAGCATATTGAATAGCTTCTCTCTTGGCATCTTATCATATGCCTTTTCCAAATCGACAAAACTTAAATATAGATCTTTGTTATTTTCCTATAATTTTTCAACTGTATGTCGTAAAGTGAAAATCTGATCCTGGCAACCTCTATTTGGCCTGAATCCAGCTTGTTCCCCCCCCAAGCTTTTCTTCCACAATCCTTCTCAACTGTTTCTCAAGTATAAATGCATATATCTTACCAGGAACACTCAGTAATGAAATACCTCTGTAATTCTCACATTCAGGTTTATTTCCCATTTTTATATATCGGTACTATGAGAGCTCTACTCCAATCATCTGGAATTCATCCCTCCGTCCAGGTCATCTGAACTATGCAGTGCAGCCACTGTAAGACTTTTATACCTCCATACTTCAGCATTTTTGGTCGAATATCATCTACTCCAGCTGCATTTCCACATTTCAGACTTTTGATGGCTTTTTTCTACTATATGGATATGTATTCCTGATTGCATGCCTGGTCAGTGTTTTTTATCACTGTGTCTGTCATCACTGCTAGTTTCATTTAGCAATTTTTCAGAGTAATGACTCCATACTTCAAGGATATCTTTTTCTCCAGTTTTCATTTCACCTTTATCATTTCTAATTCCTTTATAGCACTCCTTCTTCCATTTCTGAGCTTCTTCAACAACCTCCAGAATATCTTGCCACCTCTTGATATTTATTTTCTATGTTCTTACCAAAGTCTTCCCATGACTTTTGTTTAGCTAGTTTTACACAGTGTTTAGCTTTCTTACATTTGTGTCTGTATTCTCTAAGAGCAAAAGCTGACTTATTTGCCAAGAACTTTTGATATGCTTTCTTCTTTTCCTTCATTGCCTCTTTAATTTCTTGTGTACACCATGGAGTTCTGATTTTTCTATCCTTGCAGACAACCTCACCACATGCCCCTCTGCCTGAATCAGTCAGTGTTTTCTTCAGAGCTTGCCACTGAATCTCCAAGGCTTGATTCCTGTTCTCAAACTCTTTCATTTTTTCTTGAATAATGTTTGTATATTCCAGTCTACAGTTCACATGTGAGAGCTGCTGAACTTTTATCCACTTTAACATGTTTGCTGCCACATTCCTCGGGCATAGTTTGTTACCACACGCCAAGCACTTTCACTTCTACAAGGTCAGTACTATTTGTCTCGTAGCTTGGTTAACAGACAGAATTTTGTTTCATATGCCAGCTACGAGTAATCTTGTATCATCCCCAACCTACGTCTTACATGTGCTGATGACTGTGTAACTTGAGTTCAGAGTCAGTGACGTTCAGCATTCAGTTCAGTAAGGTTTATTGCATCTAGTCTTACAATTATTTAAAATTATCTAAATAAAAACCTTCAATTACGCCATGGCCAGTAAAAGAAAGCTTACACTAAATGAGCAATGATGAACGGAATGAATTATTTGATTCCGATTCCGAAGATGATTATAATCTTACAGATGACTCTAACGATGACTCAGATAATGATATATTGTATATAAATATATGTTTATGTTGAAAAAACTTCAAAAATTGCATTAATAAATACATTTATGCAATAATACCTTTTATAATATAGTATATTTTTGCTGAAATTGTTTTCCTTCTACCAAACCCCCAGATGTGCTCTCCGCTTTATTTAAACTTCAAATTTGCATTAATAAATACATTTATGCAACAATACCTTTTATAATATAGTATATTTTTGCTGAAATTGTTTTCCTTCTACCAAGCCCCCAGATGTGCTCTCCGCTTTATTCACAAGCCAAGTGTCCAAGTTAATGTGCTTATACTATGGGTTAATTCGTGCTTAGCATAGGAGATCAGTAATCGACATACGAGTATATAAGTAGTTGGCTTGTGAACTACGAGTATACTCGTAGTTGGCAGCGAATCTGTTAAAACTTTCTTACATGTTCTTCTTTTCAATTTTATCCTGCTGAAGACTAAATGGTGATCACTTCCAATTTCAAACCCTCTCTACATCTAGTGTCTTGCACTAGAGAGAAAACATCACTATCAACAATAACATAGCCAATGAGACTTTTCTTATTTCTTGCCTCTTCTCTTCATGTGAATTTGTGCACATTTTTATGTTGGAACATGGTGTTTGTAATAACCAGTCCATGTCCTGACAGAAATCCAACAAGTGTTTGCCATTATTATTAGCTTTGCTCTTTTCTCCAAATTTTCCCAAAATATTTTTGTATGTCTCACAATCATTTCCTGCTCTGCTATTTAGATCCCCAACAAGGACCAACTTTTCCTTTTTCATTGTGTCAGTTGCTTTCTTTAAAGCCTCAATAGTACACAATGGGTACTATTTGCCCACATCACTCTACTTGAAATTGCCTGCCATTCAAGAAGATTAGCCTTGTATTTAGTGTTGAATACTATGACTACTCCTCCTTTTCCTTGATCCAAGACCCTCAAATCTTCGTGTCCTCTCTGTTACATACTGCCTGAGGTAGTTGTCCCTCGAAAACTCAAAAAACTCATTTTCTTTACTTCCAGTTGCTATCTCATCATCCGTGTCTACGTTGCTATAATTAAAATCTCCTATAATGGTCACTTTTTTCTTATTTGCTTGGCTAATTTGATTATACATTACATGGTCACCATCATCCACAATACTAGGTCTATATGAACATCCAATTAAGTATTTCATTCTATTCACCTCTATCTCACACCATACTGCCTTAAAACCACTGGCACTATTTCCCCTCTTGCATCGCTACCTTGTGTGGACATAACTCTTTCTCTATCATCGATAGCACCACTCCCCTCCCTTTCTACCATTATGAAACACATCATACCCTTCCATCTTTATTCCTGTCAGGATGTCATCCTCATCCAACCACATCTCTCTCTTGTTCCAACAATTCTTGGGTGAACAGACTCAATTAATTCAATCATATCATTTCCTTGTTTCTTACACTTCTAGCATTTATATTCAAACATAGCAGCTCATTCCTGGATCTATAGCAAGTTCCACTGATACCACTTCTCGCTTAACTGGAGCCATTTCTTTTTATCCTTATTCATCTTAGAACCTTCTTTAAATCTAACTGTTTTCCCTTGATCCCAGGTCATCCCTTCCCTTTTTTTGTCTACACACCATTCAAACGTCTTAGAGCATCAACCTTTCTCACACCGTGTTTCCTGTCCACTCTGAGCCTCCGTGTTTTCCTATTTGTCTTGCACACTTGTTCTCTCATTCTCTGTACTCAAGCTATTCACTTCATTCATAACCACTTCATTCATACTCTTCCACTCTTTCACATTGCTTCTTCCTTGATCAGATTCATTCCCTGCATTCATTACCTCTACCTTCCAGCAGCAGTTTCTCTAAATCACTCACAGCAAAACCATTCAAATGCAATCCATCACTTATATAGTTCAATTCATCCTTCAAACTTATTTCACACATTAATAAACTGCTCCTTTCCTCTCACACATTTCTGCTAACATATTTTTCACATTCTTTGCTCTCCACCTCATTTCATCACTGTCATAACAACACACTGACTACCTTTCCTATCACATTATTATCTTTTATCTGTCTCAACAACTTCCTGATATCCAGTCTGACATGTTCTTTCCAGTCAAGTCATTTGTCCCTATTACCACTACCAACTCTTTTGCTCTCTTACTTCTCAAATCCAACACCTCAATCACTCTATTTATTCTACTTCCAGGAAAACAAACCTTGTACATCCTCTCATCCATGATACTTCTAATAATTGAATCCCAATACAATACCACCATGGTTCTTTAGTTACCTCTTTCATGCCGATATTATTCATTTTCATTATTATCACTCTTCCATACATATATCAAATTCTCTTAAATTCACTCTGCATCCATTTCATCTCCTGCCTCATCTTAACTAATTTGACTTTCAAATCTTGCACCACATTTTTGCTCTCATTCACTCTCTCAGTTTTGTTGCCAGTCATACACCCTTGTTCACAATCAATGCCGCTCGCCACCTTATCTTTAATTTCACTTTGTTTTTAAACTTCTGCTGCATTCATATCACTTTCTTCTTTCTTACCATCGATTGTCAAGTTTATCAGATCTCTTGTTCACTTTTCGAAACTTTTTTGCCATTTTTTTCACTGCTCTTTTCCACTCGTTTTCTATCAGACGAGCACTCATCCTGCTTGTGGCATTCTTGCTACTAACACTTTTATTGAATTATACGTATTATTGGATGAATACATATAGCACACCTCACATTTCACAAAACAACTGAAATCAAAATTAATTTTCTGTATAGACAAAGCTGCTGGCATCTTTCCTTCGCCTGTTACTATACTAAGCTCTACGTTTAACAATTCCCCAAACAAACTTAAACAAACAAGCCCACACACTAAAAACAATGCAAATGCACAACTTTTACAGCAAGTCTTACTCATAAACACACTCATTTACAATTAATTATTTCAAAAATCTTATCTGAAATGGGAGCCTTCTTTACACATCGCTACGCCTTGTTGCAACACTAGAGACACCTCCTATAGAGATGTTGACTCGCACATATAGATGCTAAAGAAAATTTTCAGTATATGATTGATTGGAAAAGAACAATGCTCATCCCTGGAAGTTGTGTATGACTGTGATTAACTGTACAAAGTTTTATTTTATTTTTTTTACTTGGTCAGAAAATACATTATACTTCACAGGAAATTATATTTTTGCTTTAATCTTTTACACTAGTGTGGGCACCCATAAATTTGAACTCATGTGCTTGCATCAGTGCTTGCTGTTACTGATGAGATTTTAATAACTGGTAATTGACTTAAGGAATTTACACCGCATAAAACGGATATTAATTAAAGGAAACTTTAACGAATACCTTCAATATTTCGGCAACGTCATGTTGCCATTTTCAGGAACATTCAAATATGGTATGTGCATGCAGGCACTAACAAAAGCAAATGAGGAAGAAGGCAAAAAACTAATATTGTTCCTCAAGTCCTAACGGTGCCCCCCCCCTAGCAGGCTAATTGGGGTCTTGGCCATTGGGCTGAAGTTCTCATGATGTAAGTCTCCCAAATTTGGGGCAGTTTCATGCTCCCTAATTTGTCGAGGTTTGGAACATTTTTTAGAGCTGCTGATGATTCCATGAATAATCTTTCGTACTTGAACTTGCTGCAGTGTATTATTTTAGTTTTCTTCCAACGAATTCTATGGTGGGTATTTAAGCATGGTCTGCAAGCCCAAAGTGGCTATACTGGTGAAAGCAGATGTAGTCTTTGTGTTCTGAAATCCTGATATTTGCTCTCCTGTCTGTTTGGTCAAAGTAGGACATTTTACAGCTACAAGAGACCTGTATACACCAGGAAGTGGTTGGTCTTTGATAGAGCGGATAAGGGATGCCAACTTTTTATATGGTCTATAACAAGAAGTTAGGTCATTTTTTGAGGATATTGGTTATTTTCTCAGAGGTGTCCCAGATGTAGGGGATGGTGATAGATTTAGTGTAATCTTTATTGTAAAGGGGGGTGAGGGGAGGTTGTGGTTTAATGGTTTTAGTATTTTTTTGGGATTGTAGCCATTGGCCAAGAATGTGTTGAGGATTTGGTTTAGTTCAGTGGTTAGGGCATCGTCATCTGAGCCGATTAATTTTGCCTATTATATAGTGTTTTTATAACCCCATATTGTGGGGGGGGGGATATTGTTGGTGAATGTATCTGCCTGTATGGGTGGGATTTCTGTAAACAAAGAAAACCAAAGATCCATCAGGCTGGCGAGTGATTAGAGTGTCTAGGAAGGGGAGGGTGTTGCTTTCCTCTTTTTCCAAGGTGAACTGGACCCTGGGGTGTGGGTTGTTTAAGTGTGTTAGGAAGGAGTGGAGTGTATCTGAGCCATGTGGCCAAATAGTGGGTTTTTGTGGGGCAGAGTTTAAGGCTTTCTCTTCAAAGGTCACCATAAAGAAGTTTGCCAAGGGTGGGGGAAAGTGGTGAACCCCATGGATGTTCCCTCTATCTGTTTGTAGATTTTCCTCACCAAACGAAATAGCCTGAGTTCATTGTGAACTGGAATAGGGCCGAGATATCGGGCGGAAATTTGGCTTGGATGAGCTCTATGGTTTCCTTGAGTGGGACATTTGTGAATAGGGAGAAGACTTCAGAACTGACCATTATGTTAGTGTGTGTTGGAGTGAGAGGTTTTCTATACTGGCTTTGAAGTGGGCTGAGTTTTTAATGTGTGATGGAGTGTTGCCAGTATATAGTGTGTGAGCGCTTTGGCTAATTTATATATGGGGGAATCAATGTCATCCACTATGGGACGTAATGCACATTTTGTTTATGTATTTTTGGAAGTCTATGTAATCGGGGGGGTCTAGAGTTATAATGTTTTAGTTTGTAACTTCCACAGGCCAAGAAGTTACCTTCTTAAGGAGTTTGTGGAGAGCTCTAATCTGAGAGCTGGTAGGATTATATTCAGTAGGGAGGTAGGTAGTACAGTCTAATAATAAAGCATTAAGTTTACCTGTGTAGTCCTTTTGGTTGAGAACCACCGTGGCATTTCCCTTATCCGCTTTGGTGATTACTATTTTTTTGTTTTTCTTCATTTTAGGAGCTGCATATTCGTCTTTGGATAAGTTGGTTTTTGGAGATCTTGCTTTGGTGAGAACACCGGCTACATTTAGTCTGATGTTGTTGTTGGCAATATGGTTAGGAAGGTTGCGAATCCCGCGTTCTATTTGGATCATTATTTCCTCGGCGGGTATTCTTTTAGGAGCTAGGCGAAATTGTGGCCACGTGAAAGTGCGCCGTGAGTGCTTCAGGCTTCAAAACTACTGAAGAGAAGTTGACTACTGTGTTGAGTGGTTGTTGTGGTACTGAAGTAGAATTCTTTATCGAGTTATTGTATCTTTTTGAATTCTTTTGTTGCCGAAGCATATGAGACGTCATAAAGAATCGTCCAAAGGTCATGGCCAACCATATCTGAAAGCTCTTCCTCTAGCGCCCATATGGTTTTGTTTTCGTCGGCAAGGTGAACACGTGTCGCGGTAATTTGTTCTCATAGTAAGGCGAAGCTCGTGCGGTTATAAATACAGAGAGCTTTCTGTGAAGTAAAATGCTGCTTAAATTTAACATAACTTGGGTTTATCTTGTTATCCCGGCAGTGTTTTAGGAAGGTCAGACGATTTAGTTGTCTCGATATCTTCAACCTCATTTTGCTGTATTGCCTGGCCTTCCGTGCAATGGAATCTCTGTGGATGATCGTAATACTTGTAGCAAGGCTTATACATTGGTCATACGTAACTGATAATTGACTTAAGGAATCTACAACGCATGAAACGGATATTAATTAAAGGAAACTTTAATGAATACCTTCAATATTTCAGCAAAATTACGTTGCCATCTTCAGGAACATACAAATACGGTATGTGCATGCAGGCACTAACAAAAGCAAATGAGGAAGAAGGCAAGAAACTAATCTTGCAAGCTGGCAACACCACCATCACACACAAAAAACTCAGCTCACTCCAAAGCCAGTATAGAAAACCTCTCACTCCAACACACTGACATAATGGTCAGTTTTGACTTCTCCTTCCTATTCACAAATGTCCCACTCAAGGAAACCCTAGAGCTCATCCTAGCCAAATTTCCGCCTGATATCTTAGCTCTATTCCAGTTCACAATGAACTCAGGCTATTTTGTTTGGCAAGGAAAATTCTACAAACAGATAGAGGAGACATCCATGGGTTCACCACTTTCCCCACCCTTGGCCAACTTCTTTATGGTGACCTTTGAAGAGAAAACCTTAAACTCTTCCCCACAAAAATCCACTATTTGGCTTCGGTACGTGGATGATGTGTTTGCTATTTGGCCACATGTCTCAGATACACTCCACTCCTTCCTAACACTTAGACAACCAACACTCCAGGGTCCAGTTCACCTTGGAAAAAGAGGAAAACAACACCCTCCCCTTCCTAGACACTCTAATCACTCGCCAGCCTGATGGATCTTTGGTTTTCTCTGTTTATAGAAAACTCACCCATACAGGCAGATACATTCACCAACAATCCCCCCCCCCCTTGCAACAATATTTGGTTATAAAAACACTATATAACAGGACAAAATTAATCTGCTCAGATGACGATGCACTAACCACTGTAATAAACCACATCCTCAACACTTTCTTAGCCAGTGGATAAAAAGCTGGCATTCCTTATCCATTCTATCAAAGACCAACTACTTCCCCTAGACCTACCTGGTGTATACCAGGTTCTTTGCAGCTCTGAATTGTCCTACTTTGGCCAAACAGGCAGGAGAGCGAATATCAGGATTTCAAAACACAAAGACTACATCTGGTTTCACCAGTACAGCCACTTTGGGCTTGCAGACCATGCTTAAATACCCGCCATATAATTTGTTGGAAGAAAACTAAAATAATACACCGCAGCAAGTTCAAGTATGAAAGATTATTCATGGAATCATCAGCAGCTCTAAAAAACGTTCCAAACCTCAACAAATTTGGGTGCATGAGATTGCCCCAAATTTGGGAGACTTACATCATGAGAACTTCAGCCCAACGGCCAAGACAACCCATTTAGCCCGCTAGGAGGCACCATTAAGACTTTATTAACAATATTAGTTTCTTGCCTTCTTCCTCATTTGTTTTTTTAGTTCTTGCTTGCACATACCATATTTGTATGTTCCTGAAGATGGCAACATGACATTGCTGAAATATTGAAGGTATTCATTGAAGTTTCCTTTAATATCCGTTTTATGCATTGTAAATTCCGTAAGTCAATTACCAGTTATGTATGACCAATGTATAAGCTTTGCTATGAGATTTTAATAAAGGTCGAAAATCTAAACTAGGTGGTGATCATTCCCATAATGTATGGCCATATACATGTCTGAAAGGAGTGATATACTGTGTATTGTGAGATACTGAAGTGATGTTATATACAAGTATCCAATTTTGTTAATATGAGAATATGAGAAATGAGAATATAATAAGAAGTGAAATGTGAATATGGTAAAGAATTGAAATGAGAATATAATTTCCTGTCAAGTATAATTTACTTTCTATCTAAGAGAAAATGAAAACACTTGCTGCAGCTATTTCTTATATAGATGATTTTAATATGTTGATACACCATTTTGTTAGTTGCATATGGAAACAATGACATCCATATTGATTTAACTCAAACTATCAATGTGAATCTAGCTTCCACTGATAAGACTTCAGTATAGGTCAGAACTGGTCTGGTAGTAGCTCTTCCTGTAATCCATAGCAACACACACTCCCGAAGGGAGACTTGTCATGCCTTATTGGATGGATGTTGAACAATTTAATGTGAAGTAAGCAGCCCTGTGTACAAGTAGCCTATGTTGCAAAGATAATTGACATAATTCATAATTGTGTTTAATTAAAGCATGAGCAAAACAAGAATATAATATCTTGTCAAGTATAATTTACTAATGTGATTAGCCAAGATGCGATGGCTAGTTTTTGGTTTGATGAGCAGTAAATGATGCTTTGTCTTGATAGTAATATTGCTGAATGCTGTTCGTTGGTAATTTCATGAAATGCTACTCACACTTTTTATGGATTAATTAGTGTGAACACTGACACAATCAGTAAAACCAAAGCATTACACACTGAAGTACCTTGAAGGGTGCAGTCTTGTTGTCAAAATTATTCTTGTTGAGAGGCTTATACGCTGGTTAAACATGATAACTAATATTTAAGGAATTGACAGCGTATACTAGAAATATAGATTAAATAAACTTTAATTTATACTTTCCGATATTTCGCCGAACGTCACGTTGCCATCTTCTTGGGAACTTACTACTAAGACACGTGCACACAAGTACTAATAACAGCAAATGAGACCAAAGCTAGGAAGCTAGCGTTTTCCTAAAGTCCTGATGGTGTCCCCTGGCGGGCTATATTGGTAGTTCTTGGCCTTTGGGTTGAAGTTCTTCTGATAAACGTTTCCCAAATTTGGGGCAGTCTCATGCATCCAAATTTGTTGAGGTTTGGCATGTTCCTAAGGGCCGAGGCTGATTCCATGAATAGTCTTTCATACTTGAACTTGCTGCGGTGTATTACTGTGGCTTTCTTCCATCTTATTCTGTGGCGAGTATCCAGAGCGTGGTCTGCAAGCCCAGAGTGGCTGTACTGGTGAAATCGGATGTGTTTCCTTGTGTTCTGAGATTCTGATATTTGCTGTCCCGCCTGTTTGGCCAAAGTAGGACAGTTTACAGCTGCAAGGGACCTGGTATACACCAGGTAGGTCTAGGGGAAGTGGTTGGTCTTTGGTGGAGCGGATAAGGGATGCCAGTTTTCTATGTGGTCTGTAACAAGTGGTCAAGTCATGTTTTTTTAAGATTTTATTGATTTTTTCCGAGATGCCTCGGATGTGGGGAATGGTGATGGATTTAGAGTAATCTTTATTGTGAAGGGGAGGGGGTGTGGGTTGTGGATAACTGGGTTAAGTATTTTTTGGAGGGGGTAGCCGTTGGCTGAGAAAGTGTCACGGATGTGATTTAGTTCAGTGGTTAGGGCTTGATCATTAGAACAGATTATTTTTGCCCTGTTGAATAATGTTTTAATAACTCCATATTGTTGTGAGGGGGGGGGGGGTAGGATTGTTGGTGAATGTATCTGCCTGTATGGGTGGGTTTTCTATAAACTGAGAAAACCAAGGTTCCATCAGGTTGGTGGGTGACTAGTGTGTCTAGGAAGGGGAGGTTATTGTTTTCCTCTTTTTCCAGAGTGAATTTGATTCTAGGGTGTTGGATGTTTAAGTGTGTTAGGAAGGAGAGGAGTGAATCCGGGCCATGTGACCAAATAGCGAAGACATCATCAACGTAGCGAAGCCATATGGTAGGTTTTTGTGGGGCTGAGTTTAAGGCTTTCTCTTCAAACGTCTCCATGAAGAAGTTGGCCAAGGGTGGGGAAAGTGGTGAACCCATGGCTGTCCCCTCTATCTGTTTGTAGAATTTTTCCTGACTTTCGTCAACCTTTGTTAACCTTTCGTCAGCTACCTTAAAGCCAGAAGCACTCCACGCTCTGTCACGTGGTCACAACTTCGGCATTGCTCCTAAGAAATTACCGGCCTAGGAATTAATGATCCAAATTGAACGCGGGATTCGCCAACTTCCAAACCACATCGCCAACGATATTAGATTGGATGTAGCCTGTGTTCTCAATAAAGCAAAACCTCCAAAATCCAACATATCCATTAGTGAATACAAGGCACTACAAGAATTGAAGAGAAACAAAAAAATAGTGATCACCAAAGCTGATAAGGGGAACGCCACTGTGGTACTCAATCTTAAAGACTACACAGGTAAGCTCAAGGCTTTATTATTAGATCGTTCCACTTACCTCCCCATTGATTACAATCCCACCAACTCACAAATTAGAAAACTCCATAGGCTCCTTAAGAAGGTCACTTCTTGGCCTGTGGAGATTACCAACAGACTAAAACCCTATAACTCTAGACCCCCCCCCTGCATATATGGGCTACCAAAAATACACAAAGAAAATGTGCCATTACGTCCCATAGTGGATGGCATTGATTCCCCCACTTACAAACTAGCCAAGCATTTAGCCAAAGCGCTCTCACACTATACTGGCAATACACCATCACACATAAAAAACTCAGCCCACTTCAAAGCCAGTATAGAAAACCTTACACTCCAACATAATGACATAATGGTCAGTTTTGATGTCTCCTCCCTATTCACGAATGTCCCCCTCAAAGAAACCTTAGAGCTAATCCAAGCTAAATTTCCTCCCGATATCTCAGCCCTATTTCAGTTTACAATGAACTCAGGCTATTTCGTTTGGCAGGAAAAATTCTACAAACAGATAGAGGGGACAGCCATGGGTTCACCACTTTCCCCACCCTTGGCCAACTTCTTCATGGAGACGTTTGAAGAGAAAGCCTTAAACTCAGCCCCACAAAAACCTACCATATGGCTTCGCTACGTTGATGATGTCTTCGCTATTTGGCCACATGGCCCGGATTCACTCCTCTCCTTCCTAACACACTTAAACATCCAACACCCTAGAATCAAATTCACTCTGGAAAAAGAGGAAAACAATAACCTCCCCTTCCTAGACACACTAGTCACCCGCCAACCTGATGGAACCTTGGTTTTCTCAGTTTATAGAAAACCCACCCATACAGGCAGATACATTCACCAACAATCCTACCCCCCCCCCTCACAACAATATGGAGTTATTAAAACATTATTCAACAGGGCAAAAATAATCTGTTCTAATGATCAAGCCCTAACCACTGAACTAAATCACATCCGTGACACTTTCTCAGCCAACGGCTACCCCCTCCAAAAAATACTTAACCCAGTTATCCACAACCCACCACTCCCTCCCCTTCACAAAAAAGATTACTCTAAATCCATCACTATTCCCTACATCAGAGGCACCTCGGAAAAAATCAATAAAATCTTAAAAAAACATGACCTGACCACATGTTACAGACCACATAGAAAACTGGCATCCCTTATCCGCTCCACCAAAGACCAACCACTTCCCCTAGACCTACCTGGTGTATACCAGGTCCCTTGCAGCTGTAAACTATCCTACTTTGGCCAAACAGGCAGGACAGCAAATATCAGAATCTCAGAACACAAGGATTACATCCAATTTCACCAGTACAGCCACTCTGGGCTTGCAGACCACGCTCTGGATACTCGCCACAGAATAAGATGGAAGAAAGCCACAGTAATACACCGCAGCAAGTTCAAGTATGAAAGACTATTCATGGAATCAGCCTCGGCCCTTAGGAACATGCCAAACCTCAACAAATTTGGATGCATGAGACTGCCCCAAATTTGGGAAACGTTTATCAGAAGAACTTCAGCCCAAAGGCCAAGAACTACCAATATAGCCTGCCAGGGGGCACCATCAGGACTTTAGGAAAACGCTAGCTTCCTAGCTTTGGTCTCATTTGCTGTTATTAGTACTTGTGTGCACGTGTCTTAGTAGTAAGTTCCCAAGAAGATGGCAACGTGACGTTCGCCGAAATATCGGAAAGTATAAATTAAAGTTTATTTAATCTATATTTCTAGTATACGCTGTCAATTCCTTAAATATTAGTTATCATGTTGTCAAAATATTTCATACCTTGGACAGTTATAGAAATCGACTGAGCAAAGCATTGGAGCTTTTTAGTTGATACAAGTGATATAGGCTGCATGTATTTCATCATTCACCTTTCTGCATCCTTGGTATAACTTTTAATTTGCAGTTACATTACATGGCATTTCAGTGATTTCTTTCTGTATTTCTACTTGAAAAAGTTTAGTGAAATTTGACCAGAACCAGTTAAGTAAAACCATGTATTGTGGTAAGATTCTTAGTGTCTGTTCTCTCAGTATTTACAATATAAACTGTTGATACACATTTGTCTTTACTGATTTTTATTTTAACTGTTAATTTTATTTTTTTTAAAAAAAAAACTTTTATAGGTTCTGTTCAGAACGTCTTCAGTCATTGATCAAAACTCTTGAAATATCAGATATTACAGATTTTTCTGCCATTATTCTTCTTTGCAACTTTGCCACACTAGTTAGTACATACATGAAAGGTAATATTATGTACCTTCATATTAAATCTTTAATTTATGTTTTTTTCACCCATTTATATTATATGCTCAGACAAGTATAAAACTTAATTGAGATAATCATAAAAAAAGTCATTTGCAATTAGGGATGCACTGAATATTCAGTTTTGTTTCAGCTGATTCAGTGTGTTTTTTTCAAATATTCAGCTGCAGTTGAATCAGTTGAAAGATTTGATATTTGTCCAGGCAAAGCAGAAAAATTCCTCTTATACGTGTAATAACAAACACAATGAATTAAGAATCTTCCCCTTATATTTGTGGCTCGATACAATAGGCACTTTCTGTGTTGTTTTTATTTTAGTGTATATTTTGCTGTCTTAAAAGTTATTTATGTTATGGAGTTTAAAAATTTGTCTTAAAATATTCAGAAATAGTACAGTTTTGGCCATGAAAAATAGCCGAACCAATATTCGGAAGTTTCATGAATTATGTGAAGATTCAAAATTTGCAATTGCAAAATATACAAACAATTAAATATCTGGGCGATACAGGAAAAAGGAAATATACGTAGGTGGTCTGAAAAGTTCTCGGCCTAACAATGAAAAAACGAATTTATAATTTCAAAATTATTTTTACTTTTCAACATAATCTCCCTTAAGACTAATACATTTATTCCTGTGATGCTCCTGCGCCATTATCCCGTCCCTGTAGTGGTTCTCAGTAAGACTGCAAAATACCCCTCTACAGCTGCAATCACCTCTTGATTCAAAGAAAAACGCTGACCAGCAAGGAAGTTTTTAGTTTTGGGAAGAGATAGAAGTCAGAGAGAGCCAAATCTAGGGAATAGGCTAGATGTGCCAACAATTCATAGTGCAGATCTCTTAATTTTCCCATTGCTAAAACACCTTTGTGGGCAGGTGCACTATCCTGATTAAAGATGATTTTTTTTCTTCTGCAAACCAGGTCTTTTCTCATGAATTTTTTTATCTAGTCTGGTTAAAAGATCAGAATAATATTCCCCAGTTATTGTTTTACTCTTTTCAAGATAATTAATAAACACAATCCTTTAGCATCCCAAAACATCTATGCCGTAACCTTGTCTTTGGCACTGAACAACTGGCTTCTGTCCACTGTTTTGATTGCCGTTTGGATTCTGGTGTGTACTGGTGAATCCAAGTCTCATCCATAGTAATAAATTGATGCACAAAACCAGTTTTATTCTTCTTATTAAAACACTCCAAGCATGGTTCAGAGATTTTCATGCGAGTATGTTTATGATCAGCGTGGCACCTGTCTAGCGGAAAGTTTTTTCATTTGCAATTCTTCTTGCAAAATATATCCTACATGTTCTTTTGATATGCCTATAGTCTCAGCAATTTCATGCACTTCGATTCGCTAGTCATCCAATATCATATCGTGCACTGATAAATGATTTCTGTTGTTGTTGTTACACTGTTTGGACGTCCTTCACGTGTATCATCTTCAAGGCTCGTATGGCTGCATTTAAACTTGGCACCACATTTATTAATTGTTGAAAACAAAGGAGAAGAGTGCCCATAAACTTTTATAAATTTCAAATGAATTTCTTTTGGCAATAAACCTTCGTTTACAAAGAATTTTATAAACACATGATACTAAATTTTATACATTTCAAGGGATACAGACAACAGTTTGGCTTTCCACAGCTGTATAAAAAACTACTTCATAGAATGACTTGCAATTTCACATGGATGCTTATGACAGATGTACCAACTTAGAAGAAAAAAAATCTTGTCGATAGTGTTGCCATTTATGGTCGAGGCTGAGAACTTTTCAACCACCCCACGTATAAGTGTGTGTGTGTTTAAAATTGAATGACTAGAAACCGAGAAAAATGAAAACAAAGTTTATAATAAATTTAGTTTAATCCTTTATCCAAGTGCGAGCAAACAAAGTTTGCACCTGAAAGTATCTTCAGGACTGAGGTAAGGTAGTACAACACCGGGCAGCTCATAGCAAAGGTGGACCAAGCTAACATCACTCCTATCTCAGTATCTCCCATAATGCAAAACACATCTCCTTGCGGATATGTATAATGTTATGCATAACATTAAAGGAAGGGCCACTACCCAGACTAGTTTCGACCTTTATTGAGGTCTCTTCAATGGGAGCCAGGTTATTATAGTCTAACTAAGTGAAAAATAAACTTTCACCATCTTTCTCTAAATCCAGAGTAATTTAATAAAAAAGGTGGCACACCTTTTGGAAACTCCTGTAGGTAGAGACGACCTTGCTATTGCTTCTGCCTGGTATCTCCACATCTGGGCCTGGCTCCCACTGAAGAGACTTCAATAAAGGTCGAAACCAGTCTGGGTAGTGGCCCTTCCCTTAATGCATAACATTATACATATCTGCAAGGAGATGTGTTTTGCATTATGGGAGATACTGAGATAGGAGTGATGTTAGCTTGGTCCACCTTTGCTACGAGTTGCCTGGTGTTGTACTACCTTACCCCAGGCCTGAAGATACTTTCAGGCGCAAACTTTGTTTGCTCACACTCGGATAAAGGATTAAACTAAATTTAATATAGTCTAACCAAGTGAAAAATAAACTTTCAAAAACAAAGTTTATTAGCACAACTCAGGATAGTTCAAGTTTCAGGATACCATCTATAAACATAATTATGGCCTTGCAATGGGTAATCTGTTGTCACTTGTACTTGCGAACATCTCTTTAGAGGATCTGGAAGTTAAAGCCATCTCTTCTTATCCTTTAAAACCAAGAATATGGAAAAGATGTAGTGATGACATTTTCCTGATTTGGAGCCATGGCAGTGAATCTCTCCTGAACTTCCTAGACCATCTAAATAATCAACATCCCAACATAAAAATTTATGGCTGAGTTTGAAGCTAATGGTTCTCTTTCTTTTTTGGACATCAAACTGACCCGTTTCTCAGAGAAATTAAAAATCTTGATTTACAGAAAAGCTACCCACACCAACAGATATCTCCATGGTCAATCCCATCATTATCCTCCTCAAAAGTTAGGAATCATTTCTACACTAGGACATCGTGCTCACTCTCTTCTTGATGATGAGATAGAACTTAATAAAGAACTCAATTTTCTCAGGTCTACTTTTCAACTAAATGGTTATTCACAAAAAAGAATTGACAAATTCCTATTAAATCCATCCACTTACCATAATGAAGAGACCAATAGGGTGAAACGTAATATTTCTATACCATACATAAGCTCTGTCTCACCCAAATTGGCTAAGGTTCTTAGGAAATACAACATAAGAACTTTATTTACTGCTCTTCTGACAATCCACTCCTTAGTGAGCCGTCCGAAACCTAGATCTCATAACCTTAAATATCCCAGTGTTTAGCAGATTTAGTGCAACTCTGATATGCCATACTTTGGCCAAACAGAGAAATTAATCGAGTTACGCATTGAAGAACATAAGAGAGACATCAGTTACAGGAGAACACGAGCCAGCTTTGTCTAGTCATGTTCTGTTCTCGTCCGATTCTAATGAAGAAAACCTTAGCCATACAGTCCTATGGGACAAGTCTAATAGCATTTTCCGTTGCCACAATGAATTAGAAAGAAAGATAATAGAATCAAAAGAAATTATTCTCAACATCCTACATCTCAACAAAAACCTGAGTTACAACCTTTCAGACTGTCATTGAGCTATGATCAAATACTGGCGTTCGCGAAATACTTTACGCATGCATACACCCAACAATGAAGCCAACGAGAGAACAGTTTTGAATGCACAGACTTCAACATTGAATATGTATACACTAAATTTCCGTGATGTTTACAGTTATTTCCTCTATGTTTTACTGGTTATTTCTTTTTTAATGTGCACCTGAAGAAGGCTGATACAAGCTGAAACTAGTTGTGCTAATAAACTTTGTTTTCATTTTTCTCAGTTTCTAGTCATTAAATTTTTTTTAAAATGTATATCAATCAATTAAATCAATCTTCCTACACATGTAATCAATCTTCGCACACACACACACATGCACACAATCTATGATTAAACATGTAAAAATAAAATCAAAGCAAAATAGAAGAAAAAGTAAGCACTGAGAATCTAAAGTAAATCTACCAAAACAACAAATGCTATTTCATGTTAACAAATAATCTAAAAAATAATAATAATAATGGATGCAAATGAAAAACAGGCAAATTCTTTGCATTAATCTATGGCTGAAATGATTGCATTTGATAACAGGCCTTACACATTAGTTTAAATATAGAAGGATTTCCCAGGCTAATGCATATACTTTTTGGCAGTGCAATTTCTCAGAGGAAATTTGTTTTGGCACTAACTATCAGAGTATTCGTTGAAAGAGTTCTTTTTGGAACCCTTATTTGAAAAACTTAAAAAAACTTAAAAAAATACAAACATATATATAGAAACTAAGTTTCTATATATTTGTATGTATGTACGTCTTTTTATTTTCCCATTTTCATGTGGCCATAATATGACCACATGCTTAGGTGAAGTATTATTTCTCAATCTTTCTTCATTCTGCAATTTGACTGAAGCACCAAATATTTGTCCAAACATGTTAATAAAATTAAATTTCACAAACATATTTTGAACAAAAAATACATTTCAACTGAATACTTATATTCGGTTATTCAGTCAAATCATGGTTCAGCGCATCCCTATTTGCAATAGCTTTGTTTAGTTACATCATTTATTATCACAGCAGTTGTATTTAATAAGTTTTTGGTTATTTATTTATTGTATTTTATTGTCATGTAAAATCAGTTTTGAGACAAGGTTGCATACAATCTCCACTGTTATTCATCATCTATATGGATTACATTATGAAAGAAAGTGGTATTAAACCTGATATTAAAATTGGAGATGTTAATCTCAGATAATGTTATACTTCTAAATAAATCCAGTACAAGTCAGCAGAATTACTTAAATTGAATAACTATTATAACAAATATAGTTTGAAAATCAGTTTTATAAAGACCAAAAACTATGGAAATAAGCAGGAACATAGAAAACTTCAACTGTGTTCTCAATGTTGAACATATAAAGCAAGTAAAATATTTCAGCTATTTAGGTATAATTTTTAGTGAAGATGCCGAACTAAATATGGAAATAAGCAACAGAATTAGCAGAGCTGATATGGTGGTGATTCAGCTGAATGAATTTATATGGAATAAGAGAACACTAAACTAACACTATATAAGACAGTGTTCAAGACAGTTTTAACTTATGGATCTTAGGGCTGGGTTAGAAGTAAAACAGTTGAGCAGACAGGGGATCACAGATGAGATTAAGTTTCGGAGAAAAAAATTATCAGAGTGAACATATGACAGTGATATTAAAAATAAAAATATCAGGAATGAACTTGACGTTATTAGCATTCAGGAATGTGTGAGCAGAGTTAATCTTAGTTGGTATGGTCATTTAAACAAAATGGAAAAGGAAAGATTATCAAAGCAGATATTTTCATGGCTAAGATGTAGACAGATTGATACAATTAGAAGTGCTCTAGAACATTGCCTCCCAAACTTATGGATGTAAAAGCCCCTTTGAAAAAAATTAAAATATTTCAAAGACCCTCATCGAAAGAAAAAAAAAAACATCATAATACAGACATATTATAATATATATTGTATTTATATTTGATACAAAACATACACAGCAAATATTGCAAAAATCAAATGTAATTATTACATTTTTTAGCATCTTACATACACATTTGACATGGCAGATTATCTTATATATTTATATAGATAGATATGTTATTGTGCATTTGCAGTACAAGCACATGAGACATAAAATGATTAGTAATAAACAAAGTAAGAATTAAAAACATAAAAGAAGTTTAATAACAATTTAATGTGATGGATGTGTTTTAATACTGCTACACAAATATAAAAAATAACAAAAAATAAATAATAAAAATTAAATACGTTTCTTTTAAGATAAAAAAAATCTACTTTAGTCTTAAAACATTTACATTTTTTTTTTTTCATTATTTCACGGCCCCCTCAACAAAATTTACGGCTCCCAAGGGGACCATGGCCCACAGTTTGGGAAGCGCCGCTCTAGAAGACTGAAATATAAGATTTGACAATATTGGAATCCTATCATGTCACAGACTAATTTGGAGGAAAATTGTCAATAAGGAATAAGTAATAATAATGTAAACTTTTCATGTCATACCATCATAGTATCCTGTACACTCCTTGAGTATTCATATTGTCATTTATAATATCCTTATTGTCTTCAAGGTTCACTATAGTGAGTACAGGCATGGCAGACCTGAGGCACCTGAAGGTGCATATTAAATGAAGGAAACTTCATGTAATATGCACCTTTTATATTATCTGTAGACTGGTCCCTACTCTTCTTGCTCCTTCCTCCCAAACGCTAGAGGATTCGAGGGCTAGGAGTGAATCTTTCCTGATTTCCTATTTTCTCACTTCATGCAGTGGGAATCTGCCTTCTCTCCTGTACCTGTCCAGCCTTAATGATGGACACTTCACAAGAGGAGTGGCAGGCTGGCTGGCTACAGTATCTGCCTTTAAACTTCATGAGTAGTATAGCTAGAAGAGACTTGAAAAATGCTACCATGTACAGGACAATCAACACGTCTGCCCTAAAACCACATTATTATTATTACGGGGCAACTCCAAGGAGTCCTTAGACTCATCGAGGGAGGCCCTAACATCATGTCAAGAACAACTATTCGACATTCACACGGTATCTATGATACCTCGCCTTGAACTCATTCACAGTCATGGCACCCACAACAGACTCTGGCAGCTTATTCCACTCATTCACCACTCTCCAAGTAAAAAACCTAGCTCTAACACTCTTGCCCAGCTTCCATGTATGGCCCCTAGTCCTCCCACCACCAGTCCTATTCTCAAAAATATCTTTTAAATTAATCTTATAGAAACCCTTCAGTAATTTGAATGTCTCAATCATATCACCCCTTTTCCGCCTATCAACTAATTTCTGCAACCCACAAATCTTCAACCTGTTCTCAGCAGGTTCATTCCATAGACCCGCTATCATCTTGGTCACTCGTCTCTGGATCCTCTCCACCTCCTCCCCATCAAGAAGAAACCCTAATGCCCAAATCTGGGCACAGTAGTGCCCAGATGGGGTCTTATCAAGGCTCGATACAGAGGAACAATAACCTGTTTGTCTCTGCTTGTTCAAGTAATTTTCAGCAACCAAGTGATTTGATGAGCTGATTTAGCCACTTTTGCAATGTGCCCACTAAACTTCAACTCCCTATCCGCCAACACTCGTTACTCGTCTCTGGATCCTCTCCACTTCCTCCCCATCAAGAAGAAACCCTGACGCACAAATCTGGGCACAGTAGTGCCCAGATGGGATCTAGATGGGGTCTTATCAAGGCTCGATACAGAGGAACAATAACCTGTTTGTCTCTGCTTGTTCAAGTATTTTTCAGCAACCAAGTGATTTGATGAGCTGATTTAGCCATTTTTGCAATGTGCCCCCTCTCAGCAGGTTCATTCCATAGACCCGCTATCATCTTGGTCACTCGTCTCTGGATCCTCTCCACCTCCTCCCCATCAAGAAGAAACCCTAATGCCCAAATCTGGGCACAGTAGTGCCCAGATGGGGTCTTATCAAGGCTCGATACAGAGGAACAATAACCTGTTTGTCTCTGCTTGTTCAAGTATTTTTCAGCAACCAAGTGATTTGATGAGCTGATTTAGCCACTTTTGCAATGTGCCCACTAAACTTCAACTCCCTATCCGCCAACACTCGTTACTCGTCTCTGGATCCTCTCCACTTCCTCCCCATCAAGAAGAAACCCTGACGCACAAATCTGGGCACAGTAGTGCCCAGATGGGATCTAGATGGGGTCTTATCAAGGCTCGATACAGAGGAACAATAACCTGTTTGTCTCTGCTTGTTCAAGTATTTTTCAGCAACCAAGTGATTTGATGAGCTGATTTAGCCATTTTTGCAATGTGCCCCCTAAACTTCAACTCCCTATCCACCAACACTCCCAAATCCCTGGCCTCGTCAATCTCCTGGAGTACAGTTCCCCCAATGTGATATACTGCTGCTAATCTTTTCATCCCAAAATGCTTAACTTTACATATTGCCACATTAAATTGACATCCATTCTCCTTAGCCCAGTCCTCCAAACTATCCAAATCATCTTGCAAAATTTTGACATCCTGTGCACTCACTATTGCTTTACCTAACTTTGCATCATCAACAAACAAATGAACACTTCCTCTCAGATCCTTTCCTATATCATTGATGAACAAATTGAAAAGTAGTGGTCCAAGAACAGAAACCTTGCGGCATATCACTAGTCATTAGTGATATGCTGCAAGGTTTATTTAGACCGTTTTTTGGACTCTACTCCGGAATAACCACTCTCTGATATCTCTCCATCAACCACCCTCCTATCCATCTCACCAACCCTATATCCATCCCCATATGCTGCAGTTTACTGATTAGAATTCCAAAGGCCTTAGCAAGGTTCAGTAGAATCACTGTAAACCCATTACCCTCATCCAGTTCAGCCGTCACTGTGTTATAAAACGTGATCAAGTTACTGAGGCATGATCTACCCTTCACAAAACCATATTGTCCCCCATACAGTATTCCATTTCCATCTACCCAATCCTGTATTTTTCTCTTGACCAATTTCTCCAAGGCCTTGACAATGATTCCTGATATGATAATCGGTCGGTATTTACAACAGCATTCTTGGAACCTCATTTATGCAGTGGAACTATTTTCCCCTCTTTCCACCCGCTCGGGACTAACCAGACCTGAGACTCAAATTAAACAAACTGGTCAAGGGCACTGACAATTCTTTAGCCGCTTCACATATGACACGAGCTGGTATTCCATCCAATCCCACGGATATATTGACATTGAGGTTTTGTAATAGAATATTCACCTCCACTTCATTCACCACAATTCCCGTATAAACTATTGGTTCATTCATTCCTGCAATGTCACCACCTGGATGATATACTCTTGCAAAGTGCTCGCTCAGTAATTCAACCATATCAACTGATTCGGTTACCTCCCTGCCATCGGCATTCTTTAAAATCGTTCTGCCATATACATTTTTTCTTTTACTTGCAACATATCGAAAACACTGTTTGGGATTCTCTTTAGCCCGTATGACTAGTGTTCTTTCATAATTCGCTTTTGCTTTTGTTACCACACTCGTTACCCTTCTGGCCTGCGCTTTATACTGTTCATGTGCCTGCTGGTCACCTTTCTCCTTAAATTCCTTTCACAGTTGTTTCTTTTTTTTTTTTTCTGCAGCTCAAGCATAATGGTGTTATTCATCCATTTAACCCCTACTTGATTTATTATTCGGACTCTAGGCTTACAGTCAGCCATTGCCTCATGCAAACACTTGTTAACCGCCTTCCATGCACTATCAACATCCAGCCCTTGCAGTTTTACATACCATGGCACTGAACCAATCAAACTCCTAAGGTTGTCATACTTACAAGCCCGATAATTCCACATGTACCTTATCTTAATTGTAAATTCCACACCTTTTAGCCACCTCCCAAGTCAAGACCCTATGATCACTCTCACCAATTGGTGGCAACGTGGTCATATTCCTTACAGCCAAATTCTCAGATGCAATTACTAGGTCAAGCACTCTTTGACCCCTAGTATTTTCCATTACATGCTGTCTCAGATAGTTCTTCTTCTTCTTCTTCCTTATACCCTCTTTTACCTTGTGGTGTCGAGGGTCCATTGATCATCGGACCTCACTCCGTTTACAGGATAAGCTGGTCAGCCTTATGCCCCGGTGTATCCTATGGCCTGTAGTGTTGAGTTCTCAAGGCCAGTTTGCCTGCTTTGCGGGATGAAAAACCCCAGAATAAACTGGGGAAAAAACCCTGCTGTCCACGCCCAAGACTGGCTAACTTGGCTATGGCTGAGGAAGATCCTTCAGCTCCTCACATCACCGACGGGAATCGAACCTAGGACACTCCTTCCCCAGCTATATGGTTGCGAAGCGCATAACCACTAGCTAACCGCGCGGACCGTCTCAGATAGTTATCCCTTAATAACCGCATAAAATCCAATTTCTTCCTCCCGTGTGTCCTCTCCTCCTCCCAATCAATGTTACCATAGTTGAAATCTCCAATAATAATTACCCTCCTTCCACTCATTTTTTCTATTTGCTTATGCATACTATCTCCACCGTCTATTCCATCACCTGGTCTATAGCAGCACCCAACTGTATATTTTGTTCTGCTAGCCTCAATCTCACACCAAACAGCCTCAAATGTGCTCTTTTCTTTATCCTGCAGGTCCACTTCTATTCTCCTTGGCTGTAGGTCATCAGCTATCATCAATAACATTCTTCCCCCATTTTATTCTCCCTGTCACTCCTGAACACACCATACCCCTCACATTCAATCCCACTAGTTATATCATCTTCTGTCAGCCATGTTTCACTAATGCCAATAACCTGTGGCCTGGAAGTGCCAACCAAGGCCAAAAATTCTTCCTTCTTGTTCCTAATACTTCTGGCATTAGTATACATGATTTGCAGAAGCCCATTTGTCTCATCCCTATTTTGATGGCTTATACTAACTATCCCATTCTAATTTGTTGTCCTTCAAACTCGCTTGGGCATATTACACACATTCATACACTCAACTGTATTCTTAAAATCTGAATATCTACTCCCCCCCCCCTTAATAACTCTAGTTTCCCTGATTCTGCACATCCACTTCCACTTCATTCAACAACACCTTTCATGTCTCCGTACACCAAATGTAAACCATCCATCTTATATAAATCCTTTTGCCCATCAAACTCACTCCACACATCCACAAATTCCACACCACTCCTCCTGCATAATCCTTGCATAAAGTTATTAGCAATTTTGGCCCTCCTTCTATACTCTTCACTGTCATACCGCGGCAACAGACTCACCATTCTAACTCTCTCACGCTGCTCTTTTGCTACTTCAAGTTATTCCTTCACATCCTCTCTCATAGCCATTTTGTCTCCTTTCAAATCATTCGTTCCTGTTACTACTATCAATTCTTTCGCCCTCTGTTTTTGTTTTCTAATTGACTCGCTTACATACTTAATGTTTGCATTAAGTATGTAAACTTCTCACCTGCCTTCCAACCTGGAAGGCAGGTGAGAAGTTTACAATGTGGTCTATTATAAATATTAGCCATATTTCAAAAATTATTGTTGGAAGTTTTTCACTTGGTTATAAATTAAAGATACCAAGAAATTATATACTTGGTTTAATCCTTTATCCAAGTGTAAGCAAACAAAGTTTGCACTTGAAGTATTTTCAGTACTGGGGCAACTCGTATATTGAAGTATAATGACTTCACATTGCTTGCCTTAGTATCTCATAATGCAAAGCACATCTCCTTGTAGACATGTATGATGATATGCATCATGGGGAAGGGTCACTACCCAAACTGGTTTTGAATTTTATTGAGGTTTCTTCATTGGGAGCCAGCAGACGAGAGGTGGTGCTAAAGTTGAAGTAATGCAGAAGTCATATTTTCATATACGAGTTGCCAAAAGGTGTCGCAACTTTTGGCAACTCGTTGTTGTGATAAGCGATGTGCTTTGCATTATGGGATACTAAGGCAAGTGATATGAAGTCTTAGCTTCCTTATACGAGTTCTCTCAGTTGTGAAAATACTTCAGGCGCAAACTTTGTTTGCTTACACTTGGATAAAGGATTAAAGTATATAATTTCTTGGTATCTTTAATTTCAACAGTTAATATTTGGATGTTATTCAAACCTGGAAAATTAAAAGTGATTGAGAAAGAATTGGAAAGTTTTAAATGAAATGTAATCAGAATTGCTGAAAGCCATTGGCCAGGCTAAGGAATGTTAGAGCTATAATGTGGCAGAATACATCATACAGGTAGAAAAGGTCAACAACACAGAGAAGGAGTTGCATTAATTATTAAAAAAAAAACATCTGATCACTTCTCTCCTAGAAATCAGACCAATATTTTCTAGAATAATAGCAGCTAGATTCAAAACAAAAGAGAAGAACATATACCTAAAAATCATTCAAGTATATGCACCTGATCAATCACATGAAGAAGAAGAATATCTAGAATTTCTTGAATATCTTCAAGATGAAATAAATGCTATCAAGAAAATAAATATCACTTTAATCATGGGTGACTTCAATGCTAAGATTGGAACATTCACAGAAGATAAAAGAGATGTAATGGGAAAGTTTGGGGTTGATGAAACCAATGAACGAGGTGAAATACTACTAAATTTTTGCAAGTTAAATAACCTATTTATTGCTAATACAATATTTTTCACAGAAAAAATCATAAATATACCTGGACTCAAATGGAGAAGCTAAAAATTGTATAGATTATATAATAATAATAAAAAATGGAAAGCCTCAATCAGTAATATACGGAGGCTGTTCAATAAGTTATAAGACTATATTTTTATAGAAAACAGATTACCTTTAATCATCATCATTTACATGGTTTTTCGAAGTAACTACCGTGAGACGCGATGCATTTGTCCCAACGTTGCGTCCACTTCTTAAACACATGTGAAAGTCTGTTTTTGTGAGAGTTCTTTCAAAACTGCCTCCGCAGCTTTTACACATGCTTTGTTGCTTTTGAAATGGCGGCCTCTTAGTGGTTTCTTGAGTTGAGGAAACAGCCAGAAATCGCACGGTGCGAGATCAGGACTGTATGGAAGGTGTGGTAGGATATCTGTGTTATTCTTCTGCAAAATGTCCACTACACCACCAGCAATATGTGGCCTTGCATTATCATCGTGCAATAAGAAGCCATTCTTCAGCAATGGACGCTTCCCTTTGACGTGCCATACCATTGTCCGTAATACATCCGCATAGCGTGAGCCGTTTACAGTATTCCCGGATTCTACAGCGTGTTGGTAAACAATGTCTTCGTAGTCAAAAAACATTATGGTCATAACTTTACCAGCCGATTGTACAGTTTTTTTTCTTTCTTGGGGGTAGGTGAAGACAGATGCTTCCATTCACTGCTTTGTTGTTTCATTGTAGGGTCATAGTGATACAACCAAGCTTCAGCAGATGAAGCTTGGTTGTATCACTATGACTATGGTTGTATCTGCTGTTATGATGCGTTTTAAGAAATTGTCACCTTCTTGTTCCAGTCTTTCTTTCCATTCTGTGCATACATCCACTCGATGCTGCATTTGCTCCGGTGTCAAGAGTTTGGGAATTCATCAGGCGCAAACACGTTTCAGTCCCAAATGTTCAGCCATGATTGAGTGAACACTTCCCACAGAAATATTCAGGACAACATGCAGCTGGTGTACTGTAATTCTGCGATCCTCCTTGATTATCATCAAGGATAATCACTGCTGTGTTGATCATTGTCTCTGTGATGAACGTTGAAGGTCTTCCCTCACGTTCAAGATCTTCCACATTTTGCCTTCCTTCCTTAAAAGTTTTATGCCAGCGAAAAACACTTGCCCTCGACATTACTTCATCTTGGAAAGCTTTGCGTATCATGTTAAAAGTGTCAAATGCCGATTTTTGCAAACGCACACAAAATTTAATCGCATAATGCTGTTCCAAGGACGCTTCCATTTCAACAACTGGTTGCGGCTCGTAGGCGTGCCGAAACAAGCTTGCGTTTAGTCACGTGACACTCTGGCACATCAGCCCGTATACACCATCTATCAACCTCTTTTGTTAATACAGACAGCAACATTTCTTTATTCCACAGAAATTAATATTGTGACGAGTGGTTTTTCGACAGTAAAATTAGTCTTATTACTTATTGAACAGCCCTCGTAAAAACTGTAAGAATCATAGATATGGACATGGATCATAAACTTTTAACAGTAAAATTAAAATTGAAATTTAAAATCAACTTCACAACCTAAAAGAATAAATGTTTTAAGAATATATCAAACTTTTAGAAGAAAATCTCAATGACAATCAAATAGAAAATATAGAAAAGTTATAAAAGAAAGTATTTTAAAATCCTCAACTGAGGCCCTTGGTTATCCCGTTAGGACCAGTGATGAGTGGGTGACTGGTGAAATTCTGAATCTGATTGCTAAAAGAAGACAAACAAAACTAAAAATTGCAAAAGAAAACTTTGCAGAAAACAGGAATATCTACAGTTTAATTAAAAGGGAAATAGATTTAAAATGTAAAAAATGAAAAGAAGAACATCTTGAAGATAAAGCCAAGCAATGTGAAGAAGCCAGTAAAAATCATGATTTAAAGACTATTTTCAGAATAATAGAGGAAATATCTAAAACATATACTCCTAAATTTTAATTCATTAAACTAATGATGAACATCTTTTGTAGACAAAATTATGTAAAGATATTTAAATGCTTTTATGCTCCAATTGTAGTAGTTTTGTTAATTATATTGGCAGCTCAGTTTTCACAGGATATTTGTCATAGGAGAATACTATCTTTGGTCCAATGGTATCCCTTTACTGAATGGGGGAAAATGTCAGCAATTCATGGGCATCCTTAAAAAAAAAGTGCTTAAATGAGGCAGTATCTCCATATATATCTTTAGTGTTCAAAGAATAGATAGATTGGAAATGAAATGGATGTGCAATCTTATTAAGTAAGAGATCCACAAGAAGAAGAAAATGTGGAAAGAATATTGTGCGAATAAGAATGAAAGAAGTTATTATTATTATTACATAACACTTCCAGGGAGTCCAATGACTCATCGAGGGAGGGCATTCTACAACTCTGTTACCACTGCTCAATCCACAAACAACCATCATCATCTACACCAGCACCATCTACCACCCATCATCATCACTAGTATTTTCACAGACAATCACAAACATGTCCACGGCATAGTCATTCGAACCCACGGCCTTTTGGCTGGAGAGCGGATACGCTAACCACTCAGCCAACCAGGCTGTGCTTTATGAAATACATAAAGCACAGATCAGAAAAGAAATTGGCTATGCAGGCTAAAGGTAGTCCATAAGAATTTTATCATTATGCCACAAGTAAAAGAAAGAATGAATGTGGAAGAATAACCTTACTGAATGCAGCTGGTACTCTAATGTCAGAAGCTAATGAGCTTGTTCAATTAATGAGTGCTCACTTTGCTAAGCTATATTCAACAGGTGTATGTAACATGATGCACAGTGCTACTGCTATATTTGATGAAGAATTAGAGGTGCATGAAAATGAAGTTGAAGAGCGGTTGCATAACCTGGATAAAAATTTGTCCATAGGAACAGATGGAATATCAGCCATTTGCTAAAGGAATGTTCAGCTGAATTGGCTAGGCCTTTCACATGTTTGTATAACTTGAGGCTTAGCTCAGGAATGATACCACATGGAAGGTATGTACGAGTATGATAGTTCCATTGTATGAGGGTGGTGCAAAAACTGATGTGTCTAACCACCGACCTATCAGTATCTCTGGTGTGGTAGTGAAGATTTTAGAGCACTTGGTAAGAACTCACATACAGAAATGTGTAGACAAACAAACTATACTCTGTAAGGAGCAGCATGGGTTTACTAAAGAAAGTTCATATTTTAGCAGTTGGCATTTGATAGGGTACCACACAAAAAGCTGTTGCATAAACTGGAGAATATGGGATTGGAATATGAACTCTTCACTTGGATCAGTGGTATACGGTTGGTGTGACACTGCCATATTTAAGGTGGCCATTGACATACCTCTGGGTTTAGACCTTGGGGCATTGTTGTTCAATTTATACATTAATGACATTAGGAAGGGTCTGTCAGGAGATGTGCAATTGTTTGCCAATGAAGAAAAGATAGGCAGAGCAATCAGAGAAGATACTGATATCTAGGCTAGAAATTTAGGCAAAGAAAGTGGTTATCAGTTTAATGTTAGTAAGTGTAAAGCTATGCACTTTGGTGTGATAAGATTTCCATTAGTTTATGATATTAGTGGTTAAAAACATAGCCTGTTTTTATGATATAAAAACAGGCTATGGATCTTGGTGTAATGGTGGATAGATAGGAATTTGAAGTTCAAAGGTCACATAGTAAAAGTTTCAAATATAACTCATAGGATAATTGTAATGTTGAAGTGAACCTTGACATGTAAGGATAAGGAAGTTCATTTTGCCTCTTTATAAGGACATGATAAGACCACAGAAAGAAGTGATTGCGTTTTTGATGACCTTTTTAGTGATTGCTCTTCTCTTGTATATGACCATACAGATGGGGCTAAATTATATGCTGATAGCAGGTCTAAGTACTGTTCTGTGTTCTTATTATTTGTATTCATTACATTTATATTTGGTCACCTAGGTTTCTTCTTGATGGGGAGGAGGTGGAGAGGATCCAGAGGCGAGTGACCAAGATGATAGCAGGTCTGTGGAATGAACCGTATGAGAACAGGTTGAGGATTTGTGGGTTGCAAAAATTGGTTGATAGGCGGAGGAGGGGAGATATGATTGAGACATTCAAATTACTGAAGGGTTTCTATAAAATTAATTCAGAAGATATTTTTGAGAACAGCGCTGGTTGTGGGAGGACTAGGGGACATCCATGGAAACTGGGCAAAAGTGTGGTTAGTAAAGGTGTTAGAGCTGGGTTCTTTACTTTTAGAGTAGTGAATGAGTGGAATGCGCTCCCTGAGTCTGTGGTGGATGCTGTGACAGTGAATGAGTTTAAGGCGAGGTATGATAGATACTGTATGAATGTCAAATAGTTGTGATGAATATGATTTGGGGCCTCCCTCGATGAGTCCAATGACCCACTGAGTTGCCCGTAATAATAATAATAATAATAATATATTTATGTCACTTTTTATTATCGGGTATCCTGAGATGCCTTTATTTAATTCATTAAAAAATTTTTATGGTTGTGTATATTGGGTGGTCTGTAGACAGCAGGATTGTACATAATAATAATATTTACTTCATATCTTATTAATGAAAAAAAGCAAGTTTTCATGCAGAAATATTTATTTCTGATAAGTATAATTGTAGATTTTTATGAAATAATTATTTACATATAGTTTTTACATTATTTACATTTATTTACATACAATGGAACTCATATAATATCATTATATGCTAAACATGAAAGCTCTTTTCTTATGGGATGTTATTTTATCTTTATAGGTTTCACATTAATTATTGAGCCTTTTGATGAAAAGTCACCTACAGTACCAAATCCCATTCTGCATTTCAGTTGTATGGATGCTTCAATTGCTATCAAGCCTGTATTTGACAGATTTCAGTCTGTTGTCATTACTTCAGGAGTAAGAAGTTCTTCAAATTCATACTAATAAAAGTAATGTTTGTATGCATGCGTACACGGACGCGTGCACACACACAAAGTGATTACTATTTTTAACCACATTGTTATTATTAAAACATTTGTTGTCAATATTTGATAAATGAGAAAATTACAGAACTATTGCACATTGAAGCATCTAGTGTGCATTAAAAAAAAAAATCCTCTTACACATGCAGTTTAAGCTCCATTCTTTTCCCCAAGACAGTTGAACTGAATCTCTTCACAAGTTCGTATCCTTCTGTGGGCAATGATATTTTGGACTTCTCTGTGTTTTTAAGATTAATCAGTTCTGTGTCTTTCAGATTTACAGTAGCAATTGTGTAGGTATTTATTTTTTAAATGCAATCTTATAGTTTTTTAATTGATTTCTTATTACCCCCTCCTGCAAATTTTCATTTGCCTTCCCTGCCATCCAAAAATTAAATAAAATAAGGTGGGGGGGGGGGGTCACTACCCATATTTCGGGGTTTAGCTACTCACTAAGGAGACCT